>NW_008751663.1:1706756-1715636 GCF_000715545.1 Opisthorchis viverrini
GCCATTCCGCCCACATCTATTGTGGTCTACCAATGGCTGCGGAGGGCGTATGATATGAATTGGTGTCATGTTTCGGACTAGATGTAAAATGGGTGTGCGCAAAATATGAAGGGTTATCACTCAAATGTTTTGTTAATAAAATTNAAAAAAATTTCACGAATTTGCACGGAGGAAAAACGAATCCTTGTTATTCACGTTCAGCGGCCGCCATTCACCTGAGAGGCACAAGCAGAAAGAGGTATAGCGCTGCTGCTTAATTTCCCCGAGTGGGGCATTAAGCTGCCAGCCCAAAGACTCATAAAAAAGCGTCCAACAGTTTTTTGAATTGGGTTCTAAATGGAGCGTGGGCAACCGTCGGAGCAAGAATATTCCACAGAACAACCACCAGAAATAAGAACAATTCCTGTCCAATAAAATGTGCGATCTGAACCTGAAAATCGTCTCATCGCCGTGTGTTAACCGAAACAACGGTGAAAACCATGCTTGGCAAATCGTTGAAACATAAGTAAGCATTAAGTCTCCTCGGAGGCCTCTATGCTCCACGAGAAAGAGGTCAGGCACCGCGAGCTTCGTTTCATAGTCCGCGAATTGTAGGTCGGTAGCCATTTTCGTGGCAGCGTGTTAAACAAGCTCAGTGAGGATTACGTCCTTCTTGAGTCCCGAGTAGACAACTTGGTTAGCATATTCAAAAAGCGGCCCGAACTTCCTCAACAGAACTATCGTCGCGGCCCACACAGAGTGGTTGGTCGGCTACAGAAAACCAGCCTTCTGTAGTTCGTCCAATTCCTTATCAATGATGGGTAATGCTGCATATGTTTTGGTCGTTTTGGCCTGCAAACTTAAACAACTCACATTGCGGAACGCTCAGCAATGTGAGTTGCTTCAAGGGCACCTTTGGGGTCTGCGTGCATGACGTCAAAAATAGAATTAATAAACTTCTCCAGCAGCTTCAACTTTTCGATCCAGTCTAGCATGACGTCAGCTGGCACGTGGCCTGTGCGTCGAGCCAGTGAAGATTATGGAGCAGTCAACCTCGTCAGTCATCTTTAGTTAACCACCAGGGGCATAACTGGAGCAATTCTCGGCAAGACCGAGCAAAATGCCTCTCACCACAGTGCTAGGGATTTCTGGGGGGGGGCTAGTTCTGTTTTCAGTACGGTGAGCAGGAGATGATTGCGTGTACACAGTTGCTTGAAGTAATAAGTGATTGACCGATCATAGAGGTGTCGTGCCTCAGGTTGACCAGGCGGAGACTTTCGGTGGTAGGGCTCTGCAGGGTCATTTCAGCAGCCTGTTTAATTCTGTTAAGCAGCCGGGTTCTAATGTCGGAATCTCGCGACGACCGGATGCAAAATTGAGGCAATAGAGCTGATTTTTCGTCATTGAGCTGATCTTGAGGAGCTCGCATTCCCGAGTAACACTAATGATAACAATACTGTTTATTCCCAACTTGTGGGTGGCATGCCCTCAGGCATGACCGTAAGGTTACAGTCAGAATAAAAGCAGGGCTGCCACAAATCGTGGGTATATGGTGTTTTGGGAAAAGCAAGAGGGTCATAGGCTTTGGGTTTGTCCGGTATAGATATCACCACTAAATCATCACGGGCAGGAAAGCACAGTTTCCGTGCCTTTTTTGGAGAAACATCGGGCAAGATCAGATCGTTAGAATTTGAAGGGGGCGTTGAAAAACAAGACGAGGGGACGAAATAAGAGGTTTCCTGCCTGACATGACAAGAGAAATATAAACTGCGGAAAATGAGGAACCAGTAGATCTGGTGAAGCAGCAAAGTTGACGTCATCCAGCCTGTCAAACTGAACTAAAACCTAAAACCACCGCCAAGGCCCCATAGCCTTGGAATGTTGGGCTCGTGGCCAAAGGCGCAAAAAGCGTAATTGGGATGATCAAGTGGAGGGAATAGCAAAGCGAGTAAATGGTGGCAGGAATCTCAGAAACGTGTTGTACAGGAAAATGTGGAGGCTCACTGGTGTCGCTGTTGTAGAATCAGGCGTGATAGTTTCTTGGGAGAGTGAGACGGCGGCAACACACGAGCAAGAACGCGAACTGTAGTGAAAATTATTAATTTTCTGTGGAGCACAGAGCGAAAGTCCACAAAAATGGCTAAATTCGAACATGTTCAGCAGTTGGGAGCGAACATGTCATGGAGGCAACTGCGGCCGGTTGAGGGGCTTGTTCGTACCAGCAGTTGATGGAACGAGTAAGCGAGACGGTACCGTTGAAAGTTAGAATGGAATAGTGACGGGTGTGCCACCAAATCGGGTATGGAAGTGTTGTAACATCATTGGCCTGACATGTATCGGTTTTCGGACAGCCCTGTCGCATTTCAGGTTGATTGGGCTGGGATATGTGATTCTATGAGCATTGGGTTTTTTCCAGGCTGGTCAAGTAAACAAGGGTAGAACGAAGTTGACAAGATTACAAGTTTGTTTTTCTATTTTCGGTCCGGTTAAGGATCCCTGTGGATGTAGATCATAGTTACTCACCCGTGCTGCAAAAATGAAATGGCTACCGTTTTAATTGAAGTATCTGAAACCGTCACATCTACTGGCCAACGGGTAAAATGAGTGAAACAGTTTGATAGGAAAAGTGGACCGACGATATCAAGATGAACTTGCGTGAAGCGAGCATCAGCAACCACAAATGAGCCAAAAGGTGATTTTGCAGGCCGTGTTATTTACTGCGTTGACAGGCGATACACTGTTCGGCCCAGGCTGTTATACCCTCATTCATGTGGGGCCACACTAAACGTGCGCTAATCAACTTCCTTGTTGCCCTAATTCCTGGATGGGAAAATCCAGTAAAGTATCCAAATGCAGCCCATCAAAATCTTCGCGGACGATCGGGCGAGCCGTGATGGTAACAATCGTAATATTATTAATAATATTTATTCCCAACTTGTGGGTAGCATACCGCCAGGCACGATCATACATTTCAGTCAGAATAAGGTATGGCTGTGGGATTTGCGGGTACTGGAGAGTGCGTGAAAAAGGGGACAATATCATAGACAGTGGACATCTGGTGGAAATAATAATAATTTCATTTCTCCACTTGTACGGAACATGCTGATTGAGGCATGATCATATCGCTACAACATGAGCGCGTCAGGTAACAACACGGAAGGAGGTACAACCAACGCGTCATGCTTATTACGTGTGAGTTCATCGCAGTTGCAGGAGCCGAGAAATACTGAGACAATGGACATGAGGTCCGACTAGTTCAAAGATGAAGCCGTGTGCATGAACTAAAAGAGAGGGCCATTGCTCGCCATGAGTGACCTTGGGTGGCCGAGTAAATGGCCAGAGCCACAACCAGCAGAGATGGAGATGCAGATGGGATAATTCGAAGGAGAAGCAAATGGCAGGTTCTGTCCTGGTTTAACCTTAAACTAAGCGGACTCGCTAGTATCACTGTTGTGGGGAGGACGGTGCAGGAGATGGGTTTGGCGGGGAGATAGAACTAATGCTTAGGGCCAAACGAACACCGCATATGGAACTGGACTTGTGGAAGAGGCAAAGCAAAATTGCGGCACAAAGTCAGTTTGGTCAAATCCGAACAAAAGTTTCATCGGGTTGGAATGAACTCGTCGAGGAGGTAGTTAGGGCCAGGCGAAAAATTTTCTCGTAGTTGCAATAATAGGTTCTAGTGGGCAGGAGTTTGCGGTCGACATTCTGAAGATAATAATTGCTCGAGTGCCACCACACTGGGTATGCCAGTGCCATACCATCATTGCACCGACGTACTTCGGTTTATCCACAGCTCCGTAACGGTCGTCAAGGCTGCCGCAATCGGAGAGAGGATATGCAGTTCCGTGGAAGCTGGATCTGGGTTAGGCGAGTGGACTAACCAGATGGAATCAGGCCGATGCAGGGTCAAGGATACTTCCCCTTCACTTGAAGGGCCATGTGACTGTAGACCGGGGATGAGCCAGAGCGAATGAATAACGGTTGTAAGGGTCTTTTGGACAACTACAATCAAAGTTTGAAGCTCGGGAACACTGAGAATGCGGAGGAAATAGAATGAGAGCAGCATCGTCTAGTGAGTGCCAGGAAATATCGGATAAAGCGGTGTCAATAAGCAAAAAGCTAAAAGGGAAAGATAGCACGCTCAATGTACCCGGAAAATAGTGGATATTCCTGCTGACCCAGAGGCCACTTGATAGCTGGCCAAGGGCAGTTGCCCAATTTTGAGAAGGTAAGGGCATTTCGCCGGGGGAGCTTGCGGGAAGGCTAGCAGTTTGACTGGTTGGAGCTGGTGATTACATGGAGATAGCTTCTTGCTTACCAAAAGAATCCGAATGTAGGGTTTTCGTTGTGCAAAGAGGGGGTTAAATTGAACGGGGAAATTACATAACTATCAGCGGTCGGGAAAGAGCTTCCGAGATAATGGGTAAGAGCCGTGGTTTATCTGAAACCTGCTAGGTCATCTTAACAGGAAGGTAAGGGTAGGGGTCTCTGATCACCGGGTCACAGTTGTCAGCTCCACTAAACGTACGGTGTATGCCGAAAAACAACCATTGGGCCCTAACTGTGACTGCCGGTACACAGGATCTAATAAGGCATTTATATTTTATATGAGCGCTTCACAGAACACGAGGGAAGAACGAATTGATCGAGATTGTCGAGCAAAATCGGAACACTTGCGCCGAACTTTCTGATTCAGCAACGGGGATTGGGGTTCGTTTTTGGTATCTCTCCTCTTAGCTGCGGTGTGCACTACACCCTTAATACAGAGGATGCTGGCGAAGACAAACAGGCCAGGGGAGCTAGCTAATTGGCCTACCTTATCGTTTTGTAGACCCATGCAGTTCAGGCGCCACTAGGCCTTGCAGGTGTTGCCATGCATACCGCGTCTTACGTCTGACGAACATCCATTTCGTCCAAATCCGTTGTGGTCCATCGGTGGCTGCAGAGAGCAGCCTGTATTCACAGCGTCATGATTGAGACTGGGTGCAACATTGCTGTATCGTGCGGTGTCCGTCTATGGGGGTTACGCCTGCGCTGAGCCTGCCAGACTACGCGATAGGAAGAAGACAGAGAACTGGGGACACGGCTGTATTGTCAGGACAAAACAGAGCGTCTGCGTAAATATATAGGACGACTAATTGGCCAAATATGGTCGTTCACTTGTTCGCTGCGTACAGCCAATGGTGGTGTTCCGGTCGTAAACAATCTCAGGCCCATTTCGCTGGTCGTCTGTTGCTAAGCCGTGTTTGGTGGGAGCCGCCGACTCACCTACTTTCCGGACGTGTCGTACCGATGGTAACCTTGGGGATGCGTCACCGTCTCGCACATGTGCTTTTCCTTCTGCCTGGGCGTGCCCTGACAAACATAGGAACTGAGTGTTAAATAACAGCGGTTATCGCTCGTGTGTACTCTAAGTATAGACTAATCGGTGAGAGGATTCCTTCACGAATTTGCAGGAGGGAAAATTGCAACCAATTTGGAACGTACCGCGCATTTAGAGTGAGATAATTCAACAAGTGACACCCGTGAGCTTTGTGAAGAAACAGATGAATGAAAAAATTCTTTCATGTAAAAACCAAACTGCTTTTGATCGTTCCGCGCTAACCAAGACCGTGGAAGACTTGCTTTTACTAGCAGCTGCTGTTCGGATATGGAGTCTGTGAGTTAGTGATCCAATAAGTTTCACTTGTGCTTTTAAAACTTCTTTTTTGCCCTTGCAGCAGTTATCGGAGCTTTTAGATTCAATTGAAATCATGGGTGTCCGTTCGCCAATTCTAGTAACTTTATTTTCCTCGTGAATCACGTGAATCTGTGAATATATTCTCCAGCCTAGCTTTCGGTACAGGCCTCCCAAAAGAGCGTTCATCTCAAAGAAAAGCCACAGCGTACAGCGTAGGTTAAATCCAAAACGGAGTGAAGAACACTTCTATGGCATGTCATGTAAATAGACTGAGCGGTGACAATCTTCCGGAAATTCTGAAGCCTGGATGCGCCACCGTGAATCCGTGAATCCGTGAAAATACTGGGCCATGATTGGCTGTTGAACCCAGACTTCCGACAAATCAGATCTCGCCTGGAAGTATCCCTAAATTCTGACCAATCTTGTGCGGGGTGGGCTTCCCGGCAGTGGCAGCGCCTAACTGAGAGCGGTAACGGTAGATGGTAAACTCAGAGGAGAGCTTCCCGTAGAACTTCACATGACCGCGGGATTTGGCCTACAGCGCCTTAAGGAGGGTCACGAATTTATGGGGAACAACATTACTCTACAGATACTGCCAGCGTGCCTGATGGTCTACAGGGCCAAAGGCAGCTTTCGGATCGAGAAACACATCCATTGTTGGTTGCTGGGAGCGGTGTCGTTGTTCCAGACTCTCAGACTCTTTAGTAGACTCTTCATTATTTGGCGTTTGAGGGATTTGAATTCCCCATCCTACTTGTCTGCTGGTATCGACCCTGGAGACCTCGCCAATATCCAGTGCTCTTGTGGTCGATTCGAAGAGGTCGGACAGACAGCACTAAACGCCGCTAAAATAGCTCTTTTCGCATTTTGCCGCGGCTGATGCTATTACTACAACCTCGGAAAAAAGTTATCGTTAGTTCGTCACATACAAATTGGACCTGCACGATAAATACTTCATTTTCGACTGTCTAGTTATACATAGTCGCTGAATGGCGCTTTAGGTATCACTGTTTTGTATCAACAACACTCCCATCACGTGCATGTAGAAACCGTGCAAGTCGCCTGGAATTGTATTCTAAAGACCGTTACTCCATAAACAAAGATGAAGTGCAACTGGAACAAACACTTATAAACACTGTTGCAGTGCATGTAAACCAAATTAAGGTCCTATTTATTATTAAAATCCTGCGGATCCCCTCATGGACTCCTCATAGGTCACAAAAATAGAGACTCGAAAAGTTGTGGTAATAGTGATATTCTTTTGCCGCGCTTCATCCATATGCTCATTGCCAGTGCAGTATTAGTTTACTGTGGGTAGCTGTTGGGCTAGCTCAGATAGCCTGAGTTATGGTAGGTCTTCGAAGATATTGAACTGGCACTTCTTGTTAATTTGTAAGGGCCTGAAGGGAAGCGAACTGTCGAGCGCGCAAGCACCATGGCGTGATCGGAATCAAGTGGTGTGCCCCAGGATGAACGGAAGTCTTGAATTGTAGCTCCCACCGGTGGCTGATGGCCACGTGGTCCGACTGGGTCCACGGTTGATTCGCAGTTGGTGGCCGCCAGGTTACGCGGTGTGGACGTTCATGTTGAAAGTTCGTACTTGCCAGAAACAGTTCATGGTCACAACACAACTGGAGGAGTCGATCTCCGCTGTCTGTGCGGTAAGCATCGACTCCGAATCGACCGCCCAAATGTGATTCCAGGGAGCTCAGATGGCCCACTTGAGTAGTCATACCGCCTGCAAGGATTACAGTGTCAGTGCCTCTTGCCTGTCGAATGAGCCCGGATAGCTCTCGATAGAAAGTATCCTTCTCAGGATCAGAACTGCAGTCCGTTGGGGCATAAGCCGACAATGCAAGGAGGCACGACATTTTATGCCGACAGCCATTGGGCATGATAACCGGATGGCGCAAAGACGACTGTTCACCGATCCAATTCAGCAAAGCGCGTTCGGCTGTGGGGCTGAGTGCAACTCCCACGCCATATATTCTAGGCGTATTCGCTTCTGGGGTCACCGGACACACGGAGGGAGAAATGTGAAAGAGCTGGGTTCACCTTGGTGTTCTGAGATGCATAACCACGCTCGGGTCTTGGATGCGTGTTTCGGAGACACAGCATACATCAATTTTAAGAGAGTATAAGTTTTCGACAGCCATTGTCTGTTTGCCAACTTCACATAAAGTGAGGACGTCAACCAATTTCAATTGATCAATTTATGGGCTATAAAACGGGTGCCATAGCCACATTTGTTCAAGCAGCTACAGTTTCGTTCACCGGAAAACGGGAAAATGGGACATACGACCAAGCGGTGGACGCGTTCAAAATCGATGCTTCACTGCCATACAACCATGATTTGTTTGAAGGCCTTACTGTAAAGAAAAGAGTAATGGGCATTGAAAGTAGTACTCTCTTCGGCAAACGATGGTTCGACATACGCAACACATATCCCAACCAACGCAGCTTCTAGTGCTGGACACATTCTTCAATGGAAGTACCCATTGCGAAACCGAAAACTCGCTTTCTAACTGCCTCACTACGGATTCGCCGACACCAACCCACACTAGCTATGATTCTGAGACAACGATTGTAGACAGTCACTTCCACTCAGCACAGGGCTGAGAGAAATGAGCTCTGTGATGCAGACGGTCTTCTGGCATGCGGAGTACATGTCCCAACCAGCGCAACCTATGAAGCTTGAGTAATTCATCTATCGTGAGAAAGTTCTTTCTTAAGACTATCTGGCGTACCTCAGCACTACTGATCCGATGTTCCCACCAGACCTGACTAATGCTGTGGCGACACCGATGAGCAAACACTGACATCTTCCGTGTGTCCTCTGCGCGTAGAGACCACATCTCTGATCCATAAAGCAGTATGGGTCGCACCACCGCAGTGTAAACTCTTCCCTTAACAGGTAAGCGCACGTCACGGCGCCAGAGGTGTCGCAGGCTGGCAAAAGCTGCCCTGGTCTTTCCAGTTTGATAAATAATCTCATCTCCAGCCAATCCGCCGGAACGTATACAGCTTTCAACGTAAACAAATTTATCTACCACGTCGATTGGCTCACCTGCAAGCATGAGATGTGGGTTGGATCCCAGCCCGTCTTGTAACAGCACTTTACACTTTGCAGGTGTGAAGCGCATCGAAAACCGTGCGGCAGAGTTATTTGGGTCATTTAAAATCGTCCACATTTGGGAAGGATCTGAACCACGGAGGGC
>NW_008751663.1:1715830-1737794 GCF_000715545.1 Opisthorchis viverrini
CACCCGTCCGGATTACTATATCCGTCCTTCTTGCCGAAGAAAGTAGTCGTGACAGATCTTGGTAAAACTAGTCCTTCTCAGTCTCAGAACTGCTATCTGTTGGGGCGTATTCTGATATGACAAGCAAACACCGTTTACCACATCGACCTAAGTTAATCTTAATTGAGCCAGGCAACCGCAGAGCGCAAAGGCGACTGTTTACTGGGATACAGTCCAGTAAGGCGCTTTGAACCTTGGGACTGAGTGCAACTCCCACACCTTAGATACCACGTGCCATTGCCTCAGGATTACTGGATGATACTTCCCGGTTGCCCAGGCCGATGTAGGGGTTTAGTTGAGATGCCCAACCTTCAGCCTTTGACTGAGCAGTCTAACCCACAAGTCAGAAAAAGGACTTAGAGTCTTTTTGGGGGCGTGGCTCCTTTCCTCTGATTCAAAAATCTGGACCGCGAGGCAGTGGTTGCTAGGTTTTTCTCGGAGGATCCTTCCCTGAGCCAATGACTCAAATTTTCTGACTTAATTGCCTGTATGGGACGGGCGTGTCTCGAGGGTACAGGGAGCAGGAAGCTATTTTCTCACTCCTGATGCGGCTGCGCGCAGCAGGTGCCTTTTGAGCAACACGGGACCCTGGTTTTGAAAGTATTTCGACCATACTGAACATTGCGCCGGCGGGTACGGTCAAGCGATCGGAGTGTGCGGTTTTCGGGGCCGATTTTTCTAACCCGTTCTTCCTCGAGGGAAGGCAGCATCGCTGCTTCCATAAATATGGACATGCTGGTCGCCTGGGGAAACACCTCACTGCCTTCTCACTCCTGTCGCGGAGGACAGTACGCGTTCACCCCCAGACCGGCTGGTAGCACGATTACTCGTAGTGCGGGGTCTCGCTGTTCTTGGTCTGGCTGCTCCCCTTCGGCTTTCTTGGCAGTGTTGCACCTTGTGCGACGACATTCTAGGCAGTGTAGCGGCACTCAAGTCCGTCACGTCAAGGTGGCAGCTATAGGTCGGGACACAGTAATTTTACCAGCGTAGGTGGATGTCTTTCACATATTCGGCTCTGATCATATTGCTTACCGTTCGTTGGAAACACGTAACCCCATTTGTCACTTTGAAAGGAACGCGCCCAAATTGCTATCGCTTACTTAATGTATGCGGGCGATATTGCTCTCTCGTTGAGCTCTAGCACACTTCCGGTGCGCAACTGCTATGCTACCCGAAGGTAGCACGAGAACTGAGATACTGCCAGGCTGCGCAGGTTGAGGAGTCGAGATGCAGAGGTCGGGTTCGTACAGTAAATTCGCGCTCTAACCACTGGGCCATCTTTAGGTGCCGCTCTCCAAACGGCTATCTAGAAAATCTGCTCAGAAAGTGAGCACGGACGCTGGTGGCACCTGTTCGCCGCCATGTTATGCAGTGAAGCACAGGGAGGATCACATGAACCCTATCCCGGAAAGTAGATGGCACGGACTCAATCAAGACTTTTTGTAATCTGCATTTCTCATGGCCCAATCTGTTTTGGGCATCATGAACTCTTAGTCCCTGTTCTGTTCAGGAGGTCGCATTGCTTTATGTTGCTGCTAGAGGCTTATCATCGAGCCAGTGTCTGAATAATTGTGGGAGTAGTTCCTGTGCCATGGACTTTTCACGTCATTTCATCTGTCTTCTTACTATAGTGTCCCTGGGAGACGCGAGCTGGGGCACTTAACCTGCGAAAATTTCTCTCAGTGGAGTGCTAGAATATCTCCACAATTCACGCCGGAAGTCAAGCTGAGCGCTGTGATAGGCTACGTAGACATTGTCCGGCGTTTATCTACTCGCTTCAATATGGGGTTGGAATCCATGATTAGAATTAACCCAAATGACTATCATTCCTGACCAGTCATTACTCCTAACATGAATAGGATTGTATTAGACCTAAGCCCAGCCACCAAGAAATCTCTTAGTTCCTAGAATTTATGTCTCCAGTGAATATAACGATTCTTTAGTAAGTAACCCCCCTAACTGTCTTGTTTCAGTTCATTTCATCCTCCCACACAGCCATCAAATCGCTCAATCAGACCTAACTTTCTTAACCGTTTATAGACTCGTAAACTTGGCATCAATGTATGATATCCTTAAGAAGAACCTCGACTGAAACGCTACTACGACATCTCTAACCATATGGCGATGCCACGCTTCCATACCTTTTTTATCAGTCAACTGCATTAAAACGGTGCGCTTCTGGCAAGCTTAAGCAAACTTAGTCTGATGATGGGGTAAGTCCCCTCTCTGCTGGTGACCTCCCATGAATAGTTTAACTCGGGACTTTTCTGTGAGAATCTCTGATATCTGTCCGGAGGCAAGTCGCTCGGAATAATCCGGCGTCATGTGATCGCCGTTTTGGAGGATTCTCCCAGCAGCTTGCAACACCGCATCGTCATCATCATCAAAGACAGCAACATCACTGTTGACACTGATGATTCACTGCCGTACCACATCGTATTCATGATCCTCGCCTCTCTCCACAATTCCGCGATCGAGCAGAGCGATCCACTGCCATCCAGAAGGTCATGGGGAAGCCGTCGGTAAAAGCGACATAGAAGTTCCATAGATGTCAGAAGACGCTGAGTCGAGGATGTCGTAAACGCCATTAACGGTAGACATCTGGTTGCATATTAAGCCAAGCATGCAATGTAAGTCGGATCTCCGGGTGCGACTGCGTCACACGAATCTACTTCGAGCAGTAGATTTTGGCTCTGCAATGAAATCGCCATGGTCTTTGCATCACAAGCGACATCGAATGACCTCGAACCACCTGCGGGGTCGAGGGCATATCCAGTGATCTGTCAAACAGATAGATCAGCACCCTCACCAAATCGGCGACTGTCTGACAGACGATAGCAGCCTTACGAGCCTATGCAAGTCAACCTTAAGTCAAGGTAGGACGGGTGACATCTTCAAGTGGGGTGCTGGGAGAACGAATATCACGATGATTGGACGGGCGCTTGGCGGACCGGCTATGGGTGAAATGTAGTCCCTTATGAAGCAGAAGCTAGAGTAATCAGAAACGAGCGTTTTCAGCTCGTCACTCCTCGCCCCATCCCGAAGATTCTGTCATGACTGTGTGGAAGACTTATGACCACTGCATACTTACGGCCGTAGTAATCTTTCTTTGTCTTCATTGAATGCCGTCTCAAGCTGAAGTGCTTTTGGATATATCAGAATGGGTGAAACAGCAAGCCGAAGACCAGTATAGGAGCTGGGGAACTTTACAGGTATCTTGGAATCATCACAAAATATGGATTTTGGAAAACAAGGACTAAAGGAAACTGCGTGGAATGGTTCAAGTGTTGGGATGCGAGCTGTTAACTAGGGATTCCCTAGCTCAGACGAAAATCCTGAAATCGGGATCGTTCCTGTGAATGCTCTAATTGACCGGGATTATCTCAGACCTCGTGCTGTTTTGGGGTTGCGTAGAAATCACGAACCAATGGAATACCGCAGTGGGCCGGTTTGATTATGGTAAGGATGGAAAATACTCCTTTTCCTTTGTCGACCTTTTAGTATTTGTTGCGTATATCCATATGTTAACGTGGTTTACCTTCGGACAACAGAACCTCCCCCCCCCTCCGGAAAAAATAGAAAATATTTTAGTGCATGGCTTCTCGGAATTTTTGGTTATGAGGCTTAGGTATACCTTCACCCTCTCCCATCGAATAAAAACTACCCCTCACAGTTGTCCTGTTGTCGAACTATTTCCCCATTCAACCATATCAGGCCCCCCCCCCCCTCCGGAAAAAAATAGAAAATTTTAGTGCATGGCTTCTCGGAATTTTTGGTTATGAGGCTTAGGTATACCTTCACCCTCTCCCATCGAATAAAAACTACCCCTCACAGTTGTCCTGTTGTCGAACTATTTCACCATTCAACCATATCAGGGACCATGGTTATGATTCTTTCAGTGAATTTGTTCGTTCGGGGTGGTAGTGATAGGCTTGTTTATCCTTTGTCAAGTATAGCCACGTGTAACTGTTCTTTATTTCATACGTTCAGTACCTGTGCCAGAACTCGGTTTCCGAATCAAGATGCATTTGTTTTATAGCCTGGTATAGTTTGTCAACGTGTCTTGGTCACACAATGGACCGCGTGTTCGAGCGCTTTCATAAAATGATGGAGGATATGGTGTTCTCGGGGTTTTTCGATCGTGAGTTCACTACGTGGCATAGTTTCCCTCTGCTTCCTGGTCTAGACGCACCAGTCACCGACTCCCCGCGAGATGAAATGCTTCGTGAACCGGTACTCCTCGTAATTCTTGTGTGACCTAGACTTTTTTGTAGGAGGGAGAATCCCGTGAACTTCCGGATCCAGAACCATGGACACCCTTCCCCTTCTATGGTGATCTTGTTAAACCGGATATGATGGACAGGGAATTCTTTACAGAAACACAGGTAGAGTGATCAATGACAATTTTCCTCATGTTTTCTGTATTTCATGGTTATGATTCGCTGTTTCAATGTTCTAAACTTGCCATGTGGCTAGTATCCTGGACAGTACTCTTGATATCAAATCTTTCCCCTAGGTATCTCAACCGCCTCACAACACAGCTTTTAGATTTGTGAAAACAGAACATCCAACACAGTAGCCAACAGTCTTCCAATGAAAATCGATGAATACATGTTATGGTGCTCAGAGTCTTGAATTGTTTATAAAGTCGGAACGACTATTCAACCGAACCGGCAATCGCCTTGGTGAGTTCACAGCTTCAAATGTGAAGGCTCTACCACGAGTGCTTCTCAGAAAAAGAAAAGCCTTCAGCTGTAGCACCCTTCCGGTGCCTAGCTGCCATTCCATCCGAAGGAAGCACGAGGGCTGGGATACTGCCAGGTTGCCCAAGCCTAGACAGGGGAAGTCGAGTGGCGGAGGTCGGATTCGAACCACGGACCTTCTGGTCAGTAAATTTGCGCTCTAACCACTTGGGCCATCTCGCCCCCAACAGACCGGTAGGTGGTGATATCGAGGTTGGCAACTCCATAGGAGCTATGTTCATTCTGTGATTGTTCACGGATGTTGTCAAACGTAGGAAATGCTGGATTCCCTGCGGGGGATCAGATGTGGTTCGTCACTGTTTTGCCCTGAACGAAGACAAAGATCTCTTAATATGCGATTAGGTGATTGATTGGGACCTTATTCCTTCAAGTCTCTATTTTCCTTCGAATGTGTTCCAAAACTGAAGGTATCGGGGGCCAATCTAGGAAAGAAGGCCCTTGTATCAGTCCAAGCAAGCTTCTCCACAAGTCATGCCGAGTCAACGATAGATCTTTGCGTACGTGGGAGTGAATTTCAGCGGTCACCGTTTAAAATGATATACCATATAAACGTGAACAACAAGGCGCAACATATTAGAGGTAAAATTATAGTGAGAGCTGCACTTGAAGGCTTAGCTAGTACTACATGCCAAATGTGATCCAAGAGTTTCGCGATACCTGGTCGTTCTGGAGAAATATCCCATACGGTCCCGACGAATTGTCAAAGGTCAAGGGAAAGTGAGCGTGCGCGCCGACCGTGAAGTCTAGTTGATACGGAAAGCTGAGGAGAACGAAGAAGCCCAGAAAGCCGGGAATGCCCGATGATTATTTGGATTGATCCATGCGAATGGACCCCGGAAGCCAACTGTGAGCGAAATCATCAAGGATCAGAATGCAGCAACCATCTTGAATAAAGAAGAACGTCTCGACCGGTGGGCTGAACACTTCCCGCAACATTTATCGTGGCCACCAGCTGCCACGATTGTGATTGAATGGGTTACTCTGTCGACGCGCGCCTTACCTGTGATATATTAAAGGTGTAACGGCGGTGAAGATAAACACTGCGATTAGTACCCAAATCCTCCTAGTTCTCCAGGTTAACCGCACAGTTGATCGAAATAATTCAGACTGACATCTGTGTCCTCTGGCCTCTCCTTGCTACGCCATGTCCATGGTCGTTGTGACTTCTGCCTTGCCGCTTCACATGCAGTATTTTGTTTCAGTTGGCTTCAGTGGGTGAACGAAATATGAGCGTCTGAGTTTGAAAGCACCATGTAAACTTTCCATCTGAGATACGGTGTGAAATGGTGACTCAGGGTGTTTTTTGGGAAAATACCACCATCTAGCTGATACAAACCATGTATGTCCTATGTAAGTTACGAGGCTGTTTCTTCATTCGCCAGACAAACACAAGTACAAACTACTAGAGCCTTTCGTTCAGTTGTCTCAGTCTTACTCTGTAGCATCGCCGGACGGGACCATAACGTTAATGTCGTTAGAAATTTCCACCCCAATTGTGCCCACAACATATCCTAACACTGAACCGAAGACAACACTCAGCCATTACCAAGTATTACGCAACATTCGATGGGGAATTCGAAATTTTTACGGCACGTCAAAGAAATGATTGCACACATTCGCAAACAGCCAACTACTGGCCTCACCTTGCTTATCAGGTAGACCTAGTCTCCGGAAGTTGTGGTAGTCAATTCCTGACTTGAGCAGCAATTTGATCAAATGTTTACTTTTGAGCTCATGTGTATGGTGAAATTGCTGGGGCTGGTGACCCGATGGGGTCCCTCGTAAATGACAGTGCATCAATATTCTTTGCAGTACACAAGAGATCCGTTACGAAGAGATTCTGGGGAGTCTGCTTTACTTCTGAACTAAGTAGTATGGGACCAACAAATCAACTTTTACCGTCACTTCAAACCTAAGCAAATTCCTGTGCTCATGCTAAGGGTAGGGTAGCTGCAACTATTGAAAGCGGTTGCTGTGGAGTTGAAAACCATCATTCCTTCGACTAAGTCACCCAGGAATAACGACCAGTTCTAGTTACTTATGAAAAGCGTTCAATTCGCAAGTACAAAGTTACCCTGCTTCAATCAAAACGCCATGGACCGCACTTTTGGAGCGGTTTCTTTTTAAAAATGATCACTATTATTTGGCATATTTATATACCTGATTTGTACTATCGCTGTGTTTCGATAAACTCGATTTCTTCAGTGTAGTAAGTATTGGAGACTGATAGCCATCACAGACAGCGCGCAGCATACCACAACGACAACAGTCAGCAGAGCCTTTCTCGAACTGTGCGTGCATCATTTGGCTTGACAATAAGGCGTAACTACTCGGGCTGGTTCGCATCGCCCAAACGCGCATGCGTTTGTGCGTCGAAATTGCATGCTCTAGCCGGTGGCTTGAACTAGGATAGCTGTAGTCGATCAGTCGTAGTTTCGCCTGCTGCATTACTGATCTGTGTTTCAAATCTGATGGCGTGAAACTACAGCTACTGGCTAGGATTTTAGAGTTTTCATATTCATTCCGTTTTCCATCTGTTGGTGCTATTTTCTTTTACTCGAAGTAATATCAGAAGGTGAAATAACAGTTATGTATAGCGGTTACCAGAGACACTAGTGCAACCGAATAATACACAAAAGAAAATAAGAGACTTATCGAGTTCTTCGTTTGATAAGTTGTAGTAGACGCAGCCGAGGTTTGTAGGACGCAGTGGAATCGAATGCGGGTCTTGACGGAGTGTGTTGAAATCTGGCCTGCTTCTTGTCGTTTTATTCAAAACGATATCGAGTCCAGACTTTTCCTGCACAGTGAGTCGTGCGTAGGTTTGAACTGACCCTGGTCAAGGCGCTGTGTGAAGTGACGAGCGTCGGCATCCTGCTGTCTTCCGCTTATGTATAAGTTTACGTTGTGAATGAGGATGCGCTTACGTTGTTTGTCTTAAGATAAGATTCCAATCGTCTCGATTAGTCGTGGGGCGCATGTTCATGACATAATCAGAACAGGAGTGATACAGTGGGTGTGCATGCGTTAAACAGATTATGTGAGTGGATGAAGGTAAGCATTGCTGAAATAGTAACCAAACTATGAAAGCGGTTGAAGATGAACGTTGAAGGGATGGTAACCAATACATCCAATATTGGAAAAAAGGATCAGCAGCTCGGTAAATTTTGGTAAAAAAAGAATCATGTGTTCCCTACCGAGCCTGTCTGCTGTTTCTCAGAGTTGGAATATGTCAAAAGCACTTGAAATCCTGCCTCGATTGTGTGGAAATTTGAGACTTTCAACATCGAACTATATGATCTGCGGTCAACAATGATTACGTCATCGTCTTAGTGCTATCTCGGTTCACTCAATTCTTATAATTCAGCAGCCTTTTGCTGTTGTTTCCCATTGACAAATCTTCAGTTCTGGTGACCTCATGAACCTGCGATTTCCAAATTATATGTTTCGATTGTTTCCTTCTTTAGTCTGGGCTGTGTGCTACTCGTTCTTAGTTGTTTCACAGTCTACTGCGCTGGACTATATTCATTCTGGTTTTTGACTGCTTTGGATTCCTCTTATAAAAATAACTTCGCCAACTTTATCGATCGCGCTCCTTTCTTTCTGTCAGTTGCACTTTAAATGCGAACAGATACTAATGTTCAGCCGGCTGCGGGAGGTTGCATTGTTGGTGAATTCAGCGTCACAATAAGGGTGGCTTCCACTTCTTTACTACACATCCTGAAAACCCCTCGAATGAGTTATTTTCCGTTACTTGGTCCCCTACCCAGCTTGTTTGCCCTCCACTCCGAGTGCCTAACGGGGATTACTAGACTGATTAAACCCTTGGTATTTTCACTCCCTTCCATCCGTCAGTTTGCACTAGAAATGCTTCTGCGCTCTTGATTACTTGGAGTGTTATCTTTTTCCCACTCACTTTATCTTGAAAACTATCAACAGGGAAGGCAGGTCTTTTTCGTCACCATTCCACGAGTATTTTCAGTCTCTTCTTAGTATACTCTTGTCCCTCCGAAAATTCACCATCATTTTCCGACTAGTTTACGAAAACTCGTTGTAACGGCATGAGCCTGTTTCTTCCCCGTTGGTTTAAACCAGGAGACAGCCATCTGACTAGTTTCATCATGTCTGCCTGTGGATGATGAAGTACAAAGACACTGTATGGGCGCCAGAGGATACCTCCCTGTCCTTCGACACTGAAGTCCATGATCGACAATGCAGTTCAACCACCGAAAGCTATAAATGGTCGCTTTGGCGTTTGGTTAAAGCAGTCAGTTGCTAATTTTGCGCTTCCTCGTTCCCCCATCCTTGTCGTGTCTGAGGTTCCCAAGTGCCTCCTGTAGGAAAAGACAGATTTCTGCTTAAATTTTCACTTCCGCCCCTTCCTCCCCGTTATTCTTCATGGTTATACCCAGCTTCTCCTCAGTAATCGCTGGGGGGGGGGACTTCCGCCCTCCTCAGTTGGTACTTAACATTTCGATATCGCATGGTTCAGATAGCACCCCTCCTGTTTTGTTCGGTTCTTCTGAGCTTACCCTATTCGTGTCAAAACGGCGTGTATGCACGTCTAGTGGTTCTCATTCTTTCGTTCTGTAACTTTATTTGTGCCTCCAATTTTTTCAACGTGCCTTCTACGGTTCCCCTACTATCCAACAGCCCACTTTGGTTGTCGCATTTTGTTCACAGTCGCTGAATCGACTTTGACAAGAGCACGAATAAAATATCCATTTGACTAGCTACCGGACTGAGTTTTGTCCACCGTTCGACAGCTTGTGTTTCGAACTTTTTTGGGTTCTTGCCAAAATGAACTTTCTTTTTTATATGTCGGAGATGTTTGATAGTCTTATCTTCTTACCAAGTTTCCCTTTTACGAGTTGCATTATTTGGTTTGGGAACGTCCTGTGTCCCGCTCCATGCAGGTATAAATGAACAGTGATGTCCCCCTGGCCCAGAACTCTGACGCTGGAGTTATTCAACCACCCAAGTTCCCACCACTTCTCCTTGTTGTGTGGACGATCTCTCATCCTCTATCCCCTCTTATCCATGCCATTGCAGACAACGCCACTTTGCACACTTCATCCTAGCGGTTTGATTGTGAGATGTACAAAGCGTCGTTGCTCTATTCACCCACCCTGTCATCTGCGAATTAGGTTTGTCCGGTGTATCAACGTTCAACGCTTCCAACTCCCATGTATCCGCCTACCAGTGTTGTTCCATTCCCGATTTTGGCCTTGACACTGGAGCCATCAATCCGTGCTCATCTTTGTTCACCCTTACTGGTCCTTACACTTCAGGCCTCGTGATGCGAGCATCTGAGACCCCTATTTTGTTACTTTGGACACCCCCAGATTTCACTTCAGCTCAAATATTTCCGAATTCGCCCTACCATGTTACGTTTAAAGTATGCCAGTGGCCTTCAAGTGTAGTGTAGCGTCATTCACTTCATTTTAAAGTTAGGTTCACGGGGAATGTTCATACATACTTGCATCTTCCTTCGTGAGCAAAACGGTTGAGCAAATCGTCCCTTCTGATTCGCTCACTCCTATCAAGTTACTACTGCACACCGTAGAACTGAACCCCTTCTCCCAAAAACACCCCTTTGTTGAAAGTTTTTTTTTAAGTTGTGGTCTTTCCCAATTCCAGCATTCGTTCTATGTTCACCTTAGGCCTCGTGTTACTTCCTGTTATTATTTTTTTTCGCTTCTACGAGATCGTTGGTTTTCTTACTATGCAAATCAGATTGTGTGATGGAGGAGCTAATCAACCGATGTAAGTCTTGTTTCCCTCTTATTGTTCCCAAAGAACTATCTGTTATCTAACAGGTGTTTATTCCTTGGCCTCAAGTTACACTTCATGAAGCGTAAACTAAAGGCATCTTAGATATTGCAAGTCGGCTCTACTGACCTGTTAGAGAATGAGTAAAATAATGTTAAGTCAATTATTATGAGATAGATATTTTGTATTCCTGTTCAAACCTACCAACACGTTCAACCAGCCGTTGTCTCCAGCGCCTTTTCTACGTATTGGTTCACTCGCTTGTATCGGATATTTTTTCTCCAGCGCCGTCGCCACATGCCTTCTCAACCGAAGAAAGATATCATTCTGGACGAAGGTGCTCCAGTCGATGATCTTTTAGCTCCCGGACCGTCTACGCAAGTCCACAGATGGTCTCAGTCTTTCAGTCGAAGAATGACTATCGGACCAGATGGAGTGAGTTTTTCATTGTTCGCTAGTCAGCTGTTATGCAACGGTCACGCTGAAAGCTTTCACCTGTCAGGTGACAGCTTTGTTGTTTCGCAACCCAGTTATCAGTCCTGATTAGTATAATACCGAATAACAAATAATTTCGAATAGTCACTTACGTGTTTACGGAAGAAGTTGAATCGACAGAAAACAGCTTCATCCTCTTTCAGCTGAACCAGCAAATCACCATAGTTCTCTCAAATTATCTATACACGTTTTGGTCCGGGGCCCATTAGCCGCG
The DNA here is from genome assembly GCF_000715545.1 of Opisthorchis viverrini. Lineage (NCBI taxonomy): Eukaryota > Metazoa > Platyhelminthes > Trematoda > Opisthorchiida > Opisthorchiidae > Opisthorchis > Opisthorchis viverrini. Next base: position 1,727,114 of record NW_008751663.1, read on the forward strand.
CAATCCCCTTAGCTGTAAAATCTTGACGAGTGAAGTAAAACCTTTTGCGCCAAAATGTTGCAATTTGTTGCGTATTCGCTCAAACCAAATACCATCTTAATCTACTTTCATATGTTTGCGGCTGACCAAATTTGATTGTCCACTGAAGCAATCATACTTGTGGAGGAAAAGTCTGATGTAGTAACTTCCCAGCATCTCTAAGATCTCGAGATGCCTGAATGGGGCTCAGAAATTTGGACTGGTACTCTGAATTCAATTGCCCGATTGCTTTAGTCCATCAGGGACACGTCATAACTTTCGAAAATTCAATTCTATTGTGCAAATGCTGAGCGCCGTGTCTAGATCTATGGTATTTTCGCATTTACATATCCACGATTTTCCTTAGTGTCATAGAATTGCTGTTGATTCATCTGCTTGAAAGTTGTGAGAGCTTCAATAGCTGTGCGACTAGGCCAACCCACTCCGCAGAGCAGAAGAAAACTGTGCAACTGATGCACCATTATTGTGAACCACCAAAAGTGCTCTCCTTCTCATTTCAAAGGCTGATTCTGATTCGAAACAGCCTAGGTAGAAGTTAACAACACAGCTAATCAGCAATGTGAACGAATCGCGTCGATCACGTGCTTAGTTGCGTGAACAGCGAGCCAATGAAGTTATCTGCTCATCAGAAAGCCACTCATCAGATGAACCATTGATATGAGATTAATGCATCACCTGTGTCAGAACCTTTTATGCGCCCTTAGCGTCCGGAAAGCAGCAACCAGCAGAAATAAGTGAATGTGAGTACTCCATGAACAGGTAACACCCCAACTAAACGACATCCAAATCACGTAACTCCACAAAGCCCACATACTTAAACACGCTAACCCCAACCTTCTAACAACTAATGTCACAAATTTGCCAATCAGGTAGCTGGTCGGAAGAATTGGTATGCCTGTTTCGTGTTCATTCACTTCTGGAAGAAGACTGATTTCCGAGAAGTCAGGATATCACAGTACTCTTATTTAGTGCTGCAAGATTCTTTGGGCAACCTAGGTCTAACAGTTCAACCCTCTTCCAGTTAGTCGGTCTTCCTAAGGAATTCACTGCATAATCTTATGTGAGCTACATGGAAAAATTCCGGAACAGATGTGTAAGATGCCCGCTTACCATCTGGTATGCTTGGTCAGAAGACTACTGCTGTCCACCGACATTTCTCAAGGCATGTTTACACAGTCGCGGTAACAAATGGAGTGGTAGGATTTGGTCTGCCTTCTGCTACAATACCGGATTACTGTTAGCCCATGTGAAGAGAAGACAACTCTTGGACAACAAACTATTTTTTAAGTGAGTGAAAACGCAAGGTTACCCGAAAAGGGATGCACGGATCAGTTGACTGTTAGGGTCACTTATGCCGGTAGATGACGATTTCATTGTCATTTATACGAACGTCTTAAGCTACGGCGCCATCTCCCCAAACTTATCCGATTTTAGACCGCTTCCCTGTTTTGAACACTTTACCTGTTTGTTCAGCACCCAAAATCTTAGGAAATTCACAGCAATTCTTCACCAAGCTTTCCGTATAAATTAGTCACCAGGCTGAACGAGATTTATCGTAAAAGCACTAGCTAAAGGCACTGGGTAGATGGGCGCATCTGTTGGAATAGAGTCGTCAGTGACAAGGCCAACTGCGACTTCAAAAAAAGCACGCAAATATCATGCTCTACTGCCTTAGAGTGAAAAGAATTGGAAAGAGTAGATGAGGGATGGGACCTGGTGCTGGCCTATCGCAAGTGCTCAGTCAGACACCGCAGTTGATGGTGTTGGATGTTTTCCGAGATTGAGGTGCCCGGTATATGACCAACTACCCATTTTCTAATTACCTCGTTACGTATCCTTTGACGCCATCCGAAAGCAGCAACGTTTCTGAGGCATGGATGCTAAAAAACCCGAAGATGCTTCGTATTTCATGTCTACAGAAACTGTTTCGCAAGCATACAGTGATACCTGTAGCCGGGTACACGCGGTCCTTGAGACCCAGTGATAGGCCTTTTTGGCGCAACAACCGACGCAAATTAGAAAACGTAATTCGGACTCTTGAGAACGTGCACCGACTTCGTCAGACACGCTTCCGTCAGAGCTAATACAACTACCAGGTATGTAAAATTTTCCACAACTCCCAGTGATTGTCCTTGAATTGTAGGGAGTATGCTCAGAGACTTACTTCGCACTTTGGAGGTCCAAGACACATGCCGAGTTTTGCGCACGGTTCTCGCTGAAACTTCACTGATAAGCTTATCAACTGAGGAGAGTACTGTAGTTTACGCGATCTCACTTTTCAGCTGACACTTAAGTAACTATAACGTTGTATGGGTGGAGTTGTGTGACATGTAATTCACTATCGAATTCGCGCTCTAGTCTTCTGCTGCAGTGACTTGACAGTGCCCCATTATGTTCGACTGACGTAAAAATGTCTTCAGAAGACCGTGTCGTAGATCTGGTGTATTCAGAGAAACAGGTACGCACACACTACATGAGTGAATAAACAATATGTAAATGAGTCCGGATAAAGGATGGCGAAAACTATTTTCATGTCTTCCTGCTTCAGCGTTGCGGTGTCTCCGCCCGGTTTGGTCAACGATTTTCGATTACCTTAATTATACAAAGTTTCAACGCACATTTTCCGTTTATTTTTGTGTAGAAAGTGATTGAGTCGGAAACCCGAGTTGTGCAGGAACCTGACGGCACAAAAGTTCGAACAACCGTAGAGCGATCACCACAGGGTGAACGCAAACGCATCGTACGACAGAAACCGTCAGGTGAAGAGGAAGTGGAAGAAGTCGACACAAATTGTGAGTCTTTGTCACGTTTATATCATACTCATCCTTGTTCATACTTCTTCCCATAATTGATTGGAAGCTATCTTGCCCTAACCGCTGGTTGATTCCGAAACTTTTGTCCCACGAGCAATCATCATCATGGCATGGCATCAGTGTTCAACACCGATGCTTCGCTGCCGTACAACCATGATTTATTTGAAATCCTTACTGTGAAGAAAAGAATAAAGGTGAATGGGGAAGTAACTTAGCGCTAGCCTACACCTCCAAACACTCATTTAGGCAATCTGGATAGAAACTGACAACAAGAACGCCGCTGGCATCGGTTGTCGGTCATATCTCCCCATTCTGGATGACGATTGGTACCGACAACAGCCAAGCGTTTCGTGATCTCCTTCATGCTCCTCTGCCAACTCAAGGGTTGGTCACCTCTATGTTTACGCCATTCTGAGTTGGGCATGGAAAACAGCACTCTCTTCGGCAAACGATGGTTCGGCATACGCAACACATGTTCCAACCAACCCAGCTTCTGGTGCTGGACACATTCTTCAGTGGAATTACTCGTTGCACAACCGAAAACTCCATCTCTAGTTGCATCGTCACGGATTCGCCGAAACCAACCCACACGAACTGTGGTTCTGAGACAACAGAACCACTCGATGTACTACAGACTGCACTGACTCAACATTACAAGGAGGAAGCTTGTAGACGCAGTTTGCTCACGGTAATGCTTGGATAACCTTGGAGCTTACTGAGTCATACGTTGTCACCAGTTTGCCCCGCTTTAGGTTCACGGCGGATTCTGTGCCCTTGAGGAGGTCTGCTCCCAAGACTGCTGTGCGTCTGAGCTGATCCGATATTCGTGGTGTACCGAACTGTTACCTAGTCGGTTTCCACCCACTGCACTCACGGTTTGCATTCAGCTTCGTTCCCTCTCTATCTGTGACACCCCTACCTCTGTATCGATTAAGCATAGGTTCTTTCGAACGTGCCTCTGCAGTTCTGTTTTCATTGCGGTGAGCTGCTCGGTTAGTCGTTGCACTTGAGTCTGCAGGACCTCCACTGTTGATTCATCCCTCTTCAACGTGGCCGATGGCGCCTCGGCCAATTCCTGTACCAGCTCCTCCACGCTCAACTGGCCGGTTGCTCTCCCAACTGCAAGTGGGCACCAAACGCCGACTGCACATCTTCGATATACTGGTAAGGCAGCAATCGCTGGTGCGACACTTCCAGTTCTGGCAATGTATGATCCAATCACTGTTTCAAGCTGGCAGAGAACACGGTTGGATCGCACCGTGGTCCCGTCCTGTCCGCCTTGAACCGCCTCATAGCCCCTGGCGGTTGGGTAGCGTGCTGAACTTCGCAGCACAGAGCTTTCCTTCTTTCATTTGAAACCGTACAAAGGCACTCCAGACCCTATATTGTTTTCCGCCCCCCGCCTTACGACAGCTTGAATCGTATCCCTCAGCTTAAGAAACTCATCCTTTTTATTTCGTCTATAGGAATCTAGAAGATGGGAATAGATTTAAGCCCGATTTGTTCGTAGGGTCACTCACTCATTTGACTGCGTACTGACGATATTTCCTGTAACTGTGACGACGTGGTTGCAGACCAATTACCAAGCTTGGCGGCTACCTGGTCAAAGGCGTCATTTTTTCAAAAAAAAAGATGGCCCAGTGCGTGGGTGGGGAAGGAGGGCGAGACGGCTTAGTGGTAAAGCACGAATTTGCTGACCAGATGGTCCGTGTTTCGAACCCGGCCTCCGCACCTCGACTCCTCTTGTCTAGGCTTGGGCAACCTGGTAGTATCCCAGCCCACGTGCTTCCTTCGGGTGGTATGGAAGCTAGACACCGAAAGGGTGTTGCAGCTGAACGATTTATTTCGTTCATATATAGTTGAAAATGATTGATAAGCGTTTCGATGTGAGCTTTCTACCGGGCACGTATCTAGGTAGCCTGGAACACTAACACTGAGCGAGGTTGACAACTATACCTTGCAACTCTCCTATCCGGATGTGCAGGGTTCGTAAACCTACTTTGAAAGGCTTGTTTTCGTCGACGGCCCCGAGGCTCCTAATCCTCACCTTTATCTTTTGTTTAGTAAAGGTTTATGCAACATCTATAGATAGCCGGTGGTCAAACATATCCATATAAGAAACATGAGTCATGTGTGCACCACTTGATGACGTGTTCGCCGGTCATTTGCTTCCAGATATAGGACACCCCCCCCCCCCCATGGTGGACGAGTTCTAAGCTTATGCATTCTTCACATCTGATTGGGTCTGCAATTTCTAAGTCAGTATCTACCGCCGATCAGAGGAAGTTTAGGCGTTTTTACCTTGACTGTTTGATTTTGACAGAGCACGATTAACGGAATGTCGCACTGCATAGTTCGAGTTACTTCGAGAATTGAAGAGCATATATCATTCTACTTAGTATCAAAAGGGAATACACAACACAGGTTTACTATAGATCGGTTCATGCACCTTACTGATAAACTGAGTTCATCGGTTCTTCTGGAGGCAATCTCTAAACTAAGCGATGTAAACGGCAGTGAAGCATCGGTGTTAAACACTGATGTCATGCTGTCGGTGATGATGATGTAAACTCACTTCCATCGTCAGCCTATCCTGGAAACAAGTACCTTTTCTCACTTGTCTAATAATTGAAGCCACTTTAAACTGTCCGAAACGAACGACTAATACCTTTCACTGCCGAGGGAGCTGTGTTTTTGAGCTGGGTGGTCCTGTTCATTGCATTATGTGCACATACCCGCTGAAATGTTGGTTAGTCAGGATGTTTCTAACCTCAGTTGACCCTTTTCGTTTCTTTCACTGCAGTCGTCAGCCCAAATATGATAATGCCACCATCATCACCGCCAGATCAGAGCAGTCAACCAACTACGGATGGAAAATCATCAGGTATCTTCGACAAAATTCGTAGATGGTTTCAAGGTAGTGATCAGAAATAAACAACCGCCACAATCTATCAGCGTGATTTGTATAGTGTGCTGATCATTATGTTTACTCTTCAGATAACCTGTACCTTTCAGTTGAAAAACCCGTGATATTTTCACAACAAAATAACATTACAAGCCTTTTATTCATGATCTGTTATCTTTGGAGCGGAGCATAGTTAAGCAGCTTTTCAATGAGGTCCACATGCGACAAAAGCATCCGCCGACAACAGTATCGCTTCAAGCCGAGTGTGTCCAGCGCATCACCTTCAGCATATTCGGCTTGTAGTAATCCAATATAGCTTTCCCACTTGTCTCCGACCACTTTGCCACACGTGAAACAGCGGACGGGTATTATCATGATTCTGAAACAGAAAAGAAAAGCAACCATTAGTTTTCATGTCAAACGGTGGAAGGTGAAACCTTCCAAGCAGGCCAGGACGAACATACTGTTGAAACAGGTCATCAATTCGCTCTACAAAAGGATCCTACGACTAGCCGTCACTCGATTTAGGGTGAGTTCGGGATCCATTAATCGTTCCTTTGAGTCAAGCTCGTTAGGACAGTGGAATGACATCTCAGGTGACGGGATGCATTTTATCCATATCACTAGGTATTCGACCAAACCCGCTCGCGTTCCGTTTAATCTGGTGACACTAGCGTCGATCTCCATGGGTGGGTGTCAAAAACATTTGCTATTCCGGTCACTATGTGCAGTGCCAGAACTTCGGACAGACAGGTCGTTCGAGTGACAAGGACGCATGCATTCTAAGCTTCCTTATTTCAGTTTCGTGCGTTCATTGGGGCGAGATGACCCAAGTGGTTAGAGCGCAAATTTACTGACCAGAAGGTCCGTGGTTCGAATCCGACCTCCGCCACTCGACTTCCCCTGTCTAGGCTTGGGCAACCTGGCAGTATCCCAGTCCTCGTGCTTCCTGCGGGTGGCATGGCACCTGGGCACCGAAAGGGTGCTACAGGTGAACGCTTTTTTCTTTTTTTCCTAAACAGAAGTAACTGATGGACGGGCTAATACGAAACATCGATGGTAAGCTTGAACGGCAGGTTTAAACGAAATAGTAGGAAGGGTTTAAGCCAGTGAAGAACAAAAATGTGGAGCAGTCTGTGCTGGTTCGACCGTATTCTCATCCATGAGATTCCACAATAGTTTTTCAGTGCGTCCCATCGTTTTAAGGTCAGTAACCCAGATCAGCTTATTTCTTTCGGTGATCACACACACATGGGAACATTTCCTTGCAGCAGAAGTTATACCTCACACTCCACTTTCTCGATTTCATCATTCGTATTGAGTCTCCAGCAGAATACAAACATAATGGGTTGCTACGACCTGGTAGCCTCACGGGAATGGAGGTTCGCGGGAGATGGGTTCTGGAGCGACAATAGGGTGCTAGCCTCCGAGATCGCGACAGAACAAGCAGTCAGACCGAGGTCACATCAGCATCCATGGATCCGTTGAAGGAACGGTGTAGCAGTGGACTTTTGTCAATTTCAATTCATTTCCGAGGAACCGAATTTCCAGAACTGAAGGGAGGACAACCTCTGACTTCCTAAAAGGCTGATTAACTTCCCAGAAGCGATAACAGTGGAAATCCGAAACACCACTGATTTTGATTAAAAGCTGAACGGTGTTGTAAGATATGAGACCTTGGCACAAATTGAATTGACGTAGATGCTAACTAGGCTTCGGATAAGCACACGTTAGAGTTCGCTGAAAGATTTCAAAGCTGCATTAGGACGGTCATTCAATCAGTATCGGGTTACCAATGATACGCATTGTTCGCGTTGTTATATGATACAGCGTCCTGACATATAATCTTGTTACGCAGCTTCTATTCGACTTCGGCTGGATAGGAAGACCACTGTTTCCTGAGAATCCAAATAACGGAGCTAAAGGCCACCACCTAGTACGTCAGTCATGGAACAATCGCTTCAGAGAATCTGGAGAGTTGTACTCCATGCCCAGGAAGTTTGTCCGATGCAGCGTAATAGGAACGAAATTCCAGTACCACCCCTCAATAAGGCAACATTTTGGAAGTTGAGATAGTTCAGAACGAATTCGTTTGATCAATCAAGAATGGATGTGTCCATATCCGAACCAAATATTGATTGGTTGGGCAAAGCCGCAGAAACAATATACGGGGCCAAACAATAACCTACAAACAACGACAACCGTACTTTTAAACGCGTCATTAAAAACGACTCCGCCTGTGAAGCTATATAACAGCTCCCACTTGTGTGGAATATTTATCCACAAGTTCCACAGGAAGCGTTGTCGACACAAGGATTCGTCCCGAAGTTGCCCTTGCCTACTATTACTTCTAAAAAATGATACTGACTGAGGAACTCTGTTTACAATCATCCCAATCAAGTGAATGACCGTTAACGAACCTGCACGCCATGTTACTTTTGCCCGAAGGGCCTTACGCAGACAACTCAGTTCTCAGACAGACCAATAAAAACCAGTTGGTAGGTAGTCAAGTGTATTGACCTCCTTCATTGCAAATGGTTTGTATTCTTAGGGAAATCTTTAAAATAAGTCAAAAAACAAAAGGTGAGTAGGAGACTAGATTCAAATAGATGCTCCTCCTTGGAAGTGTAACAAAGGCCAGTGGGATGGCGACTATGGTGTGCGCCTGAAATCTGGTTGAAGTGTTGTGTCGTCAGGTGGCATTGTTTGGGGTTGCGTTGGCAATGTAGGTTGTGAACATGGATCCCCTTCTCGCTCACTGGTTGTATTCGGTGACTGTGGTTGAGTTTCCTGATCCTGTATGTCACCAATCACGTGCTCTCCGGATAATGATTCGTAAGGAGGTGGCTCAAAGGCGTCTCTAGGCATTGCCAATACGTCCTCGTACTTCGGAGGGAGACAGAGCTCCGCTGGTCCAATTCTAGCGGGTGAACTCGCCAGTCCACGGGATCCACGGAACAAAACTATGATTCTTCCTGTACCTGGGAGGCGCGGAAGAATGTCAAGAGAAAGTACACAGGTTACCAAGAATAGTTGGGAACGGATGAGGCAAAAATGAAGATTATTGTTTCCTAAAAATACACAGGGTAGTCGAAACAGCGGAGGATCCTAATGGCGAATCTTCTCCCTCATCCGTATCAAGGTGGTGTTTATATGGGCATAATCGAGGAAGCTAAAGCACGTAAGCCAGTTACACCCACAACAACGCACTCTCTAGTTCAGTTACTGACAGTGACCAATTTTCAGCTTCACTTCGATGTGGCCACAGGATTCGAGCCTGATTAAGAATGGTGACAAAATCGGATTCGTCAGTCTGGCTACGACCGTTCAAATACAGTAATATCTTTTCCAGAAAAGAAACCTCCATCGAGGAGACAACTTTAGGGTCATGGGATTTTCCACTGTAATCCTTAGTTGACGAAACGAACCCCCAGAACAAAGAAGTAGGTACTCAGTTCCTTAAACGCCCGATTGACTTCCCAAGAGCCTCTATCGCCAGAAAAGTGCAGCTGAGTATTCAAGCCGGAAATGGGATTCACCGAAACTCAGGGGTTGTGTCCATCTAATGGGCCCGGAGAAAGCGAAATCAGCTGTGGGTTGTCACATTGTACGACCGTACGACTAGTGTTATGACAATGGGCAGAACTACACTAATTGCTGCGTTTGTAAGCGATGATTGGTACTGTGGGTCACCTTAAGAAAAACCCCTTCGCACGAAAGGTCAATTCCAATTTTAGAGAGAAGCGGCTCGAGAAGCATACGAACTATTTTTGTCAGTAATTGACCAAGTTAACGACACCACTAGGCAATCCGTTTGGTCCGAAAATACCAGACAGTTTTTTTTAGAATGGTCGAACGAATGGGATCGATCGGATAGCAACACTTCGTTGATGACAATTCATCAATAACCGAACCTGAAGATCCACGCATTCACAAACTTATGGATTCGAAATACCTGAGACAGAAAGGGAAGAACAACCGCCTATTTTTCGGACATCGTAAATACTGGCCATTGACAGCAAATACTGTAACGGTTTACCGCAACGCCAGATGCGTGGAAATCCACCGTGAACTCCCGGACTTTGCGACGGTTGTCTCTGAACATGGGTTTATTTGTCTTGTGCTGTTGAGCCGGGATAATCTTCAAGATGAATTTTTTCTCACAGGTCGATAACCTATCCATTGATTTTCTGGTTCGCTAGCTAACCTTCACCTTGGTCGTTCGAACATTTTTGCAGCAAGCACCATCTAACCATGTGTACACATTATAGTGGCGCAGCTATTGCAAATATTAAGCAGAATGATAGCATACCATAATTCGTGTAGGTTTGCTACGCAACCAAAAAGCTCCACTGTGCTGACTCGTTGAGCTCGACTCAAAACTCAGCAGTCCATTTAACAGCGTCCTTTACCCTAGAGAGATCGTTAATGGGACCGGATGAAATTGTATAAGATACCAATTTCGAAGATTGCCCCACCGGTTTCCACGCCCTCCGTTTTTTTCTCCGGTCTCTTGTATCCACCAAACCGGTTAAAAGCGTGTGTTATCAAAGGGGACCACAATAAACAATCAACCGATGACAAAGTCATAAACGGTGTTAATGGTTGTTTGGACGTTTTTGGATGTATTTGTTGAGCAACGAGTTATATACAGTGTAAACGAGCATACTGAGGATAGATGATGTTCAACTTCATGTCATGATGCGTTCAGACGTTCCAAAAAGAGTAAACACAATAAAATGAAGGAGTAGTCGCACACTGAATGAGTCATTATCATCATCGACAGTATGACATCAGTGTTCAACACCGATGCTTCACTGCCGTACAACCATGACTTATTTGAAAGCCTTATTGTAAAGAAAAGAATAAAGGTGGATGAGGAAGGGACTTAGTGCTAGCTTACAACAATCATTACGAGGTGCAT
>NW_008751663.1:1737866-1741499 GCF_000715545.1 Opisthorchis viverrini
ACTCTCTTCGACAAACGATGGTTCGGCATTCGCAACACATGTCCCAACCAACGGAGCTTCTGTGCTGGACACATTCTTCAATGGAAGTACCCGTCGCACAACCCGCGAGGCGAGAGTCCAAAACCTATTAGTTTAGAACTACCCTGCATCAATATCTAGCGCAAGTGCTGAGAAGAAAGTGGAAATGAGTGACACACACATTCTTCAATGGAAGTACCCGTCGCACAACCGAAAACGCGAGAGTCCAAAACCTATTAGTTTAGAACTACCCTGCATCAATATCTAGCGCAAGTGCTGAGAAGAAAGTGGAAATGAGTCCCATGACACACACGGTATTTTGAAAAGTTAAAACAAGGTAACTCACTAGTTTGAGATTGGCTCACGTTTACAGAGGGAATTCGGCCATCCCGGGCAAACACTGAAGGCGTTAGCGTACACGACTCCGCTGAGGTGTATTGTACGCAACCCATACGCTCGCAGAGTGACAAAGGCAAACAACAAGATCCAGCGGCCAAGGAAAATCCAGACACCGGTTCACGTCCAGTCGTGAAGCGTAGCAGAAATTTGTAGCACAGCCAAACCATTGCCAGCATATAAGCCTTCACTGCAAGCAGCAGAATCCCGGCAAGTATGACGACCAGACTAAGGACCAGCTTGTAATGAGAGAAAGGTAGATAAACAGATAAATAGACAAGCATCACGGAGGGCGTAATAATATGTGACAACGGACGCAACCCACGAAATACCTCGGAAATCAGGATCGTGATATATATTATATAAATATATTCCGCTACTGAAGGAATGAAGAAACAAACGGGTGTGTATGGGCTAACGGCGCTATATGTAGCCTATATGTTCTGGTATAGACGGAATCGCTCATCAGTTTCAGCAAGCAACCTGAGTAGACTGAGTGGTGAATACGAGTCATGGTTCTTATTTTGAGCCTAATTCGGGAGGGAGGGGGGTCAAAAAACGAACAAAGGTATTAATATATATGAACGAATCCGGTTTTGAGCGTACGGTTGTGACACCAAGGGAAGTCGCTGAAAGCTTAGAGACAGCATGCGACGTATCCAGGGTGACTGAAAAGCCCTAACTCAGGCATTTAACACATTCGAAGGAAACGTTAGGCTTGGATGTGAATGAGGTCGACAATGAACTGAAGGGTTGCCACCATGGAAAGCACAAGTATAATCAGGAGGACCATAGTCAAACCATCACAGTAGATTGACAAGGCATTTAAACTGTTGGTGTGCAAAGCACCAACGGTAGATAGACTGCAGTCAACACAACCAGCTTTGATCTTGTCAGCTTCAATAATGACGAGAGCGCTGGTTTTGTTATCATGCAAGCCATTGGCATCAGAACAAACTCCAACAACGGTGTGGCCAAAGCTCACCGAACACAAATAAGCAACACTACCGACTCACCTGCGACCGAGCCCAAGTACTGCTTTCAGGTAGATAGGTATAATAGCCTACGACCGACAGACAGGTTACAAACAAATCTACAAACTAACAAAGTAAACACGATTGTAAGGTCAAGGCTTCAACCCACTTGCACACAACAGTACGGAAGCAAGTAGTAAGGTTTGGCATAGATTGTTCCAACCAACATCATTATGCTGAACAACAGAGAAAGAAGTGTCACCGCAATGGCGACATACTCCTCGCCAGCGTTAATGAAGAACTTTCCGGTGCGGACGTAAGGGCGTTTGGTTGCGGAAGGCATGGCTTCTGGCAACCAATAAGTGTTAGCGACGTGATGGTTTACTCACCGGTCCCGCGATTTTCCAGAGGTAAATGTTGAGTTCTGTCCGGAAGGATGGATTCTTTCGGTACAACACCCAGACGTTCCGGAGTGCCAACGAAACGCTCCCATTGTATGAAAGACATCACACTGATGCTCAGCGCTACATATTCGACATCTTCCCTGAAATGTGCGGCACGACCAAGAGCAGCGGTGAGAATAGTGATTACTACAAAATGAATGACGATTTGTAGCACAGCCAGGAGGAAAGTGCCCGTCCTAACATGGAAACAGCTGCAGCATCGATATCTTGCAGGGACATATTCAACTGGAACCGTGAATGGCATTTTGCAGGGGTTTTTTGGACGACAGCTTTGGATCAGGGTCGTGGGTAAATAATTACATTTGTCCACATACGCATGTCTTGGGATGACAAAAACTCAAGTATGTTCGAAAATTCAGAGCATCAATATCCTAAAAGGAAAAGAAGCGGCCAGGTTGAGTGAGGGAAGCATTCTCATTTGGAAAATAGAGTGGAAGTGGTACGGTGTTAATAACCTAGAGTGCGTCAAAAGAAAGGATGCCCGTGACTTGTCAGCGCATTATGCGCGCTCGGGTTATTCAGAAACTCTCGGCCAATAACTTGCACCCTGGGCACGGAGTTATACAAGCGGAGGGATAAAAGTCCTCGGCAAAACGAAGGTGGTGGAGGTGCGCACATAGAAGCAGTGAAGCGGATTAGCATGGTCAGTAATTTTACAAACTCGAAGTAGCTCGGTTATTAGGGCACGAAACCACTGGCCGGAAGGTCAATTGACTTTGACTCACCGGAATAATTACGCCAGAACAGGAGGACAAGTGTTCAAACGAGAGTGGTGTGACTATGAACCAAATACCTACCCCGCAAAACCCCGAAAATGCAATCAAAAAAGTGACCAGTGGGTTTCAAACGTGTCACACCACCTGACTGGGAAGTCCTGACTAACGGGTCAATCGATGGTCACAACCAAGAGAGTTACTGGGTCGTCGTTCGATGATTCGGGCACACGAATCACATCGCTCAAGTGTGAACACGTTCGCCTGTTCAGACATGAAAGTTCAGATGTGTTCATCAACGTGCATTGGTGGAGTAGTTTTACACGCTCGCCTCGCATGTCAGATGTCCGGGGTTCAAATCCCGGCACGGCCATTGGGTATGCACTGCTGATGAACTCTAATAAGAGCGAAACTCGAACCTAGTGCTTCCCTTTGATGTGGACTCATCGGAATAACTACGCCAGAACAGGAGGATAACCGTTCAAATGAGAGTGGTGTGACTATGAACATTTCAATTACTTGGGTGATCTGGTACTAAGCCCTTCGTGACTCCTTAAAGTTACCTATAGGGTATCACAATTGAAAGGGGAGAAAGCAGAAGAGCCTGGAGTCATGAGCTCCTGTTAAAATCAACCGAAAATTGATTGGAATGACAGGTCCAGTACGGCACACTAATGGGTGGAAAAATGCTACTCCATTCTCTCCCCGTAATTTATTGTTTGGAAAGCCATAAGTTATTTGCTTGATCCGACCGAAGCCCTGCTGGTTGTGTACTCACGAGTCCATTCACGGTGGGATAACAAAGAGCAATAGGACATAGGTGGATAAATATGACACCAATGGAGGTCTCCAGGAGTCTAAGACAAACCGCATTTGATCGAAGAATTGTCTTGCTTATGCCACACCGCTCAATTATACCGGACTTGGTCGCACCGAAGAGATGTTCGGATGGATCTTACACTGCCAAGTCGCGTTGGAACCTATCACATCTGGTTGAAACTGTTCCACTGGTATCAATACATCATCATCATCATCAAAGACATCAGTGTTGATACTGATGCCTCACTG
>NW_008751663.1:1751069-1753255 GCF_000715545.1 Opisthorchis viverrini
GCTCGCAGCGTGATCGAACCGTAACATAACCGGGCTCACATAATGTCACTATCAGAATCAGGGGGAACGGAAATCCTTGAGTCTTTCCATCGGTAATTGATATCCACATTATCCAAATGAGTTCTTCGCTGTCTTGCGGTTGGTTGTCCCCAAGTAACTTTCAGCTGTAACACCCTTCCGGTGACTAACTGCCATTCCACCCGAAAAAAGGGTGAGGGCCGCGATACTACCAGGTTGTTCAAGCCTAGACAAGGGGCAGAGGTCGGGTTAGAACCACGGACCTTCCGGTCAGTAAATTCGCGCTCTAACCACTTGAGCCATTTTGCCTTTCCTCCAAGTAACCCGACTTGAGTGTTTGTGTCGAGTTTGTACTGACCAAGACGACTATATTCTGCACACAACTGAAGCTGTCGTTCCCCATTATCCGTACGCTTAACATCGACTCCAAATATACCACCTAAGAGTGATTTTTCCGGACTTAGTCGTCCAAATTGGGCATTCGTATCTTCCGCCAGGATTATTATGTCATTCCTCCTTGCTGACCGAACCAGTTGATGAAACCCGTCCTTCTCAATTGGAGGACTGAAATCTGTCGGGCCTATACCGAACTACCTTTCCAAATGACGGTTTCCGAAATCATGAAGAAGACCTTTCGTCTCTGATTTCACCGATAGTTATATTCCCTCGGCCAGTCGATTGAATTAAGTCGCGTATGGTATGGATGTTCCTAGTGAGAAAGGTCTTCATTCACTGAGCTTTCATTGTCCACACGGGCTTTCGGTCTTTATTTAGACTCCTCACTGTTTGACGTTTGAGAAATTTGCGTGCGCCTCTTACTTGTCTCCTGGTGCGAATCGCCTAGCGTCAACAAGAGCTTGCGATTTTTACAATATTCAATGGTAATTTGATCGGACAGGCAGCTTCGAACGCAGCCGGTATAGTGCATTTCTCATTCTATCGTGATCCACCTAAGTACCTGCCAGTAGAACTGTGTTGGTTCATTGGAGGGAGTAATTGGGGTATCAGTACCTTTGGGTTATGGTAATTCTCCGAAAACGATGGACAAACATGACTCTTGATGACTTGCGAGGGTGTAAAAAAAAGCGAATTTTCAAACACATGACCAGAACCAAATTTTGTGCATCGGAAGGGTCAGCTTCCCAAAATAAATCTAGATTAGGCTTTCACCTAGCCTCTGTGGTTGGGTTTCAGTGCTACAATGATCTTGCGGGTTATACTGGCCGAAGCTCAGTTTCTCAAGGCTCAATCATGCCAAGGAGGCGGATAGGAGCATCCCAATGAAGAACAGCGAGTCCGTGTACTGCGAACTATCGTATTGCACATCGATATCTACATTGCAAATACCGTCTGGAGATAAAGCCATGCTGTTCTCTGTCTTAAGAGTTCGATGGCATCAAGATGTTTCCTTCAAGTGACCAGTGTGTACAAATTTACGGAAGCAGCGATATCGCTGCAATATATTTTGATCTCTTCTCATGGAGGGCTAGTCAGAAAAGGTCGGATTTAAATTCCGCACACTCCGACCGCGATCGCCCGCTCATTACTTAGCACGATCGAAATTACTTCAAAATCAGTGTCTGATAAGGCCTATATTTTACCTGATTTGTACGGCCGCAGCGTCAGCGTAACGTATGAACGGGTAGGATCAACTGTTATCCACGATGTGAGTATAGGTGAAAATACCTTCACTGCGACCCCAAAAACAACCACTGGGACGCACCACCACAAAAACCGCTCCTGACGGTGCCCACCAAAGGCAGGTGGCTGTGGTCTAGGGCGAATATATACCTCTTAAATGACCTTGGTCAAAGACAAATGCCTTAGCACAAACAAAGTGCAACTGGCAGTCAGGGCTGTAACGCGGTCTTTTGGAAAAATGTCCCAAATGGCAATGTTGCGAAAAATCAATATTTAAAGTTCCGGAGAATAATTTCGCAAGAATTCAACAGTTCAGTAGTTTCCGGTAATACTGATATCCTCAACAATTGGACAGCTGTATACCGCAACTGACCCGGTAATGGTTGTGTCCCATGCGATATTCGATATTACTTCGAGGGGGTTCAACGATTATCGGTAGAGAAACTCCTGGGAATCGAGATATGATTAACCCGAGGTAAGGATGCATCAACCGTGCCTTAACGTGGATAGAGATTCTTAGGCAGCCC
>NW_008751663.1:1753973-1783842 GCF_000715545.1 Opisthorchis viverrini
TCGTGAGTCCCCATTTGACTACTCATTCCTTTCCCATTGTGACTTTTGTGATTTTGCATTGGTTACTTTTGCTTGTTAATTTATCCGAACACGCTGGTTAGGTCCTAGTCCGCTACAGTCCCATGCGATATTCGATATTACTTCGAGGGGGTTCAACGATTATCGGTAGAGAAACTCCTGGGAATCGAGATATGATTAACCCGAGGTAAGGATGCATCAACCGTGCCTTAACGTGGATAGAGATTCTTAGGCAGCCCCGCCCTATCACACTTTGCGATGCGTGGTGTATTGTATCTGTTTTGCTTCCAATATGACATCACGTATTTCGTCAATTACATAAGCGTTTTTCTTTGAAAACGCAAAACTACAAAAATGCGCTTTCGCAGATTCCACACAATACGGTGTTTCGACTTCATCTTCTGAGTTTGCACGCACTTGCAGCGGTCTTTGGCAAATTGCACGCACCAACCCAGGTATCAAAACATGTCAGACTACGTTCGGATTCTATTACATGTGGGAACTGTCCAAAAAGAAGGCATAGGCCAACGACGAGCTACTTTATAGAGAACAATTATCAGCGGGTCTGTTTCATCGGACCCTCTTTATTATTGCATACTAAATATAGGGTTACTATTTTTAATCCTTGGCCACACACCCAACAAAGTTGCCTTCTGGGCAGCCGGACCACTACACACGCTTGCATACCAGTCATCTGGCGTGGTAGATAAATTCATTTACACGGATGGTCGCATAAGTTCATTTGAGCCGATTGTAGACAGGATTGCTTCTCGAATCATGGTAAGCTAAGCCGTGGGCGAACTCCGACATAAATGGCACTAGCGAGATGACATTTTGTTTTCAAGGGCAGAGTGCAAACTGTGGCAGGTCGGTTCATACTGCTTCATGGATTAAAAACTTAGACCCTTCTCGCAGGGGGCGAACGACTGATGTTAGTTTTCGCCCACCGGTGTCTCCGGAGCGTAAGTCGGTCGTGGAGGGACGATAAATTTCCAAGTCTGGGGTGATTCTAAGGGTTGTGTAGGAAATTTATTGTTTCACGATGGATAAATTAATCAAGCTCCAGAGGTTACACTTGTTCGGACGCGTTCGCTGCATGTCAGAAGACCGTCTACTTCATTTTGCTCGACTCTATGAAGAGTGGAAGCACCGAGAGCTAGACAATGTTTGAAAGCACTGCCCAGTGGACTCAATCGTGGTGACAGTTTCCGCCTCTCAGCAAGGGAATCTCAGGACCTAACTAACGGATATTTAATGACCCCGGAGATCATGGCTTGATTAATATATCTGTGGTCTCGGCTATCAAAGCTCTTGAAATTTATGGGCTGCTTCCTATTCTCCGGGACTAGTTGATTGTTTCATCGCCTCCTTAATTTTCCAGCGTCTAAAGACACAGCAGTCGGTAACAACGTACCAGCGTTTTTTGACTGCAAAAGTCAAATGAACTCAAATAAGAATGACCAACTGTCATGATTTGTGGCTATTCACTGGCGGATAGTAGTCGCTTCCTTCACGTGGGTTGTATCAAGCCTGGTGGCTGTCGAATTGCACCGTAGGAGTTCGCATGAAATTTCGTGCTGAGCAGAGGCAATTGGGATTTGGATCTCAGATAGTGTGCGCTTTCCGTTCTGTATCCGAGCGCCGACCCGAATTTCCCGTTTTGGTGTGACACTACAGAGCTCAGACGACTCAAGCACTCATTCGTTAACGCTGGCGACAGTGACCGTGCTTCCTGATTGACAATGAGCTCCGATAATCCCCACCATACCTCGTGAATTTAGCCTCAGAACTGCAACTGTGACGTGTATTACACGCTTAAATGCTCCGAATTACTAAACACATAGGGACCGAGGTGTGGAGAAACTGATTTTATCCTGGGTGCCTTACGGTGAGCGGCCAAGCTTGAGTTTTGCATGCAGGCTTCCGTGACGTAACATTCTCACCTGAAGAAGGGTATGACCTCTGTTCAAGCATTACCAAGATTGATATGATCATGGATTCTACAAATTTGGCGCTCACATACAGCGTCACCCACCTGGCAGCTCCGGCACAGATATTGCGGATGATGAAATCATCATCAACTGGGTAGATCAGTTGCTTTGTTCGTTGCAGATTGGCAAAAGGACAGATGAGGCGCGTCTGCCAGATAACTGCGAATCAAAATTTCCTAAAACATTCACTTGTAGGATGGGGATGGATTGCAGAGGAATGTTGACGAACATATGCCAGCAACTGATAAGTACTAGGTTCCCAGCCCTTGGCCCAAAAGCGTAATCCACTTGGTTGTGGAAAGACGTAGTTTTTTCGGAGGCCTGACCCTGTCCTGCGACAAAATATCTGACCGGTGTTGACTACATAGGACTGGCTTCATTTAAAAGAGCAGAATTAAGAAAAAAATAAAGCTCTGTACCCACTATCCCCGACGGTCATTTTTTATTGTGACTGTGAACTCTTGATCACGACGGAACTAAGACAGCTGACAACCAGAAGTAAACGCCGGTTATTTCAGGCGAAACTATGGGGTTTTCTGAGTTACGACTCTTACGCGGGGTTTCTTCTATGCGTCTGCACATTCCGATAATGTTACTCATGGCATTTTATTCAAGTGGGCAAACTTGGAAGGTCAACAATCGCTACGCATTTGCACTTCATCGCCGATTTAGGCGATAAGTCGAGCCTCAACACTCTGCGGGCCATGACTTACGCACAGTGCATTATCTGCAAAACACCTGCGAGTGAAACAAAATCATTTACGTCAAAATGTCGCGCTTTTTGCTTATGTGCTCAAACAAAATCACCCTCATTTGCCATCAGTCTTTGCTATTTGCTTCTATTAATCTCGTTTATTAATCTTGGTGCACGTTCGACCCTACAATTGCAGTGCTATCGATTTGAAAACCGGCCTACGTGCGTTTATCGAGAACTTCTGGGCTATATCCTTTTCACCCTTCACGGCATCCGAAGAAGCCTGTGTGAACCTTCCGTTGGATCTAAACATCTCGGTGTCTTTCACTTTGTACTCCTCATCAAGTCAGTCATGTTCCGTGCAGTTCGCGTTCCTCCTTGTGCGACTGCGTGAACTGTTTCTCTCAAGGAACTTGTACACCTGACTCCGCAGAAAAAGTAACACCGCTGGGTCTCTCGAGTTTCGATACACACTGTGCTTTTGAGTTCTCTACTACCATTTATCCGCAGTGCATACCCTACCACTTCACCATCTCCACTTACATTTTTTCGCGACCCAGGCCATACCCGCAACATTCCACGGTCAGGAGACTGCAGTTTTGGGCTTTAGTTCAAATCGGCCGGTTCCATCGCGAAAGTTCTACTTCAGACTCCGGTTCGTCATTCTGGTTCCACATTTTCTGCAGTTTGAAGTTATTTTGTCACGTACCATGCGGGAAGCACCCTGCTATGCCCTCCCACGTATTGTTTTTGTTCGGCGAAAAAACTCCGTTTGGACGATTTGGTTGCCTGTTATTCATTCCACTTGGACTATGATCTACAACGGTAGGATCCTTAAACGAACCGAAATTAACCTGCGATTCGACATCGGCTTCGTTCTGCCCTATTCCCTCAGCCAGCCTAAAATACATACCGCTGCTCAAAGAACCGCACACCCCGGCCGAATCACCTTAATTGTAATATCTGTTACGGGGCTGTCCAAAAACCGAAGCATGTCAGGCCAGTGACGCCTGGCACTGCCATACCCAGTTTAATGGCACGCCCACAACTATTCCAGTCCTTCTCTCGTCCGTGCTCTGTCGCTTGCATGTTCCATTAACTGCAAATACGACAACCTCTCCACTCGACCCCAGTTGCCTCCACGACACATCTGGCACTGCCATACCCAGTTTGATGGCACGCCCACAACTATTCCAGCCCTTCTCTCGTCCGTGCTCTATCGCTTGCTTGTTCCATTAGCTGCAAATACGACAACCTCTCCACCCGACCCCAGTTGCCTCATTCCAACCTACTGAACTTTTCGTTCAAACTTAACCTTTACTGTGTCTGTGCTCCCCACAAAATTCAATAAGTTTCTATACATTTCGTGTTCCGGCTCGCGTGTTGCCATTATCACACTCTCCAAAGGACCCGTTACGCCCGAATCCACAATAGTGATACCGGTGAGTCTCTACAGTTTCACCGTACACCGTATTTCTGTGAGTCCTGTTAACCCATATCCACTTTTTCAACCCCTCCACTTCGTCATCCCCGTTTTTGTGACTCTGGCCATGAGCTCAGTAGCTTAAATCAACGAAGCATCAGCGGTAGGTTTGGGTTCTAGTTCAACATGGTCGGCTGGATGATACCAACGCTGCTGCTCCACCCGATCTGATTTTCTGGTTCATCGGTTTTAACATTACACTTTTGTTGTTATGTGTTTGGCAGGAAGCCTCTTGCTTTGCCCTCTCTCGCTTTGATTTTTTGCCCGCTACCTTCAAATCCTAATGATCAGATGTTGCTCGATTTTCTCGCCAGTAACGCGTATTAAATATGCTTCCCTACCCATGCAGGTTTAGTGGTGATCATGCCTACATCAAACAGTGCCCACTCCCTATGATGCTGTCCCTTTTCCTAACGGTCCGTGCCCACAATCCCCGCCAGTCATGCTTTTATTCTGACCGTAACATTACGATAATGCCTGACGGTATGTCACCCACAAGTTGGTAATAAACATTATTGTTGTTATTATTTTTAAACGAGACTTAATAAGGGTGGATCTTCACCCAGTAGTCTGGCCATCAAGGTCAAGCTAAGATTGCCAGTATATGCTATTTTACTACTTGATACAGAGGGCAGTTCGGTGTTAATGGGCAAAGAATAGGCGTGCTAAGTGAGATCAAACACGTAATGAATGGCGGGGTAGAATTTTTGAGATTGTAGACAAAATTCTCCGGAGGCTATTAGCGAGTTGGACGATACTAAGGCAATCTAGGAAGAAGACGAATAATAGTAGTAATAATAATAATGTATATTCCCAACTTGTGACTCAGTCGGCTGACATGGACTAAAACTGGAAAGCCATTGTTGACCATGAGTGACCTTGGGCGGTCGGGAAAATGGCCGGAGTCATAACAAGCAAAAGTGGAGGTGGAGATGGGATAATTCGAATTGGGGCAACACGGCAAGTTTGGTCTCAAAAATATGGTGCAATCTGAGAACAAGCAGACCCACTGGTTGTACTGTTGCTGGAAAGTCAATTGAAGGGGTTAGGTTGGATGGGGACGCAGAGGTGGTTGAATTCGAACGAGTAGTCCAATAGGTTGCATGAATGTCATGGTGGTCGTTGAGGTCAATGAAAAGAGTAGGATGATGGTCACCAATACTAAGTGAGTCTACTCAGTTTCAGGGAAATCATATTTTCAAGTCAAAGCTTGCCATTAACTTCTACTTCGAATTATTGCATATCCGCCCCAGTTTTCGCTTGTTGTGGCTCTGGTCATTTACTCAACCACCCAAGGTCACTCAAAGCGAGCAATGGTTCTCACTTTTAGTTCTTGTCAGCCGGACCACATGACCATTGTCCTAGTTTTTCTCGGTTCCTGCAACTGCGATGACTTATCGCGTGACAAGCATACCTTGTTTGTTGTACCTCCTGCCGTGTTGTGTTGTGGCCTGCAGTGTTCATGTTGTGACGATCCGATCATGCCTCAATCAGCATGCTCCGTCCAAGTTGGGAAACGAGCCTATTACAATTGTCTTCATCAAACATTATCCTCTGTTTATGACATCGTTTTTTTTCGCGCACTCTCTACTACCCGCAACTCCCACAGTCATGCTTTATTCTGACTGTGGACGTATAATCATGCCTGATGGTATGCCACCCACCAGTTGGGAATAAATATTACTATGATGATGAGGCGTGAAGTTTCGCAGCAGCTCGGGAGGGCTGCTTCGGGTGCAACCGTAGTAAACTAGAAATATGTAGTGGCGTCGGTTTGTACGAACTAGCCTTCACACCAAGAGGTTGCAGGAGTTACGGAATTTGTATCAAGGACTCCTGTATGACTTCGGTCCAGCTTATGCTTTAAAGGCGCTTTTGTTTAGCAGACGATGTTGGAGTTAAATTTACATAACCCGCCTGTGCTATGGTGGTTCGAGGCCTAGAATTTGTCAGCGGAGTCCGTAAGAGAGAGGGTTGGTCCTAGGTAACAGCTTTTTCGTGAAAGAGCTTTGAATGCTTCCAATCCCGAATCTACAAGTTTGATTATAAAGGAAGAAAATGCGGGGCAGAATTCCGCGATTGGTGTTATGCATAGCCGTTGTGAGGAAAGTGAAATGAGCGCAGTATTAAAAGACTAAACCTCGTGTTCTGGCAACCTGGTGGGAAAAGCTTAACGTACAGGATTATCTGAGGCCACGATGTTTGATGTATTTTGAATGAGTAATAATATTTAACTTAATTGTGAAGGTATCAGCTGTTAGGAGCAGCAGCAGGAAGTTATCCAGGATTTCGTGTAGGAGGACCTCAGGCCAGAGTCGTTTGACTGGCGAGTCAGTGAGTCTAAGTCTTTCCCAATTTGTTGAATGGTAAGGGCTTGTGCAGAGAGAGGGAGTGTGTACGCGATTTATATATCGTCCACGAGGTGTTATGCATAGCCGTTGTGAGGAAAGTGAAATGAGCGCAGTATTAAAAGACTAAACCTCGTGTTCTGGCAACCTGGTGGGAAAAGCTTAACGTACAGGATTATCTGAGGCCACGATGTTTGATGTATTTTGAATGAGTAATAATATTTAACTTAATTGTGAAGGTATCAGCTGTTAGGAGCAGCAGCAGGAAGTTATCCAGGATTTCGTGTAGGAGAACCTCAGGCCAGAGTCGTTTGACTGGCGAGTCAGTGAATCTAAGTCTTTCCCAATTTGTTGAATGGTAAGGGCTTGTGCAGAGAGAGGGAGTGTGTACGCGATTTATATATCGTCCACGAAGAGGTTAACATCACCATGGGATGTGGCGCCAAAGGCATCATCGATGTACAGTTAGAAAAGTATGAGGCTAGTACGCTTCCTTGCATGACTCCATTGGTGCTCGATAGTGGAGATGATTGTATGTGCCCGATTTGCGTTATTTGCGCCCTGTCTAATAGGTAGGGGGCGAACCACTAAGATAAGGTTCCCGTGATGCCAACGGCACTACGTTTGTTTAGCAAGGATGCATAAGGAGCCTGGTCAAAGGCTATTTGAGTATCCGTGAAAACTGTTACAGTATAGTATCCATCGTCGCAGGCCTCTGTGGTGGTCTCAAAAAGAGGAAACTGGCAGCCAATAACGTATCTTCGAGATAGGAGTCGGTACTGCCGGGAATCTGTGGAACTAATAGCCAGGAGGAACTTGGTTAATGAACTTTTGACCAGACGTTCAAGGGTTTCCATTAAGAGCGAGGCATGTTGGATTTCCCAAGAGTTAGAGGGAGTTTGTCTGAATTTGGATTTGGATAATGGATTTCCTCCACCTGTAGGGGGTGATTTCATGACCTGTAAAGTATGTAAAAAGATTTATTACAAGAATTTAAAAATCTTGGCCGCCTTGTCTCAAAACACGAACTGTAAGGCCGTCGGTCCCCGGCGCGGCAGAGGGGAATCTGTGGAACTAATAGCCAGGAGGAACTTGGTTAATGAACTTTTGACCAGACGTTCAAGGGTTTCCATTAAGAGCGAGGCATGTTGGATTTCCCAAGAGTTAGAGGGAGTTTGTCTGAATTTGGATTTGGATA
This sequence comes from Opisthorchis viverrini, assembly GCF_000715545.1. NCBI lineage: Eukaryota > Metazoa > Platyhelminthes > Trematoda > Opisthorchiida > Opisthorchiidae > Opisthorchis > Opisthorchis viverrini. Next base: position 1,761,706 of record NW_008751663.1, read on the forward strand.
ATGGATTTCCTCCACCTGTAGGGGGTGATTTCATGACCTGTAAAGTGTGTAAAAAGATTTATTACAAGAATTTAAAAATCTTGGCCGCCTTGTCTCAAAACACGAACTGTAAGGCCGTCGGTCCCCGGCACGGCAGAGTCCTTAATCCTCAGATGAAAAGAAAAAAACGTCATCCAAGGAGATGGTCATGTTACTGAGAGTCTGGTTACCCGGACCGACAAGAATTTGGAGATGTGTAGCAGTGGGTGTGGGTTTAGAGTTTGGAGGAATGGGTTTTCAGCAGCTGGGGAAGTAAGTGATCAGATGTTCTGGTTTATTGACAGCATCCGTGATGGGGTCACAATCTGTGAAACGTAAACACGCAGTTGAGCGTATGTTAGGGATACGACGCCTACACAACGGTCGGCTGAATGTTTTGAAATAGGACGGAGCTCCAAGGATGATGTTCTCTTCTCGGCTTTCGAGAGTTACCCGAAGGATTCTCCGTCGCCAGGCAGTTTATTGATGAAAAATAGTGACTAAATATCCCGAGACTTCCGATATTCTTTGATAGCCCGGCGTATTTTGGCATCCAGGCAGTTTAATAAATCAACCTGGACGGAGATACTGGAGACAGGAGAAACAAGGTGAGGAGCAGTCTATAGGTAAAAGATGACACAGAAATGGTGTGTATTTGTCGATAGGAAGAGGTCGTTCCCATCCTGGGAAGCCAACGTGAACGAAAAAGCTGATAAAGTATCCGGAGAGGGAGTAAAACAGGGATGGATTCAGGGGAACGGTTCGGCCATGATTGACCGCGTTGCAAGAAATGACGCATTGATCACTTCCTGGGAAGCATGGAGCAACTGCAGCTGTAGCCAGATGGCCATCATTGGAGAATATTAGGTTCAGGGTATACAGACACCAGCGGAGCCTCATACAATTTGGGAGAAGCCCTCCACATTAAGTTTGGCAAGCCGTGAGGCGCAACGGGTGGGGCCTTTAGTCTGGCAGATTAATGTCATCCAGCAGAAATTTAGAATGAGGAAGGGCATGTGCAGTGAAGATAATACGGGAGATGGAGGCGGCAAATAGATATAACCTATTGGAATGAGTCATTTGGTCTGTTCTGTTGATACTTTGTCTGACATAAGTTTATCACTCGTCCGCCTCAGGCACTCCAGTTTCCCGACCAAGACGGTATCCCTTCGCTCATCTTGGGAGCTGGTGGCCCGGACATCAGCACCTTCATCCTTGGTCTCTTACGTATCCCCCTTATCACTGACACAATTACAAGTCGGCGGAGGCACTCTACCATTGTTCTACACTGCAAGTCAGGTCCACAAACTGCTTCATCTAGCTATCGTGGCATCCATCGCACCTACTTACCCCCTCGTACCCTGGAGCTCCTTATCAAAGTCCCTGTCATGGATAACCTACTCACCACCAAGACCCTTAACAACCGGCAGTATGCGTTTATGGCACGGCGGTCAGCTAACACATGCTAACACACCTCACTGGGAGAGCCAAGGTAACCAAGGTCGGGGACCTGTCCTCATCACCTCTTCCCATTAGCGGTGTAACGGGCGAACGGTATCTTTGAGTGACGCGTAATACCAGAACCTCAGGGTAGGTAAAATAAAGTCGGAGCTGGGTTTCTATACGGTACTACCAGTGCAAAAGAAATTGTACAAATTATACAAACTTCGACAGTAGATACGCGTCCAGAAGAAACGGTCCGTTTGGACTTCAAACGTGCAAAGCAAGGGAGCAAACAGGCTCCCACGTGCGACAGTCACACGTGCAAAGTCAGACACGAATGGCCGGATGGCCTCAAGGGTGAAGTGATAAGGACAAACAAAGGTCAGTTCATATATACACACTAAGTACCAAAGTGGAGCGGGGGCTACAAATGGGGACATAATAAACGTGGGGAAGTTCATTTTCAACGTAACAGACGATACAACCAGCATATTTGCTCGGAGTAGTGCGCTTGACCCCACTGACCGACAAGAGGAGAAGCGACCCGGGAGACGTGGGCAGAAGCCTCGGTCCTGTTTATCAATCCGTGAATCCGTTGTACTTCACATCAATAAGGCCACTGATTCAATCACCTATGGATCCTTTTTCTTTTGGCTGATGATATTAAGGTAGCTTACACTTTAAAGGCAAATGACTCTGTTTCTCCTCTGGCAAACATTCTGTCTGACCTAAATTCTTTATCCCTCTGGTACTCTTACTCCTGTCTTTCTTTCGCTGTTCCAAAATGCCACGCCCTCTCACCTTCCGGATATTCCCTCTGGTACTCTTACTCCTGTCTTTCTTTCGCTGTTCCAAAATGCCACGCCCTCTCACCTCGATTCCGGATATCTCCAGGGATGCTTCTTTCTAATGAATTCTCAATCCCTGGTCTGCCTGAAGAGGGACCCAGGCCTTAGTTATTCTCGTGCATGCAAGGTACAGAGTGGCTAAATTTCGCAAGCGCTGTGCTTCTGTTCGCCTATCCTTCCACAATGAACCATGTTTAATTGCCGTCTTCAAACAATATGGAAGACCCATTCTTAAATCCAGCCCTGAATTCTCCTCAAAGCATTCGCAGGTATGCCGGACTGCTGTTGGAAATGTGCAGCGCTCGTTTACTGAGTCCTTGTTTCCGACGTCATTCACACTACCGTGTCGTGTTTACTGTTTGTCACTTGGGCTGTATCCACTATGACTGAGGTGAATTAGGCCAAACCTAGGCTTTCGTCATCGCCTATCTACCGGCGGGCCAACACACCCTAATTCTGGCCTTAATTTTCTTCCCGCTACTCCCCTATTATATCCGCAACTCTGGATTTTTACCCCCATAGCCAACCTGTCGAACTGTCCTTCAACAAACATTTTTCGTTTGCTTGTATTCCAGAATATGAAACAAACTCTCTTCCGATGTTCGCACTATATCATGTCATGTAAGCTCTCGAAAGACCCTCGATTCTTATCTTTACATTGAGGAAGCTCTGTCTCTTTGCGCCGCAACTTTTTTAAAACAAGGCCCTGAGCTCTTCTACGTTGAGCTCTCACCTCATTCCATACGTCGACTAATCTCGGAGGCGCGTGTGTCAATGAGTACTGATGTTTTTGCATGATGTGACGGATCACACGTTGCATCAGACGTTGGAAGGAGGACTGGTGGCTGCATGCTATGGTTGGATAGTAGTTCACCCTCCATTCTATTCATGCGAGCACTGCGGTTTGTCAGGTCACTGTAGACCCGAGATTATTTTGGTAAAGAGGAAGGAACACAGCTACTGAGTAGGAAAGGAAAGAAATGTCGGTTAGTTCAGCTGAGCAGCTTCAACTGAGCATCCCACTGACCGGCCTTGAGGAGTGGTGGCGTCGAGTGTTGGAACATTTGCCTGCGAGGCGCTTCTTTGGACACGATGAGGAGAAAGATTGTGGGGAATCGGGGTCTAGCAACTGCTTGGATTGGTGGCATTATCCGATTCGATTTAGGTAATCGTGAGCCTCGCCGGAAGAATAGTTGAGTGCGATTAAAGATGAGGTGCCCAAAACAGGTAGCTAGACGCTATACTGGAAGTAAGTAAACGCTACCGAGGGCTAAGGCCCTAAAATATTTTTACAACACCTGGCTAATCGTCTTTGCTGTTTGCCTCTTGGGCTAGGTCCTTTGTGACTGAGGCACATTAGGCCAACCATAAGCCCTCTGCATCGCTCACTCTACCGGTGGGCTCACATGGCTGACTCCCGCCCAGAGCCACCCTATATGTTCCACGGCTTTGGATTCTTGCTTTTACTACCGTTCAGGCCAAGCGCCTTTAGAGAGAATCCTCCCTTTTGCATGTATTTTAAACTGCAGAACAAACTTTACCCCCATATCCGCACCATACCCTCCCCTGTGGACTTTCGAACTATCCGTATATTTTACATTTGTATTGGAGGAGACAATTGTTTTTTCACCCCACAGCCTACACCGGACACGTTTTTGAAAGAGGCTCTAGGCCATTCAAAATTGTGCTCTCAAAACACCTGTCTTATCACCTGGTCCTAGAATGTACGATTATTAGTTTGAACCCTCCGGCGTTGGTGCGGAACATGAGGTAGCTTAACTTGTAGGCCCCTAAGTACTATGTTACCCGTCTATGATGCAGGAGTTCTGCTTCGTGTGCTCCATCGACACCTGCAAGTGCAAGTCTGTTGCCGAGATTTCCTAGAAACTGGCAGCGAAATTGCCTTTCACGTCCGTTCCCAAATGATTTCGATGAATTTCCTGACCTTCAACGTTGTCTGCCCCGACGACGGATGCATTTTTCCATCGTAAAGTGCGAACAATATGACGGAACATTCGCCCAGCAACAAGCTAGTTTTGCCCTCATGTAAGAATGAAAGATGAAAAAGGTGAGTCGCTTTTCACTTGCAAACCAATAAAGATATTGGCCCAAAGCTGAAAGGACAGTGTGACAGTAGTTCCTGCTCTTCTTGCAACATGGAGTCCATGTAGCATCGGTACAAACAAGTTTATGAACTGAAAATTCGGCATTTACTCCTCAAATATACGTTCAACCTAAGTACCTTGAAGCTTGTAGCAACATGCCGGATAAAGAAATAATGCCACGATTATGTTGGTGGATTTTCGTGTTATCGCACGGCTTGTTGCGAGAGATATCACGGAACGTTTCTGTAATCTAGGTGTGCTCTATTCTGCACCAACATAGCGGCTCTGTCTAGGGGGTTAGTTTGTTTTACCAAGGAGACTCTAGTGTTTGGCTCGCGGCAAACCCTCAACTCCATTGTGTATCCAAGTTTGGCTCAAACCCATTCGCTATAGAGGGTTCTCTCCCAGTGCACAGTTTTGGATTAAATTGTGCGGCGCCATGGGCTCGCAATGGTTGCACAGTGTAATCGAATTTTCGGAAGCTACTACATGTCCTTGATGGTCTGAAGGGGACGGACAGTTGAGTTCAGAGTACAATTTCAGATAGTTGAGCTTCATCTAGGCATCCCAGGGTCTCAGCAATGCTAGGAAAATATTCTACCAGACTTTACCGCCATGATTGTTTCAGTCGACAAATTAAATTTGCTGAAATTCGAACATGTGGACGTAGATTACGATGATTTTTGGTGCGAGCACATAATTAACAAAATACAGAATTTCGGCGTGAAAAGCTTTGTTCCACTGGCGGAGGTTTTGCGACTAATGTGCGTCTAATGAGCCCCCACCATAGGTGACAAGGCGCTACCATGTTCACTTGAACTAGGGTATACTGTATGCCGTGAACTCAACCAGGTCCTTGATTGGTCCACTTGGATTCGGCCGGGTGCGGTGCGCACCCAGCAATGAATATTGACCAAACCGGTGCAAGCAAGGAAGGGAGGTACACCGCTGTCCCATTTTTCGATGGGCCAAAATGAATATAAACCACCGATGCCTAACAACTTTTCAAACATGGCTATTGTGGGTTCTCAGTCATTTCCCCATTTCTTATTTTTCTTTGACACTTGTATTTTTGTGTTTTTGCCTCCTGAGGAGATTATTCAGATGCTCATGGAAGATCACTTTTGTTAAGGCTAATGGCATGTGATATTGATAGGCTCTGCGGCGGCCATTTCAAGGTCGTGGCCGAAAAAGAAACTTATAGCCAATCAGGGTGCTAAGATTACTTTAGGTCGTCCCCTTGAACCGTTGGGTTCTTTGCGAAGTAGTGTTTAATCTGATGTGCTCGTCTTCTGCATTTGGGTCTGACATGTAGGGATTTTTGGTCACGAAGATATGTGGACTAATGTCTTCCGACAATAACAGTCCTGCTAGGTTGAGGATTAAGGTAGCAGGGGAGGTGTTGGAGAAACATATTGTTGGGCCATTGCGGAGTGCTGACAACGAAATGGCTGCGTGCACAGTAGAGGACGTCGATAGAAACGCACAGTAAGCTGATTTTCAGGGCCTTTCATTCCACTTTTCAGTGACATAGGGTGCGCTGGTGACTCTTCTGATCAACAATATCCCGCACATTCTATGCCTACAAGTCACCCCGTAGAGCATCACGACCAGGAGCAGGGGCCTTTTTGCGTATTTTGTGGATTAAATGCCCAGGTCAAATTTGGACAAGGGGAACTAAGGCGGTTCCACACTAACGAAGAGCCAGTCCCCGTTCCCTCATGGTACAAGGAGTTGATGGCTTCGATGAGCGAAAAGCAATCAGCAACTCATGTCGCCTCTCTGTCTAATCGACAACAGGTTTCGCGAAAAAGTCAACACAATCGTGCGATAACTATTACTCCACCCCCAGTTGTAGCGAATTTCGAGAGCCGCCGAGTTGGGCCATATGCATCTCTTGATGGATGTAGGCGCCTGAAAGAACACAAAAATATTGGGTAAGACCTAGCCAATTTTATAAAACTCTTTCAGTTCTGATGGAAAGCCATGCTTACCTGGCCTTCCTAACGCCTTTTTTGACTGCGAAGGCCGGCCCTTCGGTCTTGTTGAAGAGCTCGGTTACATTGGCTGGCCTGTCGCTCCAGATGGAGAGGAAAGCCTACAACTACAACATGTCATTTCTAGTTGCTCTCCTCGCGAAGGGGGCGAGGGAAGTTGGATCTTCGCTCATCACTGCTGTGCCTCTTGGTCCACCGGCGTACACTTCAACGAACAGGTGAGTTGAAGGGCGCCACTTCTCAGTGATTTCGGCGAACGTTTATGGGATTTCACGAATTTCATTCCTGGCGGCTTACGTGTTGGATTACCTGGTTCTACTGGATGGGTGATGCATGTAGAGCTTCCTAGGTGTTCACCTGAATTGGTTTCCGTGGCGTCATAATAGTCGTAGAGTGATACTTTGGCACCTGGACATTTTAACATGACCCAATCACGCAAACGATGAGAAAAATGCTGAGTGTCATAATAATAATCTCTTTCCCACTTGCATCCAAAATACCCATATTTGATAATTTAAATGTGCAAAAAGGGCAAGATCACCCATGTGCGTCACCATAGTGACTCTCTGTGTTAGTAAAACATGGACAAGTCTTTATTCCCTAACGTGCTTTCGGTGGATCGTTAACTAGGTTGTTTGGATATCTTCATGGTTACCCCAAAGTGTTTTTGACGTATACCTGTTTAGGCATTACTGATTGTAGTCAGACTAGGAGAAGGATATAAATGGTGCTGACATTGTATTTCGGTGTTTGGGTATAAGGCAGGTCAAACCGAATGCAATGGAAGTTCAGACCCAATGGTTCCAGAATTATATTTGCGAAATACATGGCCATCGACGTCTGATACCGGACTGCTTACCTTTCTTTCGTGGTCATACACTGTTCAGTCTCGAAATAGCTAACTGGTTTTGAGTGTTCCGAGGGACGTTTATTTTTTAGATATGGAGCTTTGTCATCTACCGCAACGTTCAGTGCTTGATGTTGTAAAGCTGTAAAATGAAGTCACAACTTTCTAGCAAGCCAACTTGTGCTGGTTGTTCCCCATCGTATTGCAAGTAGCAGCCAGTCGATGAACAAGTAATCATAGTTATAGGGCACACTTCAACCAAAGTAGTGGACGTGAAACAAAGGGTATGGAGGATTGCCCACCAGTGCTTAGTAAGTTTCCTAATTTCGAGAGCTCTGCATGCCTCAGTATATGTAAATATGGTGCAGCGCATTTTTCGCTAAAAGTTAAGTTAGACATGGAAACTTGTTGATCGTCACGTGCTGCCGGAGACTTGGAGGCTTGCATAACCTGTCTCATCGAATGCATGTCATTTGCTGTAAGCAAGTGAAGTAATATCTGTACTGGAAGATACTACAGTTCCACAGATTCAGACGACACAGGAGCTCTCTTCAAGAATAAACGAGACATTGCGAAAGCCCTGTAGATTTTCGCTATTGGGGTATGGTAAAAAAGTCGTGCAAACTTAAGTACAAACTATCCACAATTTTAGTATTCCTAAAACTTTGAGGCGCATTCCACTCGATTGACCGGTCTTTTCTCCTTGACAAGCTTGCCCATCAAGGATTGCCCCGGAAGTTTGTGAACATAATAATTTCGTTGTATTCTGAGACTTCCGGATGTATGAGAGTATACGGAGAGCTCCCCAGATGGTTTCGTACACAAAGCGGTGCTCGTCATGGGTACCCACTCTTCATTATTATTTGATTTCGTTATTGGCGAGATAATGAAAAGAACGTTGGAAGGTCTTGAAAACATCGGTGTTCAAATAGCCGCTGATGAAAGCTTTGCTTATCTGAAATATTCAGACGACATCATTCTCGTCTTCATTGAGGAGGGGAAGGAGCAAGTGCTTTTGAATGAACTGACCAAAGCAATACCGTCCCTTGGTATGCGCTTTGCACCCACAAAGTGAATGATCGTGCTTCTAGACAAGCAGTCACTAAACGCAGGGGGAGGAACTGGACGTTGTATTAGCTGTGATTGTAGTGTGACAGATGAGGTCAATGAACGAATCTACAAGGTTTGGGTCTCGTTTGCCAATTTGGGACACCTATGGTGTCAAAGCGGTGTATCCCCGAATCTCAAGAAACGTTTATATCAGGCTACATTGCGGGCTGTTTTGTTTAATGGCTGTGAGACTGGGCCTGTTTGAGCAGCTGAACTGAGACGTCTTCAGGTAGTCGACATCCGTTGTCTCACAACCATAGATAGTGTAGTTTGGTGTCGGCGAATCCGCAAGGAGGCAGTTTTCGATTGTGCAACGAGAACTCACTTTGTAGAATGTCCAGCACCAGAGGCCATATGCTGCGCATGCCGAACCATCGTTTGTCAAATAGTGTACTGTCTTCCATGTCCGATTCAGAGTGAAAGAAGAAATCGTCCAGCTATAGCACCCTTCCAGTGTCTAACTGCCAAGCTACCCGAAGGAAACACGAGGACTAAGATACTGGAAGGTTGCCCAAACCTAGACAGGAGAAGTCGAGAGGCAGAGGTCGGGTTCGAACCACGGACCTTCCGGTCAGTAAATCCGCGCTCTAACCACTTGGGCCATCTCGCCCCCATTCAGAGTGGTGGGATCAGAGAGGTGACCAATCCTTGAGCTTTCAGACAGGTATGAAAGGGATTACGGAAAGTGTAGGCGCTGTCGGTGCTACTGGTCTTCAGGGATGAGAATCACGAGATCCCCACTGCGCCTGTTGTGGGCCACTGCAATATATGGCTGCTAATCGGTGTCAGTGGCCTTCGTGTTGTCAGTTTCTATCCAGATTGTCTGAGTGAGTGTCTAGAAGTGTAATCACCTTGGAGTGGTTGTTGTAAGCCAGCACCGAATCCCTTCCACGTTCACCTTTATTCTTTTCTTCACAATAACGCCTCCAAATAAATCATTGTTGAATGGTAGCAAAGCACCATACACTGATCCAATTCAGTTCATCTCAATTTATCAGCTACAGACCGTGTGCCATAGACACCTTGGTTCTAACTGCTGCAGTTTTGATCCCCGGAAACTGGAATATTGCAGCACGCGACCAAGCCTTGGAGACGAAGGCATGTTGAATTTGTTCGGAAATCGGGTAGCTACGCATTGAAGACGATAGTTTTGATGCACGAGCTCCATTGACTGCGCGATTGGGTCACTTCCACCACTGGTGATTTAAGGTCCGGGGTCCTCATCCAGGGAGGTGACGCTTGCCCGCCCGGCCAAGTTCACTGGTTAGTGTCTTCGTACTTGTTTGCTAGGTCATACACTGTCCACTTCTTGGTCGCTCCCATTCAGCACAGGGCTTGGAGAAGAGAGCTCTGTGAGGCGAACGGTCTTGTGGCATGTGGAGTACATGTCCCAACCAGCGCAACCTATGAAGCGTGAATAATTCATCTATCGCGGGAGAGTTCCTTCTTCCAACGACCATCTGGCGTACCTCAGCATAACTGATCCGATGTTCCCACAAGAACTGACCAATGCTGCAGAGACACCGATGATCAATCACTGACATCTTCTGTGTCCTGTGCGCGTAGGAGCCAGGTCTCGGATTCATGCGGTGGGTCGCACTACCGCATTGTTAACTCGTCCCTTGAGAGACAAGCTCACGTCACTTCGGCGCCATAGGTGTCGGAGTTTGGCTAAAACTGCCTTGGCCTTTTCGATTCCTTGGCCTCGATGCCTTGACCTCATCCGGTTGCTTAGGTCCAGCGATGCCAGAAAAATCAATGGGAAGCAGTCAGGGGAAAGACGGCGAGTTCCGGTACCGCGAAAAATCCTCTCATGAAGCGGTATGGGGGTAATGCCGTGCTCTGCCAGTTCCGGAGCTTGAGAAATGTCAGACGTTTCCTTAAATGACCAGGGTGCCCTAAAATCTACGCACTCTTGTCACCCAACGATTGGCCGTTGTCTTTGCAATACCATCGAGCAACAAATAGACCTTTCAAAGAACTCAGTGTGAAATCTGTGCCCTAGAGCCAGGCCATTTAATTTTTTGTTCCGGTAACGCGTTTGATTCAGATCTGGCCCACAAAGTCAGATTTACGAGAATCAACCTGGGCTTCAATTAGGTGGAAGGTCGCATCGACCATATCTTCACTTTGCAACAAACGCTGAAACTGCGCCTCCTTCGACGCCCAGAAACGGTTGCATTTGTTAATCTGGAAGCTACTTCTGATCCAGCTAACCGTAAAAAACTATAGTATTGTTTTGTAATCCCTTCTAAATTCTTGCCTGAAACGTTTCGTACGTCTCTTACCTTGGACGCCTACGTGTCTTCGACAAACCCTCTTCACTCCAGCACGACTAGTGATAACCGGCAAGGATGCTTTGTGTCACTCACTTCAACTGTGTAGTTGATATGTTGCTTGATTCTTACTTCTTTCTATCGAAATATTTTTCCGTGTGTTCTCTCAGAGACATTCAGTACACTGGCATTGTTATTGGATCATACTCCTTGAGAATTCGCACTATTCAGAATAATATAATTCGAGAGTGGAATATGTTGTAATGCGACGTTTTGGTTACCGTGGGTAACCTTTTGCAAGGATTGTTTATAGTGGCTTTTTGGATCAGGAACGTGGCCGTTGCAGTTCTTTGGAGACTTGATGTGGTTAACTATTGATGCATCGAAGGGATTGTATGGATGTTTTGGGAATATCAAAGCAATATTACTGAGTTAGGAAGGGTAATTCACAATACATCAGCTGGTCAGATCCGCTTGGTTACGCCTTATACTGTATATGCCAGAGGGCTGTTCACCTCTTGACGCTCGCTTTATCCAGCCATGTTTCGAATGGGAGCAATTCGGGGGCAGTCATCTCATGACACTGTAGGGAAGCGTGAAAGTCGTTACCAGTCAAGTCACTCGCGTTGCCAACTACCATCCGGCTGTTGAAGATCCTTGTTGGTCTGGAATATCCAGCCTATATTGCTCTCATCTTTGAAAAAATGAAGGAAATGCAAGCATTACTAGAAGTGATGATCAAGGTCATCTAGTTGTTCGGCATGTGCTTCGTTCCCACATAGTTCGAAGTCATGTTGTGTGACGTATAATCTTTGAGCATGTCTCTGTGAGTTCACAGTGATACTAGAAGTTTTGGAATGCTGCAAGTTCTTCAGGAGTTTCATTACCTCATAGTAGCGTGACAGACGAAGTCAACGCGGGAATTTTCAAGGTCATAATTGCGTTTGCACTTGAGGTTCCAAGCTTCCTCTCAATCTGTTGTTCAGTTCAACCCATCGGGTCTGATGCAACTGCCCACGTAAATAAACTCATACCACATGGACTGGCTGATTTGCAGGCGTGTGGCTTGGGCTTGATTCAACCCAGTCTTGCATCAGGGTTACGGTTTAGGCTTTAGTGAAGAAATATTTTCACCCGTTCCATTTTCCTCAATCACAAGCTGATGCTAAGTCATCCCTAGACTTACTTAACCTCACAGAGCATTTCTGCTACGGCATGATTGAGCACGACCAAATGCTGTACGCGACGTGAGGAAGAGCGCACAAATCCCCAACCAAAACGCGAGCCCAAACACTGGTAGATGTTTTACTGCTTCAATCGAAGGCAGCGTACAGCTGTAGCATGCTTTCGGTGCGTAACTGCCATGCCACCCGAAGGAAGCTTGAGGACTGGCATACTGTCAGGTTGCGACAAGTGCGTTGGCAAACAAATTACAGCTAGCTAATAGTAGACAAACACTGTCTTTTCAAAAATGTCCGTAGTGGCCCGACAAATTTAATTCCCATTTTTGGAAATTAAATTGGCGATAATTCCACAACTACATGGTTTCTTGGGATACTGCTATCCCCATCAAATTCATTGACATTTGTATGGAAATCTGGAGGTAACATTGGTGTTGCACCGCATTTAGGGTGCTTAATCGGAAAAATTTGTTCGATTCGCAGGTTGTGGGACTTCCCCCACTATATATATTTAGCCATGAAGCCAGTGACGTCTCATTTCAGGGGGCTCGTATACGTACCGAGCCAAATATAACCTTGAGTTTAACCAGATATTTGGATATTCAGTGAGAAAGGAGAGCCTCATCTCTGAGCTTTTTGGGATCCACGCGAGGTAGATCAGTGGTTAGAGCTTGGTTCGAAATTCACTCTGGCTTTATGACAGCACCTGTCTGGGCTTCTGTAACTTGAAGTATCTCGGCCATCGGGTTGCATGGCAGCTATGCACATTAAGGGTGCCGTGGTGAATGACCCATTTACTTTATTTGCTATAAACAGCCGATCCAGTCTCAAAATTACTTATCAATTCGTTCCCGCAAGTCAATAACCCGAATAAGTCAAAAGCTGGTTAGACATGTTTACATCTGGTTTAGTTGTGCAGTGCACTCAGCAGGTGCGTAATCCTCTGGTAAACAGCCTGAGGTGGTCACTTGCTCCATCCTTTCACGCCTACCTGATGAGTTCCAATGCAAGCAAGACACCCTATGGCTGCTCTTTCAGACCGGACCGTCTTTACTTCATGTCATGGACTACTTAAGCGGTACGAGTAGTGCAGAGTTAGCGGAATTATGTAATTTGGCAAATGGGCGGAGCACTTGTTTAGCAAGTCAAGTGGGGGTTGGGGGGTTGGGAAATGAGCTATGCATTGAAGGCAAAAGCTTTGATGCACAAGCGCCGTTGAGGGCGCGACTGGGTCATGTCTGATAATGCCCCTAGCCCGTCTCGGGGTCCCCATCCAGGAAGAGGGCAGTGGCCTATATCGCCCCTTTCTGTTTACGATCGTTGGTGAAAGGGAGGTTGGACTATTAGTGGATGTTTGGTATGTCCTGGGGTTTAGCAGTGAAGATATATTTTTTGAATTTTTGAGGGAATACTCTATCTGCTTGACCGTTTCTTCGCTTAGGCACTGCACCAGTGGCTTGAGTTCTAATCTCATCCGTGCCTCGCTATAAGCGATTCAAATTTTATTGGTTGATGCGGTTTCCGATCGTAGGGTTAATGCAAAAGTAAACCTTAGGTTTTGACCGGGTGATTCATAAGTTGATTTCATTCGGGGCATTTGATTATTGCCGTCTGAATATAAGCAACCTGGCAGCTATTGTAATTTTCACGCTTGTCGCGGTGGCGAATAGACTCTGTCGACAATCTTGTTTCAGACTTGGAACGTGAGAAACGTATGGTAGTCTCCGTTCACGAAAGTCACCGGTGGAAAGTTGTTCCATGCACTTTCGCAGTGTGGTTTCCCAACGTATATTCGCTTGGCTTCTTAACACATCACTGATAGCAACGCAGTTGCCTTGGTACTGTCCAGCTGAGCCATTCTGGAGGAAATACTGCTGTGTATGGAAAAGACAAAGAGAATAGCAGGGATTTAGTGTGGCGCTTGGCGAAACCTACACCCCATATCCTACCTACAGCAATCAATCAATCATCTACAAACCGTCTGCCATAGACACCTTGGTCCCAGCTGCGCATTGAAGACGATAGCTTTGATGCATGAGCTCCATTGACTGCGCGACTGGGCCATTTCCACCACTGGTGATTTGAGTTCCGGGGTCACTATCCAGGGTGGCGACACTTGCCCACCCGACTAAGTTTACTGGTTAGTGTTTTCATACTTGGTTACCAGGTCATACACTGTCCACCTCTCGGTCGCTTCCATTCAGCACAGGGTTGGGAGAAAAGAGTTGTATGAGGCAAACAGTCTTGTGGCGTGCGGAGTACATGTCTCAACCAGCGCAACCTATGAAGCGGGAGAGTTCCTTCTTCCAACGACCTTCTGGCGTACCTCAGCATTACTGATCTGATGTTCCCACAAGTGCATGTCCGGGATGGTTGGACAGGTCAGAAATTACGCACGGCGTACTACTGCTTCGAATTTCGCATTTGAAGGTTAATTTATCGTGCGTAGGTTGACTACCCATTCCACTGGGCTTGATTTCAATGATATCATTGTTGCTTATGACGGTGGTGGCTTAGTCAAGTGGGGGTTGGGGGGTTGGGAAATGAGCTATGCATTGAAGGCAAAAGCTTTGATGCACAAGCGCCGTTGAGGGCGCGACTGGGTCATGTCTGATAATGCCCCTAGCCCGTCTCGGGGTCCCCATCCAGGAAGAGGGCAGTGGCCTATATCGCCCCTTTCTGTTTACGATCGTTGGTGAAAGGGAGGTTGGACTATTAGTGGATGTTTGGTATGTCCTGGGGTTTAGCAGTGAAGATATATTTTTTGAATTTTTGAGGGAATACTCTATCTGCTTGACCGTTTCTTCGCTTAGGCACTGCACCAGTGGCTTGAGTTCTAATCTCATCCGTGCCTCGCTATAAGCGATTCAAATTTTATTGGTTGATGCGGTTTCCGATCGTAGGGTTAATGCAAAAGTAAACCTTAGGTTTTGACCGGGTGATTCATAAGTTGATTTCATTCGGGGCATTTGATTATTGCCGTCTGAATATAAGCAACCTGGCAGCTATTGTAATTTTCACGCTTGTCGCGGTGGCGAATAGACTCTGTCGACAATCTTGTTTCAGACTTGGAACGTGAGAAACGTATGGTAGTCTCCGTTCACGAAAGTCACCGGTGGAAAGTTGTTCCATGCACTTTCGCAGTGTGGTTTCCCAACGTATATTCGCTTGGCTTCTTAACACATCACTGATAGCAACGCAGTTGCCTTGGTACTGTCCAGCTGAGCCATTCTGGAGGAAATACTGCTGTGTATGGAAAAGACAAAGAGAATAGCAGGGATTTAGTGTGGCGCTTGGCGAAACCTACACCCCATATCCTACCTACAGCAATCAATCAATCATCTACAAACCGTCTGCCATAGACACCTTGGTCCCAGCTGCGCATTGAAGACGATAGCTTTGATGCATGAGCTCCATTGACTGCGCGACTGGGCCATTTCCACCACTGGTGATTTGAGTTCCGGGGTCACTATCCAGGGTGGCGACACTTGCCCACCCGACTAAGTTTACTGGTTAGTGTTTTCATACTTGGTTACCAGGTCATACACTGTCCACCTCTCGGTCGCTTCCATTCAGCACAGGGTTGGGAGAAAAGAGTTGTATGAGGCAAACAGTCTTGTGGCGTGCGGAGTACATGTCTCAACCAGCGCAACCTATGAAGCGGGAGAGTTCCTTCTTCCAACGACCTTCTGGCGTACCTCAGCATTACTGATCTGATGTTCCCACAAGTGCATGTCCGGGATGGTTGGACAGGTCAGAAATTACGCACGGCGTACTACTGCTTCGAATTTCGCATTTGAAGGTTAATTTATCGTGCGTAGGTTGACTACCCATTCCACTGGGCTTGATTTCAATGATATCATTGTTGCTTATGACGGTGGTGGCTTAACTGCTTTTTACTCCATTCTGGATGACCAATGAACTTTCTCACAAGCTCTAACCCGGTTCACAAAGTATGTGTCCGGACCACTGAAGTCAACTCTGTTGGGGACAGTTATTGATGTTTTCGCGCTACTTCCCTGGATGTACGATCAATCCTTGTTATAGATTTGATCCTTAGACACATGTTTGGTGCTTAATTTCCGCATATAATTACGTTGCTTTTTCATGGTTTTTGATGATAGTTGTGGTATCGATGATGTTGTTACTGATACCATTGCTTGTTATCTGCAAATTTGCAAAGTATCTAAAAAGAACTTTTAAAGATAGCCTTCGAATTATGGTCCCTTATTGGATCAACTCAAGCGATAGATTACCCGACAACCATCCACCGATCGTTTTTACAAGGCCACGTTTTTCGCATCATAACTAATGGATTTACTCGGCTTCTGTCAATTTCGAAAAACAACATTGTTAGTGCAAATCACTTAGTGGACGTATGGATTGATAAAATGACGTGTTCGATGCCTAAAACGCGTCGAACACATGAGAGCATCACACTACTCATTCAGATGAAAATCCGCAGACCATTTGTAACAGAGTTCTCGTGCTATCCTTTTGATTCTTGGTTACTGTGCAACTCGTAGTAGCCAAGCTGGTTGACACTTACGGGTTTACGAGG
Organism: Opisthorchis viverrini; assembly: GCF_000715545.1. NCBI lineage: Eukaryota > Metazoa > Platyhelminthes > Trematoda > Opisthorchiida > Opisthorchiidae > Opisthorchis > Opisthorchis viverrini. The sequence continues at coordinate 1,778,092 of NW_008751663.1, forward strand.
TTATGGGGAAGAGTGGCTTAAATGTATCTCGAGCGTTGTACATCAGGTAACTGCAAGTTTCCCATTTCACAATCTCGAGCTAGTGACTGGTGTATTTGTCATTTTCAATTGTGTTGGAACGATTGAGATTTATGCGTGAATTTTTCTGCTTTACCCATTATCATATTCGTGTGGTATGTACCATATTGGAAACTACACTGTTCCGCACGTCATGTATGCTATTGGAATTTCATCTGATTCACCTTCGTTTTTTTATTTCGTATAGCCTGGACTAGAAGGTGTGGAGGAGGCTGCTCGACGTGCCTTAACCCAAGTATGCGCCCTATGCCGTCGCCTTGGTGCCAGCTTGAGTTGTCGGTCGCCAAACTGTACCATGTATTTCCACTTCCCTTGTGCCGCTGGGGCTGGTTGCTTGCAAGATGTGGAGACACTTGAGTTGCTTTGTCTACTGCATTTGGACGAAGCGGAGACGTACGGTACGACCTTTTGGTTATCTTTTGATGGATATGTAGTGGGATCCCGATAAACTCAGCTACGCTAGGCCTTTGAGTTCAAGGGTACTCACCATGTGGGCAACCTGGCAGTATCCCAGCCCTCGTGGTTCCGTCGGATGTTGTGGCGCTTGGCGAAACCTACACCCCATATCCTACCTACAGCAATCAATCAATCATCTACAAACCGTCTGCCATAGACACCTTGGTCCCAGCTGCGCATTGAAGACGATAGCTTTGATGCATGAGCTCCATTGACTGCGCGACTGGGCCATTTCCACCACTGGTGATTTGAGTTCCGGGGTCACTATCCAGGGTGGCGACACTTGCCCACCCGACTAAGTTTACTGGTTAGTGTTTTCATACTTGGTTACCAGGTCATACACTGTCCACCTCTCGGTCGCTTCCATTCAGCACAGGGTTGGGAGAAAAGAGTTGTATGAGGCAAACAGTCTTGTGGCGTGCGGAGTACATGTCTCAACCAGCGCAACCTATGAAGCGGGAGAGTTCCTTCTTCCAACGACCTTCTGGCGTACCTCAGCATTACTGATCTGATGTTCCCACAAGTGCATGTCCGGGATGGTTGGACAGGTCAGAAATTACGCACGGCGTACTACTGCTTCGAATTTCGCATTTGAAGGTTAATTTATCGTGCGTAGGTTGACTACCCATTCCACTGGGCTTGATTTCAATGATATCATTGTTGCTTATGACGGTGGTGGCTTAACTGCTTTTTACTCCATTCTGGATGACCAATGAACTTTCTCACAAGCTCTAACCCGGTTCACAAAGTATGTGTCCGGACCACTGAAGTCAACTCTGTTGGGGACAGTTATTGATGTTTTCGCGCTACTTCCCTGGATGTACGATCAATCCTTGTTATAGATTTGATCCTTAGACACATGTTTGGTGCTTAATTTCCGCATATAATTACGTTGCTTTTTCATGGTTTTTGATGATAGTTGTGGTATCGATGATGTTGTTACTGATACCATTGCTTGTTATCTGCAAATTTGCAAAGTATCTAAAAAGAACTTTTAAAGATAGCCTTCGAATTATGGTCCCTTATTGGATCAACTCAAGCGATAGATTACCCGACAACCATCCACCGATCGTTTTTACAAGGCCACGTTTTTCGCATCATAACTAATGGATTTACTCGGCTTCTGTCAATTTCGAAAAACAACATTGTTAGTGCAAATCACTTAGTGGACGTATGGATTGATAAAATGACGTGTTCGATGCCTAAAACGCGTCGAACACATGAGAGCATCACACTACTCATTCAGATGAAAATCCGCAGACCATTTGTAACAGAGTTCTCGTGCTATCCTTTTGATTCTTGGTTACTGTGCAACTCGTAGTAGCCAAGCTGGTTGACACTTACGGGTTTACGAGGTTATGGGGAAGAGTGGCTTAAATGTATCTCGAGCGTTGTACATCAGGTAACTGCAAGTTTCCCATTTCACAATCTCGAGCTAGTGACTGGTGTATTTGTCATTTTCAATTGTGTTGGAACGATTGAGATTTATGCGTGAATTTTTCTGCTTTACCCATTATCATATTCGTGTGGTATGTACCATATTGGAAACTACACTGTTCCGCACGTCATGTATGCTATTGGAATTTCATCTGATTCACCTTCGTTTTTTTATTTCGTATAGCCTGGACTAGAAGGTGTGGAGGAGGCTGCTCGACGTGCCTTAACCCAAGTATGCGCCCTATGCCGTCGCCTTGGTGCCAGCTTGAGTTGTCGGTCGCCAAACTGTACCATGTATTTCCACTTCCCTTGTGCCGCTGGGGCTGGTTGCTTGCAAGATGTGGAGACACTTGAGTTGCTTTGTCTACTGCATTTGGACGAAGCGGAGACGTACGGTACGACCTTTTGGTTATCTTTTGATGGATATGTAGTGGGATCCCGATAAACTCAGCTACGCTAGGCCTTTGAGTTCAAGGGTACTCGCCATGTGGGCAACCTGGCAGTATCCCAGCCCTCGTGGTTCCGTCGGATGTCATGGCAGCTAGGCACTGAAAGGGTGATACAGGTGAACAATTTTTTTCACGTGAACAGATCCCACAAGCAATCCTCCAGTTAGTACCAAGCTCAGTGATTGCTAGGCCGTCCAGTAGGATCGATGATTATTCAGTGAAATACTCATACAGGTGAACAATTTTTTTCACGTAGACAGATCCCACAAGCAATCCTCCAGTTAGTACCAAGCTCAGTGATTGCTAGGCCGTCCAGTAGGATCGATGATTATTCAGATGAAATACTCACATATAGTCCGATAGTCTGAATAAGTAAACAACTTGGTAGGATTCAAGCGTTACCCCTTAATGTTCTGCTTACCTTGTGGCCAGGAACCGTGCGATTATTTGCTGTTTCCGTATTTTTTCGTAAAGCACAGAGGACGCTTTGGAATCTTCCGTAGTTGTTTCTTCAAAGAAAAGCACCAGCCTAGTGGATGGCGAGCTCTCTGGCTATTGTCCGTTTCCGCAGACACTTTCGACTAAAATAACAGTATTTTCTTGTAAGTGGACAACATCTTTATTGGACTCTGCTTGTGGTCATCTTTTGCCAGGTTTCCATGCAACACAATGTGCCTTGTGTGAATGTCTTGGTGATATTTCGGAGCTGCTTTTCTGCACTGGTTGTGGAAGCCATTACCACGGATCATGTCTGGAGCCGTCTTTGCAACCCAATCCGACCATTCGTATTGGGTGGCAGTGCGCTGAATGCAAAGCCTGTCTAATTTGCAAGTGAGCACTTCATACCGTTTGAAGCTGTATTTCTCCATTGTTGAATAATTAGTGTTTCAGAGATTCTTCATAATGTCTGTCTCATGGTTGGGGATAATTGCCTATGCAGATTTTTCTGTTTGATTTATGTATCATGTGTTATCATGTTATCTCCATCGTCATTCGACTTATATCCGAGGTGCCAACTTCGCTGTTTGCTTAGCGTACCGTCCCTTACTTTGGCTGTCTCACAGCGAAGCATAAATGAATATCGCTGATGTCTTGAATATCCACCGACGGTTTTTTTTGTCATCTCGGTTTCCGCGGATACCTTGGAGACTCAGAAGCTTAACACACCCATCTTAACGTCACAGTCTTGTTTTCAAGTGTTCACCGGATGTTACAGTGCCCTTGTGTAGACACGTACGTTACGAGACGTTGAAGAAAAAAATGTGGTAGTTTTTGGTATCCAATGTGTGGTTGTTTATTATTCTGACGCATTGAGCCATCCGAGGACCATGGTCCGAAGGGGGTGTGCATCTGTTTCAAGTTTTGTATGAATCGAGCTGTCTGATCAATGCATCACCGATATTCATTCACATACGAAAATACCACAGACCATACATAAACTGACAGTTGTCGTCTCTTTGCTAATAGTGCAACACCGGTTGTGAGCGTATGTGTGTGCCTTTCTTCCAGTGCTGTCAGATAACTGGTGGAATGTTACCCCACCGATCTATATCACTGACGGGCACCAGCAGAGTCATCGGCTTCAGACCACGTCTCGACAGACAGGCAAGTGTGAATCGACTGACTCATTTGTGACCAGTCGATCGATCCGATTGATTGCTAAGGTAAATATCTTCGTGCGCCTTTGTCTGAAGCACCACGTGGCCCGTATGCGCTATTGACCCTGCCAAGTTGGAAGAACATATCGTAACTGACTGGTCCAGCGACAAATTGTTTGGCGGCCACGTACGTACAAGTGAACCGATCGATTCGATCATTTATTAGGGCATGAAAGTGGGTGCATCTCTACCGGGAAGCCTCAGTCATGCTTACAATAGGGTTGATGTTTCCGTCCGATTCCGTCTGACGATCACGCTGTAATTTCATCTTGTTCATCCACCATGCTATGATTAGTTTTGCCTGGATCTGTTCATCTGGTGCTCGAAAAAAACATGTGAATCCCTGGTGGAAACTTTTGGTGGGTGCCTCGCGCGTAGTACCCAATGGAACAGGTAACAACGCTACCCTATTGGTGCAACCTTTATCCACATCGGAGTTATTGGATGGATTAGTTGGATTACTTTTTTGGTACAATGTGCGCAGCACTAGCAATTGAGAACTGCGGTTTCCGACAATGTGCAGAATAGGGTTCGAAAGTCCACGGTACTATTTACACCCCACGTTCGTAGCGTCAGTAGCTGTGCTAATCTGTCACCGCCCGGTTTAACACGGTGTCACGGTTCGCGCACCAGACGAAGGCAAGCGGAATGTTGGTTCGGTGGCATGGGCTACTGCCAGTCTCGTCGTTCTGGTTGGCGCTGCGACCACATGCAGATCACGCCAGAACGGGTCAGAGCAGACCCAGCAGACAAGGAACGAACGCGTTTGGGTGAATAGGTTGGTGGCACACACATATGGTAGTGTGCTAGTGTCGGACGGGGCGACCTTTGCGGTGAGGTGCGGAGGAGTAAAACAGGCGGAAGTAGACGAGCAAAACAAGCAAAATGGAGGGTGGAATTATGTCAAGTTAGATTGAGTAGCTCTGTCTTTTACTGGAACACAGGTAAAGGTGCAGAGATGAATAAGTTGGCGATATACTATCCAGTTTGAACATCTATAAGGCGCAATTCCTAATCACCTCATAATAAAGGGTCTCATCGAAATTGAACGATGGGTCAATTAGGGTGGTTGTTATATCGATCGATCTGTTGAATTGGACGGTTACCGTTTTACTTTTCCAGTTGAGTTCTTACATTTCCATTTGAAATGATCTAATCACGTGGGTTTGAAGCCTCTTCAGCAACTGGTTGTACATCTGGTTGGAGGGAGCTGTTTGAAACATCATTAGTCGTACAGTTTTTGATACAGTATTTCTTGAAAAACGTGGGCTTTCGTATTACATTTCTTAGCAAGCCCGTTAAGAAAACGACAATGGCAAAATAAATTACTAAACCAAAGTTATTCGGGACGAATGCTCTGTTCGTAAGCGAATTTGTTCTTCCCGGTGTCTGTTTAGGGTCTGTTTGCGGTGATGTATGTAGTGCCGTCCTCCAGTCCACAGAGCACTTTATGAGTGACCTTTCGATTGTTGTCCGTGATAACTTATTCGTTAGACTAACTCTCCATTACTTCACCTTCCTGCTGCCAGTGACTTACAGGGTGACCCATGCAGGCTTTAAGCATAGATTTCATCAAATCATCATCATCAAAGACAGCAACATCAGTGTTGCCACTGATGCTTCACTGCCGTACAACCATAAAGTTCGTTTAGTTATATATATATATATATATA
>NW_008751663.1:1787552-1815491 GCF_000715545.1 Opisthorchis viverrini
GGCCAGGAGACTGTGTTCGTCGGACCGCTACCCATTGACCAACCTGGTATGAGAGACTATGTGAGTATCGTGCGGACACTCTCCAGTATATCTCAATGGGTTGCCGAGGTACACAAACCGCCACACCACGGTAAGGTCCAGTCTCTTCGTGACGGGGTTTCGTAAATCTAAGCATAGATTTACAAAACCCCAAGGGTTTGCTGCTGTATGTTACCAATATGAAATCAAGGGCATTTTGTATGTTTTGCCCAAACCATCTCTGTGTCTAAAGAACACTAATTATGACAAAAAATGGGTTCAACCACCCCACCCGTTCCAAAGAGCAGGGTATTTTGATATCAACGGGTAATGTATGAATTGATGTTCTTCAACTGGATATGCCGCATCAGGCCGCCTCGTGTTTCACTTAGGGACAGAGTTTGTTTCTTGCAATTCTTATCCCATGGCCTAACACTTGTTAGTTTCATCGTGGTCTGTTAATCTGCTCTAAAAACTAAACTTTCACCGAATTTCTGATGTGTCAAATGACTGCACTAGCTGAACTACAAACCCGATAGTCATTGGATCAAGTACAACCACTGGAGATAAGCGTGCAAGCGAAAACTGCATGCCACCACCTGGACTGTCACTCGATGAAAGTATCTCAAAGTAACAGAGCTCGAACGCCAAGTTATCTTCGTTGACTCTTTCCAATAACTGTTCAGATCACTGACCCGTATACGTTCGAGCACTTCCTTGCCTATCCAGTCATCTGCGCCTGCCTAAATGGTGGGGAGAAGGTTATGCAAATTTCCTACTTGCACGCATCAATTCACGTTTCAGCTTCCAGTGGTTGGGTTTCGTCGCAGTCTGTGAAGTTGTTTTGGAGTTGTGACAGTTTCACTGGTGTCTCCTTGGTTGGTGTGTTGTTTACACTCACTACCATTCGGGCGAACGTCAGACTCACCCGTCTCGATTCGGAAATTAGTTTTGCGGTCCGAATCTTGAACAGCTTGGACGGCTACCTATGTCGTGCTTGAGGGGCTGGACTGTTTTCCTCCGCTATTGCCGCGGATTTTCAACAACGCTTTGATGGGTTAACCCATTCGTATGTTTCGAGACTCCGCCTTTTCAAATAACATTTTTTCTAGACCCTTTACTGATCCAGTGCTTTCTTCTTTTATTACTTTTCCCTAACTCCCAGTGAGAGCAAAGATGAAAACAAAATGCTGGTTTGTGATGTATGTGACAAAGGTTTTCATACCTATTGCCTAAGACCACCGGTTTCCTGTATTCCTCGGAACGGATTCAAATGCGAACGCTGTCGAGTTTGTTCAGATTGTGGGGCTGGTCGGGCATCGACCGTGAGTGGATTGGGTGTTATGGTGGAATTCAACAACCCTCAGGTAAGTCAGATGGTATCATATGGAAGGCAATTCTTTAATAATGTAAGTAGCTACACAGTGAAAGTGGTTGTAACTGATATTACTGCATGCTTTGGTTATTCCTGCTCAGTATTTCAACCTCCGCAGTGGTAAGAATGACTGACAGAACCAACAGTTGCCCTTAATTTTTCCATAGACCGAACCGTTAGACGAAATCAGGAGAACAACTGTGCGTAATCTTTACTCAGGGTGAAAGCGATCTGGAATCTGCAATCACTACGGCGCTACAAAGACTGTTCCCGTGAAGCATACACAACAAGTCATTCAATAAGAGATAAAGGAGTCAAGATCAAATTCGTATGTTTCACTGCTTCCGAGGTGTATTGTGTCAAGTAGCCTCCGTTTGGGTCTCCTATCTTCTGCTTTCGTCCTTGAGCGTCCATGCTGATCCGTCTGCAAATCGCACACCATCTACATGAAAAAATACCGCTGTTGAGTCGTCTCACCCTTTCGGCGCATCGCTGCGTTGCACCATCTTCGAGAAACCTGTCTTTACTCCGTTAAATTACCCCATCATCCAAGTGACAAATCCTCAGGCTTTTTTTATTAGGATTATATAATTCTTGCGCGTCTTTTCATCCGCACGGTCGAACTTGCTTTGTAGTACAGCTGAGACATGAAAATTGACCAAAGTGTAGAATGGCCATCTACGCGACGTTCAAAAATGGACGGATCTACCCTCTTGTCTTTAAATTTTCATGGTCGGCAATTTTACCTGTTTTCCCTCTTTTATCATGTCACGAATGGTATCTTCGAATCTAGTATCATTTGCCGTCATGTGCGCGTACAAACAGTGAATGCCTAATCAGCGTCGTGCGGTATTCACCTGGCTCCATGGGAACAGTGTCAGCGCTTTCGGTAATAAATAACCACTTTGCAAATACTTTCCTGCAATAACCCAGCCGGGAATGCACTATTCTATGTGGTAATCACCGGCGAACTAGGGTATTTGTAGGAATGCCTCATTCTTGATTGCTGGAGGAGTTACTGATTCAATATGTACGGATGTGTTCGGACGCAAAAAGTCCACGAGTTCATCCCATAAGTAGAATGATCAACTAACGGTTGTAGAAGACAGCAACTACATTCTGTCATTTCTAGTCAACAAACATGTCTATGAACTCAGTCGACCAGCGTCAGGTTTGTGTATGCACTCGGATTGTGCGCGGGTAAGTGTTTCGTGAATACTTGAGTTACCAGTAAGCAATCTCCAGCAGCAGGGGCTAATTCTAGTTCAATTTGTAAATTCTAGTTGCATTTGTACAGTTATCCATATCGTCCGTCTGTTTCAGCTCCCAGCAATCAAGTGGCACAGCAATTATACCCTTTGCGATCGTTGTTTCCACTCCCGCAAGCGTCCCACGGCCAGTTGCCCTGTGTGTGAACGTGCCTGGCGCTGTTCCTTGCAAGTAAGCTCTAAAAGTCATTCTCTAAAGCACTCTCTAGAAACTAACCACCTGTCTTACCTGCCCATGTATCCTATACAACTAATCGCTTTGAAGTTGTTGCCTTTATCGTTAGCACTCTATTCCCTGTTGTTTCTACTGCAGGTTCCTAGCTATATATCTACACAGCCACAAACCAATGCGCATGTCACCTGGCCGGGCCGTCGATGCACCAAATGCCGTCGTATGGTCCATGCAGATTGCGACCCGTTGCAGTCTGTAGCGACTGGAACAGCGTCCCCCTCCTCAGCGATAAGTGAAGACACTAACTTGGCCGGTGGGATAGCTTACTCCTGTCCCGTATGCAGAGTGCGTGGTTCTGCAACGCCTAGTGAGGTAAGGCTATTGAACATAGTGTTTGCCTGCTCCGCGCGTCCATTGAATATTCTAAACTCCAACCTCGTATTTCAGGCTGCGTCCACAACTGCATCCTTGCGCGCCAGCCCCCTGCCTGGATGTGGTAATAGCAGTCACAGTGGAGGTGATGGAAGTGAGGAAGTGTTTTCTGGTTCAGGCGGCTTGGATGATCCTGCCCGGCAAGGTATCTCCGCTCAGTCAGCACTTGGTTTGGGTGCTCCCAGCACGTGGGTGAACACTCCATCCAGCTGTACTTCCAATTCCACGACACCAAACACAGAACCTGGAAAGCAGCAGGTGTTGCTCAACGTGCCAGAAAGTTCGCAGGCACAAGGAACTCGTGGTGCGTCGGCATCTCCTAGACTAAACACGAAAGGTAATGCGACTACTAGTTCGGTGAGCCGCGGAAGTTCATCCTCGGTAAACCGGATTAGTTCAGAAAGTAACCTTGGCAGTTCCACTCAGTATACTGGACGGAAGCGCGGAGCCGGTCTTTCGTCAGAAACCTCCAGATCTAACGCATCCGTCAAGGTAACACATTCCATGTTCAACCTCACCTGGTGGTTCTGAAAATCACTTATTTATCCAGTCGCCGTGGTATAGGTGGTTACTATCCTTGTGTTCCACAACAAGTGATCAGACATGGCACATCAGATCGAATTCGGGTTGTAATTCGCCATCAGAATTTGACACTATAGTAGTAACCGAGTATATAGGAGAGCTTGTTTACCGGTTCACCTTTGGCTTTTTGATTGACCTGCGCTAAACAGGTTGGATAAGAGTAAGCGAGTCTGTTGAGCGAAGACAAAATGAAAGGCAAGATTAGTCCTCTGGACAGTCGCAGTGACAAGGCATTTCTGATATCTATTTGGAACGTAATGCCCAGATTCCCATTGTGTACTCAGTATCTTGTAAATCCAGTTCTTGTTATCGGTTTTGTGTCCGTCTACAGGACGTTACTTAGATTTACAGGCGGATACACAGTAAACCCCTGGTTGATTTTTCTAGAATAGAGACTCCTCCTTCCAAAGAGACTGCGAATCTTACCAACGGGGCGAAATCCTAACCCCCAAATAGGGAACGAAAAACCCGTCAGTTTCAAGTCTATTACATCCCCCCCCCAAATGGGGGCTGTCTTTCTGTAAACGAGCAGAGATGTAAACATTTGACATGATAGTTGAATTCTCTTTAGCTACGATGACCCGAAAAGCTGAGTTTAGTCCCGCCGGTTAGCTCTAATGCATACTCATGGTACTACCTAATAGGCTTGACAGCTGACTTTTCTGTGCAAGGGTGTGTTTCAATGTTTTGTTGTAGTATCATGGGGCGCACCTTAGAGCTCAACGTTGATCAGCCTGGTTTTTCTAATGAACGCCGTGAACACTTGCAAGCACTGTCAAGTTAATTATTCGACAACGGCTCACTTGTGTGTCCTGTACACCATTTGCCACTTCACTTGAAATGGGATGTTGATTCTCGAAGATCAAGTGAAGATCTTTTAGAAGCACTGCGTGACTTTATTCAGCTAATGTGATACTCTTAGCAATTTGTTGTATACAGGTGTTTGAAACCAGGTAACTTTTCATTTGTTGTTTCAAAAAGGCACTTTCGTGGATCATGTGTGTCCCAGTTTGTATCCAGTGATAAACGTAGAGTGAATTGTTTCATCCTCGACTGCCCTTTTGAGCCTCATACACAATTCTGGTCTTTCGTTCGCTGCATGTAAACTCTGCTTGAACGTATCCTGGTATTCACCGATTCTGTCGCTTTCAGACCCGTTTTAATTAGGCTTTCCCTTAAGGCAAATGCAAATAGATTCCTATGATATCGCGAAACTGCAAAAGTACAGATGTCGGCAATTTAGGCCGATTCCACCGAGATATAACTTCTAGGTGAATGTTGATCCTCCTATTGACGGCTTGCATTCAACTCCAGGGTTGCAACAGTGACGAGTATACCATATTTTCTTGCGGCCTTGTGTTTACTGGTCTATCGCGAGTAATTTTCTTCAGGTGGTGATGAATCCGGGATGATCAATCAAACAGTCTAATTAATTAGAATGAAAGTAGATTGCGCTAAAGGTAGATTAATTTTAAAGTCACATGGAAAGCCTCTTTATAAGGGTTTTGATTAGTATAGTTCCGCTCACCAACTGGACATTAAGGCCCCCAGCTGCTTCTTTGTCCACCCTACAAAGATCTCATTTTACCAGACGAGTTGACGGAGAGTGATATAAATTACAAACATATGTAACAGACCTAAAAACGAACATTCGACTGAGAGTTAAGCAAGTTTTCACACAAAACTGGAGCTATGGTCCATCCACAGGAATAGCCACCCCCCAGAAAGGACCACCTGCACCATGTCCAGTGGTCCCTTTTTGGTATTTGCTCCTGGTATCCGAAGGCCTATTCTATTAGAAATTTCTAGTCCAGACTATATTTTCGGATCCAAGAAACACCACTGGTAGGCATAATATTCACTTTATTGTATCTAAGACATTATCTTCAAGCTATACAGCGCGCAAAAACCAAAGGCTTTGCACTGTTAACGCTCTGGCTACGACTGACTTCAGTTGCACGCGGCCACTATTACTACTTGAGCGTACATACGAGCTGTCACTTTATTTTGGAGTTTATACCATTAAGGATCACCCAAATGCGTCCATTTTGAAGAGCATTACGTCACGATAGGAATAATCCAAACTATATCATTTGAAATAGCCCAACTTTGTTCGAGCTGCCCGTATTTTTTGATACTTTTCCAGATGCAAAGTTACCTATCGGTTTCACAGCTACTGTCTCACACCCACGGACTTTTTACGAGAACGGAAGATTAATTCATATAAAGCTGTGGAAGGTAATAACGGTTTCTTTCCAAGACTCCGACCAAACTCCTGAAGTCGAACGCGTGTTTTCACCTCTTCTGTGATGACCACAGTAGGCGTTGGTCTAACAGGTGCCTACTGCCAAACAAGAACTGTTCGCAGGAGAGCGTTGAACATTGTTTTTGGAAGAGATGTACGCACTATTCAAGGGTTGGCCACCATATCTGCGAAATATTTGGCTCAGTTTTCCGATCGCACAATTTGTTCAGTAACGCACCTGCCTCATTGAATCAGGTAGAGGAGCTCTCTTTTTTAATAGAATAAACTACTCACAAGGTTGTTGGAAACTCTTCGACAGCCCACGACCGGTTTCGCCCTTCTTAGGGCTTATCAGGTAGGCACAGTCCCCGAGTTTTCGTCAACCTTATGTTCTAACTGAACCCAAATTATTTTCGAGAAATACACTCATTTGCACTCATCCACGAGAGACTCAACCGAATATCTCGTTTATGATATTCCTCAACTGAATGTGCTGCACACAGGCCACCTCGTGTTTCAGTTTCAGTTTGTTTGATTCGTGCTGCTTGGAAACGCTTGCAGCTTTAAAAGCAGCTTTCGTTTCCGCAGTTCACTGTTGCGCCCTGACTACACACGAAGGCCATCAATATCTATTGATCGTTCGACTGGCGAGCTTGCGTCGGTATCGCCCCCTATACTTTTTGCACGTCTATACAACCAACTTAGCATGCCGCATGTCCCAACTAGACCGGTCTGTCTTTGCTGCGCTCCTGGGGCGATCGGATGTAGAGCGCACTCCTTACCGCCTGACTCATTCGCGTTGATATCTAACGCACAAGACTGAGTTCAATGTGTGCACTGCACACCACAAACCCGTTAAGACAGTGCTGTTCTCTGTTTCCCGTTCAATAGTGTGTGCGCCAGACGCACTTGCGTCCGTCAGCACAGTCGTGCGGATTGGATGATCAGAAATCGGATTAAAATACCCGGCGTAGTCATGGTGGGCTTAGACAGTGATGAATAATAAGCCATATCTGTGGCTAACTGCACTGTCGCCTTCAATGAGAGCTGTAGTCAGTGGTATTGGTACTTGGCGGAATCTCGCATCCAAACCGTATTATGACTCGCACCTAGACATTGCAGTGAGCCTAATTCGAACGGGATCGATCAAAACCTGTCAACCGGAGACTGAGCTAATTTTGAACCAAGGACTAGCGGTTTTCTGCCAGTAGAATTACGCTACGCTGGCACGGCGACTGGGTAAACAGGCAACCCACCGAGGCTTCTTGTGAGGGATATATATAAAATCCGAGGTTTCTGTCCTATTCTTCATCCTACATCATTAGAAGATAAGTGAATATTTCTCCAAAAAAAATGATCAGTTAGACCGTTCAATGGAGGTAACCCAAAATTGTCATCCACGGGTGCAGCTGCAATTCTGTGATGCAATTCTCTCTAAACCATAAAAATACACTTGTCGGCTAGCGTAGGTTTTAGAGGACTCACCATAGCGTCACTGTTAGTTGGTTTGTAAGCAGTTCCTTGGTCGTTGAACAGGATGTTTCAATTACAAGGCAAATTAAAATGCCTGAATAGGACAAGATGAATACCTAGGGAACCGTTTTGGCTGACAACGAAACCATAAAATTTAACTTTTCCATTGAGATGATATTAGTTGACAAAAATAAAAGTCAGTCAACAAAATTTAAATCAGCGTAAAAGTCAGCAATCGTTCGAAGGAGCCTCTAGACAATACATAGCCGAAGTCTTTCGGATTGAGTGAGAGAATTCAACCAGTAACTGGGAAAATTAGTGGGACGCAGACTTCCTCGTGTGTAGCACTAGTCCGAATGAGCTACCCGTCCCGGTTGCTTTCGTTTGCTTGTGCTGAATTTTTATGGTGTAATCATAGTGTAGCACCAACGGAAGGTTTCTTGCTTTTCAGTGCATTGTTTTGCTTTTCCGTTCATCCCCCATGTGTATTTCAATGGAGGTGGGACGGTTTGATAGCTCCCATTAATTAGTATCACAGCTACGGATGCGCGGAAACACATCTGCCACGGATCGCAGATCTATACTACCATTATAGTTGTCAGTAGTCAAACTTGTCGGTGAATGTTTAACTTTAGGAACTGGTCTGATGGGCCCACCGGTTTCGCTTGAAACCGACCAGCTATCCAGTTGTTAGCCGGTTTGGTATGATATTTTACGTGATCTTACAGGTGCTTGAATCGGATCTGTGTGAAGCATATGACATGAGCGACAACTACCGACCGGTTGCTTTTGTGGGTAAATGGAACGTTGATACCGGTGCTGCCTTCCTTCTGTATCGAGCAATTCGTTGGGAGATACTGTTTTGCGTTTTCTGGAGGAGAACTCGCCGCTGTGATTGTGATGGCGTTGTGGTTGGTCTGCGAGTTGTACGGCAGCGAGTCTTGAGCTTACGATGCCTGTCCCTCAGAGTATCCAGCCAAGATGGGTCTACTGGAACGCTGCGCAAAGGGTGTGCTTCTGTGGTACCACCATCCTTGTACCTGTCAAAGCCACTCTATGCCACCTCTGAATAGTCATATCGGTGATGACAGAACCTTTAGCACTTCACTCTCTGAACTCGGGTGTGGGTTATCATAGTTTTCGTATTCTCCTTCTGCAGTTTGAAGATACTTGATACTAGCTGAACATCTACTGACTGTCTCTTGATAATTGTCCTGTGCAGCTTAAGCTGGCGTTCACCCACAATTTCCCCTGCAGCATTTTGTGTCAACCTGGTTTATGGTTTTGAGACAGTGTTGTACAGTTCGCACGTACTGTTTTTCATTCATACCAGAACACGGTTCCTGCCAACGGAACGGTGGCGATTACGAAAACCGGTGCCCTCAAGCGCACAGCTGGAGCAAACACCACAACCTCGATGACAGGCCGCTCGAGGCGAACGAAAACTAGGAAAACATCAATGGTAAGCCCCTAGTTACACATTATTATCACACTTTACTACTTTTTTGCGCACGACCTCGCTTATCGTCTTTTCCGGCGACATCTTCCTGTGCCGTGACCTCAATTTAGGTTGCAAGTTCCAAAACTGTCGGTTCTTTTGTTCATCCCAGGGTAAGCGCTGCACAGTACGGCAATCATTTATCGTTTCGATTCCGAAGACTTTTATGACGTTTTGATTTACGGTGGAGTGTGTTGCCAGCCATCTAAAAGCGATGTTCATTTGCTTAGGTTCTACCAGAATTCATGCAGCCTCCGAGGCTTGCCTCTGAAACCCTCTCTGTGAAACGCACTTCTCAAACTCAAGCACTCAAAGCAAACCTGCAGCACACTTTGGATGGGGATGCGTGGAAAATGCATCTATCTTCGTCTAATTCTGGTCCAATCGCCAGCTGTACGCGGTCTGCTCTGGCCGCTGCGGCAGCTGTGCGTTCCAGTGCTCATTTGCGCAGTGATATCACTGCGGAAAATTTCGTTGCGGACGAAGATCGGCGCAGGCGACTCGAAGGCCGTGTCGCCTCGCTGATGGCTCGTAACCAACGGTCGAATCCAATCGGTCTTGGCTCCGCAATTTGTACCGTTTCTGATCAGGTTGTGTTACGGATTGTCGGCCTTGTTTCGTGTTTACTCCAGTGGTTTTGGCTCTTCCATCATTGGTTTTCCAGTTTTATCGTTGGTTCTTTTATACCTCCTCTGCTTGCCTCAGGCCCTGGTTGCATTTTTCACAGCAGCTGCATTCCGCTTTTTTCATTCTGAGTTTCATTTTTACCTTTGGAAGGTCAGTTTCTTCATCGTATCTAACGAGCGTCTTTGGTTTGCTCATCATTTTGTCCTCTTTCTTCCACAGTATGAATCGAAAACGCCAGACGAGAAGGACGATCATCCGAGTACGGTGGTACTATGTCGTGCGGACGACACATTCGTTTTGGAACAAGATATGTGTGTCGCCTGTGGGTCGTTTGGCTTGGATACTGTCTTACTAGCTTGTGCTCAGTGTGGTCAATGTTACCACCCGTTTTGCGCAGACGTCCCGAAAATAACGCGCACTATGCTCGAGAAAGGGTGGCGTTGTTTGGACTGTACAGTTTGTGAAGGATGTGGTGGGACCACAAATGAAAGCTTGTTATTGCTATGCGATGACTGTGACATCAGCTATCATACGTACTGTTTGGACCCACCACTCCAAGAGGTGCCGAAGGTAAGTGTTCATCCAGGTGATAGTTTACTTTTTTACCGGAGCCCATATATTCCACTTTTCCGCGAGCTAGCCCCGCGGACTATCACTTCTGGCAGTTTCCTGTCATGTCTCACTGAGCAAAACTGCTGGCTGAAATGACTGAACCATGGCTTGTATGTGGTCTTGAGTATTTTACTCATCGTACAAGTTTTTCGCACCACTGGATTCGGTGATATTCTTTCAGCCACTGATAAAAAACAGCAACTGTTAATGCGAATAATTTCCTGCGACAAATTATTCTTCACCGTCCTAACCACGCGCTAAGTTACGGAACCCCAGACTGATTTGGTGAAAAGCCACATGGGCTCTTATTTACATATGCATTTATATTTACACGTATGCTGACCTCAAGCTTTGAATACATACCGCTGCTCTGCTAGTTAACGTGTGTTCACAAACTGGTCCTCGTTTAGAGCTGGGTTTTCACTCTTCTGCGCGGCGGCTGCTTTGATGCAGACAGCTTATAACAATCGTGAATCATCTGATGAGACTACAGTTACAGTTTTGTAACCGAATGTCTTCATCGACTACTGCTCGGTGTCGACTGACTTTGGTCTTGGGGACTCTGAACTAGTCAGCCATCAATCGTCCATCAAAATAAACGTAATACACTACTCATGAAGTTGGTGAAAACTCTTCAGTTTCTTAGAAACATCATAAACGAGAGATTCAGCTGGGTTCCAGTGCATAGTGACAGTTCTGTGCAGCAACTCAGTGGGTGAGGAACGTCGTGAGCAGTTGGACGAATACGTGTAGTCTTATTGGGCAGCAGCACTTGGAGAGAGAGATGACACATTCGAAAGGAGACATGAAGAATTGAGGTTCCTGATTGGTCCTTTAGTAGCTTATGTCACAACACCGTTGTTTGTTCGTAGTTCTCCGACAGTTTGTCTGCATTGTTGACTAAAACAGATGGAGCTTGTCGACCGGTGTAATTTTGCTTGGGTTGATCATCAGTTGTACATTATGAAATACTAAGGTGGTTGATCGGAAGGCCTCAAACGGGGATCGGACAGTTATTGGCTGACCATTTTGCACACTCTGTGTCGCTTGTTACAGAGCAGAAGGTTTTTCGGGTATGCTGTTTCTAAATAGTTCTTCATAGCATCCCTTTCTAGATTCGCACAAGTCCGCAACAATGTAGGTATAACTCCCCGTAAAAAGAGGTTTGTATACCTGTTTTTATACATGCAGTGCAACTACTTAGATGTCAGGATTTCATTTTTCTTTGCTTGTGATTCTGCGCTTCCAGATACACTAATAGTCTTGTTTCACTTTCCTGCTACATTTATCAGGGTGGTTGGAAATGTTCGGAGTGTGTGGTTTGCACCAGCTGCGGTCAGCGCGACCCCGGATTGAACGGGAAGTGGCATGCCAACTACTCTATGTGTGCACCATGTGCCTCCTTGGCCACCTGTCCTGTTTGTACACTGGCCTATCGCGAAGGTGAACTGTTGATTCGATGCGCTCTGTGTTCGCGGTGGTCGCATGCCGGTTGTGACCAGCTACGTACAGAAGACGAATTGGAACTGGCCACAGATATGGGCTATAATTGTCTGTTATGTCGGGAGGCGGGAGCAGAGATGGGTGCGGGCCATCTTCAGGTAAGCTCCCTAACTGTTTTGAATTTCTCCAAATGATGGTGTTTCGTCTTTTTTCTACTTTGTTCTTCTGCCTCGGCTATAATGCGGGTTGCACACGACACAATTAGAATGCAGATCGCTCAGCTCTCATTCCACAGTTGCTAGCAAGGAGATGCTTTGCTCATGGAGCAAAGCATCGAGGACAAGCTGGCTGAACGTGGTGTACCCCCTTCTATCTTTTACACGTTTTTGTAATCATCGGTTTGTAAAGCCGGTCCTTTTTAGTATGTTGTGACGTATGCTTTGCCTTAGTTGTGTCTGCCGGTGTTTCTTGTCTCTACGTGAAAATGACTTTCGTTTTGCAACACCGACACTGCCATATTTTTCTTCAAGGTGTTGGCATATCGACAAGCTGGCAACAGCAATATGCACGCGCTGGAAAATGTGAAATTTGGGGAGGGAACAGAAAACCTTTTCTCTGATAAACTGGTGAGTGTGTACCTTTTTGTGAAATGGTTCAAAATCGTCGGTTTTAGTCACGAGATTTCGATACTCGACAAATCGTCGTCACTTTTAACCACGGTACAACAGGCGTTTAGTTTCCTTTCAACGACAAAAGTTCCACCGCTGCCATTTCACCCTTTGTCACTCAACCTCTTGGTTCGCGAGCTCGAGGCTGCACATCGATGTCTTTATAATTTTCTGAAAGCCGTTTAGCGTCCAGAGCTTCGTACGAAAATCTTAGGATATTTTGGATATGCAACCCAGACCTCCATCAGTAAGCTGCAGCAAGCAAGAATGCGCAGCGTGAAAAGACGCAAATGTTGCGTGACAGTACGTCCGGTGGGATTTCGTCTCCGATTGGTTGCGAAACAAAACTGCTCGGGCTATTGCTTGGTAGTGCATTATTCTCACTCCCGTTGGTTTGATATCAGCTGGGCTGTTGCTTGCTGTTGTACACTCCACACGGGAGGATCTCATTGTGTACGAAGTATATTCAGTCGCGCTGTAGGGTGTTTCTATTTGAGCTACCTCTATGTACAAGTGTAACAGCTGGTCGAATAGCTCTTCTATCGTGCCTGAGAACAGTTTCATCACGACCTTTCATCTACACAATAAGCTGTTAACCATGATGAGGTAATGACATTTTTGTCCTAAACTAAGACACGTCAGTAGGTAGAAAAACCATCTAAGATGTCTCTCTTTGTTCATAGTAGTGCTTCTGTATTTGAGATGCACATTTCATCGATAAGCATCAATACACTGATTCTCCACATATTGTGTCACCTTGCATGAAAATGTCCTTCGAATTTCAACCTTCTAGATGAGCCCTTTTCAGGGCTATTTTCCTTTTGGGTTAATAACTGGACTACCTGGACTACCCTACCGGTAGCAGACGCTACTTATGATTATATTTATGGTTACTTATGTTCTTATCAATCAATTGAGTGTATCACTTTTCCGGGAGAAGTACTTCAAGTTGTAGAGCGTTTTACGTATCTTGGAAGTTGTATTAGTTCTGATTGTAGTGTGACGGATGAGGTGAATGCACGAATCTGAAATGTTCGGGCCGCGTTTGCTAATTTGAGACATCTATGGCGTCAGAATGACTTATCCCTGAATCTGAAGAGACGTGTGTATCAAGCTACTGTACGGGCTGTTTTGTTGTATGGCTGTGAGACGTGGCCTGTTCGGACAGCGGAACTGAGACGTCTTCAGGTGTTCGACAATTCTTGTCTCAGGATCATTGTTCGTGTGGGTTGGTGTTTTCGGTTGTGCAACGGGTACTTCCATTGAAGAATGTGTCCAGCACCAGAAGCTCCATTAGATGGGACATGTGTTGCGTATGCATAGCCATCGTTTGCCAAAGAGAGTGCTGTTTTCCGTGCCTAAATCAGAGTGGCGTAAGCAGAGAGGTAGCGAAGCCTTGATCTGGCAGAGGGGTATAAAAGGAATTACGAAACGCTTGGGTGCTGTCGGTGCTACTCGCCTCCCAGGATGGGGACCGCGTGATCCTCACTGTGCCTGGTTGGATACGCTGCAGGATACGGCTTCTAACCGATGTCAGTGGCGATCTTGTCAGGTTCTATCCAGATCGCCTTAGTGAGTGTCTGGAGGTATAGTTGCCTCGGAATGATTGTGTTAAGCTAACACTAAGTCCCTTCCCCGTCCACCTTTACTCTTTTCTTTACAATAAGGCTTTCGAATAAATCATGGTTGTACGGCAGTGAAGTATTGGTGTTGAACACTGATGTCATGCTGTCGATGATGATGATGACCATGATGATCAATTTTCCGCATCTATATTACTTACCCAATCTGTTACCGCTTTTCTTAAAGTCATCGTCTTCGATTCCCTACTCGTCCGTGTTGAGCCGTTTGCGACAGGAAGAGGAACCGGGCTCGCCAGCAGAAGCAAGGTACGAATAGACTGGTTTCCAAACTTTCCTGTTTATCGTCTCTTACGCTTCTTTTGCTCGTAGTGTTTGAATTTAGAGGTTACGAGGCGCTGCACGTGGTGTTTTTTGGCATTTCGCGGTGGCATTTTAATTATGCCTTTGGTTGAATATGGTAATCAGCTATACAGTCTTCATTTCTTCATACGAGGTTAGTTAATGCATAGTAACGGGTCCTTGCTAGTTCGTAAAATTGGAGGCGCATATAGACCTTCAGTAAGAGTTTGCAAACAACTCGTCCGATTTACGACTGGAAGCAGAAACCTCTGGTCGGCAGTCCTACTCCATCAATTTCACCTTTTAGTTTGTCGGTCTCGATCCTTCAAGATAGCAAGGTCGCTTGTGATGTTTTTTCGTTTTTTTTTTCAGGAGTCCTTTACTCACTTCTGTTGTTCTCCTTCAAGATAGCAAGGTCGCTTGTGATGTTTTTTCGTTTTTTTTTCTCAAGAGTCCTTTACTCACTGTCTGTTGTTCTCTGGTCCAGGATTCTGATGTGCAAGGCTGTAAAGAAGTTGTCAGCCTTCAAACTAGGTTTTTTGTTCCAGTTTTGACTATCTTTCTTTGGAGGTTACACTGCCGCTCTCATATATGTCTCTTCTCGGCATATTTTTTCACCAGTTCAGCCAGAGCTTTGTTGCCACATAGGGTTCATGTACCGACGTTTTGGGATCTCTTCTCAGTACCTCATTTGAATGGTTTGTGGATATGAATTGAGACAATTTAAACCCGATCACCTGGGCCACTTGTACACGTTTTTCATCAATGTTTCCGGCTTTCAAACAGAACAAAGTGTTGTTGGTCGCAAACGCTTCCAGTGAATGTCATATTTTAATCGGATTGATTCAGAGCGACTACCCCCTGGTTTCTGCGATTCGACTCATTTGGTTTGACTTGCTGATTGATTGGCTGTTTATTCTCCTTAACTGGTTCTGTGCGACCTGAGATATTGAATATAGACTCACTTACAGGTGGTCTATACAGTTTCAGGCGATTTCCACTGGAGGTTGTACCTTCACAGTTTTACGGAGTAACAAGTGATGGAGGTTGTTCTCCCTTCGTCATTGCATAGTTTTTCAGCGTTTGTATCTCATCTAGAATTGATCGCGACTGATGATATCAGGATGTGCGCTCTTATGGGCTCGGGCTTGTCTTATCTGAACATTGTCACGTGGTGGATATTTTATGTGAGGGCTTTTCTGCGCATAATTCACGACAGTCCAGTGGTATCAAGAGGCGGTCATTCACTTAGTGACCATTTCGCTTCGTCACCGTTTCTCTTTAGTTGCACCGAACCTTGTGAACCAAGAGGTTGTATATTTTTCACAAAGGAAACTACTCACAAGTTTGCTGAGAACTCTTCAACTGCCCACGACCGGTTTTGCCCCTCTTATCAGGCAGCCACGGTCCCCGAGTTTCCGTCAACCTTATGTTCAAGTTGGACTCAAATTAGGCTGGTTTCGACAAGTTCACTCATTTACAAATCAATTTAGCTTTCACGGGAGACTCAGCTGAATCCCTCGTTTATGATAATGCTTACTCCCAACTAGTGGCTGACACACCATCAGACATGATCATTATTGTACAGTCACAATAAAGGCATAACAGATGCCGGTTGTGGGCATCTGTAACAACTCGTGAAAGCTAAAGAAATGGGCACTGCCCAATGGATGTAGTCTTGCTTAGATGGCCCAGTTCCTGCGAAATTCGGCAATGACGAAACACAAATGCGAGGAAGCTAGTGTGACGGGTAGTGGTTGTTCAGCTAGAGAATCCTCAGACCGAAGAGTCGTCGGAGCTAGTATGTTCAGTGCATGGTTTGATTGCAAAGTACACATTCTACACCAGGTCTCCGGCATTGGTCAACCTCCTCACAAACACCTGCAGCGTGATCAACGGTCAACGTGCTTCTGACTGACTTGTTTTTGGTCATCTGGCGCCAAAGGACGGAGTGCGGTGCTTTGTTTCAGTACTGAACTCCATAATCGAAGGGGCAGCATTACGTTGCAACTAAATTTGGGCAAGTGTTGGCCAACCAACCCATCCACAACTACAGCGTCAAAGGCTGATCTTCATCGTTAGTTAGCTGGTGAGGTAGATCATGTGCACCCACTCACTAAGCTCCGCATTACAAGCATCATCATTAACGAGAGATTCACTTGAGTCTCCTGTGACAACCAAATTGACATGCAAATGGGTATACATCGGGACAAGAGAATGCATATCCACTTCTTACGGGTGACTGTTTGATTTAGCCGGATCAAAGCTCAAGAGGTTGCTGTGGCTCTGTTTCATTGGATCGGTTTGTCTTACTACCTGTGATCCGTTTGTTGTTTGATGTGCTCCACATCCGTGTTTTACCTGTCGGATACCTTTTTTCCACCACGGTGCAATCCCTGAAATGGCAGTGATTTTGTTGTTTGTTTCCAGTAGAGGCCTGCTGCGCTGTGATTCTTGTATGGTTTATCGTCTGCCGCAATCTCGCCTATTTTTCCTAACCTAACTGACAACGTTGTTCTGTCCCAACCATATCCATCCCTCGTTGTCATTGTTTCTTCACACAATAACAATCTTTCTTGTGTCTATTTCCTCCAATAAAGACAATTCTTTTTGGATGGCGTTGTTTTGAGTGAGACGGGTTTAAGCACCATTCGGCACGCCATGCTCAAATTCCAGCCGAAGAAACCATCCATAGCTGGGCAGCGTCGCTTGTCTAGTCAGGGCACTCCAACTCCATTGGTTTTGGATTCGGGTGAGTAATTTGCATCCTATGCAGTTGTTTGTCTATAAACTTAACTTTGGAACAGCATCACTCATTGGATGGTGCATCGTCGCGTGTTTTTTGTAAGATGTGGGGGCCCTGGTGTTCCATTTTTGGACATTGATCCTATAATTACGGAATTCGATGATACTGCACTTTCGCTTGAACAGTCTTGCCACTGTGTTGACGCAGTTATATCACACAGATGGAATCACCAAACTCGGTTTTCGCTCGTACTAAAGCTCATTAGCACTACAGATGCTTAGGAGCGTCGGTCTTTCCATCCACTTTATGGGACTTGTACTCTACTAACACACACTAAATGTGTTTATATTATCAGGCCTAAACAGACGGATGTATTTTTCCTTGATTGCCGTTCGTCGTTGGCTTGATAAGCGTATTTGGTTAAATTCTCTTAACTCCCTCCATTCTTGTTTCTCTGCCTGCTTTAATTATTTTTTACTACGGTCTTGCAAACGCATACAGATGGCTATATCATGAGTTGCAATCGGTGAAACGAAGCTTGAATTTTTAGCCCCATACCTACCTGATCGTTCAAGTTTGCAGATTCCACTTTCTGACTTTTGGATTGTGTATCTGGGCCATCGAAGACATCAGTGGGTGCTCGCGACGGACGCGAGTTTAAACTATCCATCATGTGCTGTCGCGAACACGAGGTAACGCTTTACAGCCTTCCGGTCGAACTTGACAGGTAGTGCTCTTTCATTTTCTGTCAAATCAGTCATTTTGGGATGTGGTGAGGTTAAATTCACTCACATCAGTGCGAATATGTTGCGTGGGGTAGTAAAACTGGCGTCATTAAACAAGGAAATTTAATTCCTTGGTATTCGTTCTCCTGGGAGACTTAACCTTACACGTTGCGCTCACTGAAGTTTTCGGATGCACCGGAGCTCTTGGTTGTCCCTTCTCCGTGCGTAATCCGGTAAGCTTGGTTTTAGGATGATCATACTGGAGTTTTCAGTTACGGATAAAAGAAGGTCTGTTCTAGTATCTTCGCTGTATGACTTCATATCAACTTTCACTTGACCATTCGAGATATGCGGACAACAGTACTTGAATACGACCACCATTCCAGTATGGAGTGAATGCTAATTTGGAGTTTGTTGACCTTAGGCAGCAGCTTTGATTTCAAGTTTGGTAGCGTGAAATCCAGTCTGGGTTAGCCCCACTTGTGGTTTGTCGCTCAGCAAGACGGTGTGGACGGTGTATTCTGCGCCTTATATTGAAGTACTCTTTGTGTGGTGCATGCTGGTGTAGCCCTTGAGGACATACTGTCCACTAAGGGGATTGAAGACAGGGATATTGGTGATATCGGGCTCACTTTTAAGGTTGGAACTTTCCTTTGGCATCGCAATTGAGCCGTGTGTAATCACGGTTCCAGTAGGTGAGATGTCGGTGGCGCTGTCTGAAGTGCGATTAAGCTGAATGATCTCCACCGGGCTTTCACTGTCCACGGTAAGTTGTTCGGTTGCACTTTCTTTTTGGCGTTTTTACTCCGCTTTCTGTAAATATTCTTGTTGACCTCCGTTTCGGCAGACGAAACCAGAGCTTATCCCAGGGTTACTGATCTATTGAGGTGTTCTTTGAAACAAATGATAATTCTCAATTGTGCGGGAGCTCGTGGGATGAGGGTGTGGTTCACTTTTTGGTTCAAGGTGTACTCGATGTCGAATTAGTTCTCCATACATTGTAGTGCAAAAAGGGGTGATTTATACCGAAGATGGGTGGATGCGATCGTCAGGGAATTGTGACCCGGTAACATAGTCTTCGTAGCTAGCCTGCATGGTGGTTAATACTGACAAGGCAGCAGATGGGGAGTAGTTTTTTGATATTCACAAACCCAACCTTCAACATTTCCGTAATGAAGTTACTATACACACGTGTGTCAGATACATAGACCGCCGTAAAGTGGGCTTCGCGTCCCATCCTACTGATTGCTGATCGCACGGTTATCTCTCTTAGATTTAGGGCTGTTCAGCAAGCTCCCATTTTTAACTTACCCTTTCCTCATCTTCTTTTCCTAGGTCGCTCGAATGACACTCCTCTTTCGGAGCTGACACCTGTGGGATCTCATGGCCAGGTTAGTTTAAAATTTGTATTTCAAGTTATTCCCACCTCGCCTTTGCTGCTTTTTCGTAATGATATCTCGACTGGATTGTAGCAGGCCGCCTGTGGAATTATCTGAAGACCCTGAAGCACCATGTATGTGGGGGAGAGGGAGGGAAAGACACCGGAGTATGAGCGGCATGCTACGGTCTGAAGATACTGTGTCAAATTGGCGGTCTGTTTTCATCAACTCTTGTTGGGAGAACGATACAATTGTATCTCAGATTGTATTTGCGTTTTATTTTTTGGAGAGCGACACCAATGTACAAGTTGATCAGTTAGCTGTTGATCTCTTTTCCGAGCTTCACAATTGGCTTGCACAAGCTTTGTCACCAATCGAGAGGACACCGTCGGTAGGTGGATCTTGGTAGGTGGATCGTTCAGCTATAACACACTTCTGGTGCCTAGCTGCCATGCCACCTGAAGGAAGCACGAGGGCTGGGATACTGCCAGGTTGCCCAAGCCTAGACAGGGGAAGTCGAGAGACAGAGGTCGGATTCGAACCACGGACCTTCCGGTTAGTAAATTTGTGCTCTAACCACTTGAGCAATCTTGGTAGTTGACGGAGCCTCATACTGAACTATTGCACTTTCTGAGGTCCTCATACCATCAGTGCAGCGAGTTGATCCGAGTTGGAAAGGAGACTATATCAATATATAGCCATGTGCTGCTGTATCTCCTGATGTTCGCACAGGATCATGTGGTCGCCCTGATGTCGGGAAAAGCGTCTCGCAAACAGCACTCAAACTAGTTTCGTCTTCTCACGACTTCAATTGATCGATTGTAACTTATCTGTGCGAAGTATTCCGGTTAGGTTGGTACTGGGAAAACATGATAGGACCGGTTGTCGACATATCGGCCGGGTTTTGGTGGCTTGCCCCATAACTGTCTTGCCACTGTACTACGGCTACTAACGAGTGGGTTGTGTACGCTGAGAATTCAGATTTACCATCTGTTGCTCAATTCCTTACCCCATCCCTATCGTTACCGATGGACAGTTCAAGTCATGTCCACTTCCGATGCCGAACGGATGTTGAGGAAGTTATAATAAGCCTTCATGAACAATGTTCTGTATGGCGTAGCCATCCACACTTTTTTCATCCTGTTCTTTTCCTAGTTAGATATTCTTTGTATAGTGCATTAAGCTTGATGATGAATACAAGGGAATAGTAGCCTGATTGAGATGCAACCTTCAAGTGACCTTAAGTCGTCACATTCCTTCTATCACACTTTTCTTCACCAAGAACAATTTCCTTTTCCAGGGTGACGAAGAAGGTTCACTTCAATCTGCGTTAGATGCGGAGGCAGAATCGGTCAGTTACCCGGATTGGAAATCGCCCAGCATGCTATCTGAAGAAGATACCGGTTCGGTTACTACACCTGTCACAGCTGGGACCTCAACAAGCACCCAGGAATCTCTCGTAAGCCAGGTTTTCATCTGTTCCATAATGTTGTTAATAGTTGTGAGTGCTCATTTCCTGGTGAAATTTGAAATTTTTGTGGTTTCTCTACCGTCAGAATGTGATTTTCGCTCCTGTTACCTATCCTCTTGGCACATTTATAGCGAAGCCTCTGCTGCGGTTCACATGGACGTGTTGAGGTAACAACCAATTGTTCTATGAATGTGAGTGTCAGAAGAATCGATGCCACCTGAAACAATACCTTACTTTAGTGTATACATGCGTTTCTTCAGACATGAACGGAGCAGAATAAGTGGTTTATTTGGGAAAAGAATGTGGTGAGATCCTGGTGTGCAGTCTGACCACCATATTCCGGAGGATTTGGAACGAAAACAGGATGCCAGTGGAAGGGAGCGCTAGTCTTGAAAAAGGGCACAAGAACGTCATACGAAAACCATCTTGGCATCATCCTTGTAGTCGTCGAATCTAAGGTGCTCTCTGGCATTATTTTGCGTAGATGGATCGATTATCGCGCGAAACACGTTCGTGGCAATCAAACTGGGCTTCGCCCTTACCGAGGATGCAAACATGTTTACTTTGAGGCAGGCTATCGAAAAACGCTCTCAGACATCCTACATTGATCGTTTTCCTTGACCTGAAAGCTTTTTTGACTGTCTATTCTCAGAACACTTGATGGTTTAAGGCAACAATGCTCTCCGGCCTTTTCCCATTAAAAGTCTGTTATTGTCGTGCTGCTTGAAATTCCTCTGCCTGGTTCAGATCCTTCAAACATTCTAAATAGCCTAAATGATTCTACCACATGGTTTGGTTTGCGCTTCACACCTGTAGAGTGTCAAGTGCTGCTACAAGACTGAGGGGGATCAAACCCAGACCAGTCTGCGTAGAATTAAACCGATCGATCGAGGTCTTGACACTGTAGAGCTCAAATCCGTGGGACTAGATTAGCACCAGCTCATGAATTCCTGTCTATAACTTCTCCCCTATAAAATGTCTCGGTAGGAGCCTCGAGTGGAGTCCAGCATGTGGTCTGAAACCGCAAGCTTTGTTCGGGATATTAGTTTCTTATCATAGTGCATCAGGATTCTGGTAAAACCCGGGGTGTGAGACTGTTACAGAACTGACCATTTCTTCCCGAAACATACTGTTTCGTTACGGCTAAACAATCCAGTTTTCCGTACGTTCTTGAAAGGAATTCGAATCATTGGAGCTCTCAAACAAATTATTCTCTGTTGAATGTTCTGTTGCGCAGCTCACAAGGTTTTGCTATTTTTACCGTCCATTTTCGTAACTTTTAATGCTCTGCAGCGCTGTCCGCCCGGGTCTTCAAAGAGCGTTGCTGCCGCTGGTGGAGGCAAATTGTCCGGAGCGATTGGAGCCAAGAGCCGTCGCCTCAGTAACTTGGGTATCGGTGGTTTCCGAGCCAAACCAGTCCGTATTAATCAGGTCAGCGGGGTTAACGTTAGTTGATTCCTTTTTTCCCAGTCGATTTGATATTTGTATGGTTTTGGCCGATATCCTTGCATGGTGTTTGGTCCTAACTTCCCTACCGATTGCATATTTTAGTGCGTCGTCTTTTGAAGATGTCTGTTGGAAGTTAGCCAGACTTTTCTGACTGAATGCAAGGAAGTAGGTCTGCTGAACTGACCACACCATGGTCATCGAAAACTGAACATCGGTTTTCACTAATGCTTCGCTACTATTCTGTCATCGTTTTATGTGACTAAAAAGTGTCATTTTAGTCCTTATCGTTTCACTTGCTGACGACAGGAACTACGGGGAGAACCACCGTACACTTACTTAAGAAGGCCGACACCCATAAGAAATGGTATATTTAGCTTCCAAGAGTTATATCTAGGTCAGGGGCTTCTCTCTAGAGGTTCCCTCTTGGACATTGCTGCAGTTCTTTGTAGCTCAGTGCCCGAAGGGTTGAAGAACGATCGCTCATCGGGTGCGTTGGTATTTGAGCGGACTGCAGATTGCGTGAGTGGCTTGATGATGATGAGTGGCTTGTATCTGCTAGTACAATTAATAGCTGCTGATCTTTTTGGAGGTGGAGGGTACGTATTCAGCTGTGGCTAACACCAAGTCATGCTCTGTCGATTGCTGGATGAATCCTCGTTTCGTTTCCTTTCATGTTGTAGAAAATGCATCGCGTTATCACTCCTAACCTTTGCTACTTCCAGTGCCCAGTAGGTTACCAAATAAAAGGTGTATTGATTCAGCCCTTGATCCATCTCATCCTCCACCTTTCAAATTTCAGACCAAGAAACAACAACTCGCTGCTGCCTCAGATCCATTTTGTCAATCTTCCACCTATGGAACTTTGACAACATTGACGAACGACTCCAGTGGTTTGGGCGGAAAGCGCAAGAAAGGTGGCAAGAAGAAATTAGAGTTGGAGGAGAACTATCCGGACTACCTGATGGAAGCGTTTTATGGTGCTAGCCTACTGGCGGCAAACAGAAGGCCGATGAAGAAGAAGAAACCTTCCAGTTCATACGGAGTATCGTCTCAACAATTTTCGCGACAATCTGGATCTGGTGTGTTGGCAGCCCGTAGTGGGTCGGCACTTAAGGCACGTGTGTTCGTTTGATAACTTGGTTCTCTCTTATCAAATTTATGCTATTTTACTCCGGCTTAAAGCAGCCAGGTAAATACGACGTAGGATAGTTTGAGACAGATTCTCTAGGGGCTGTTACTTGTAATTCGGTCTATAGCTTTCTAGATTCTATCTATGTTGGTTCAGTCGGTGTCTCTTAGAAAATCCGTACTTTGATCCCCTTAGATGCGAAAAACCACGATTGAGTTCGCCACTTTCAGTTGAACTAGGAAAGATTTTCTGTTTGTTGTGGCAATGGCCTTCAGACTAGCTGAGATGTGATGCGGTCCTAACACTTGTTGTTTTTATGGGAACTCCTACCCCACTCATGTTGTGGCACTCTGTTAAAGTTCCCATGACGTGTTGCTGCTGCTCTAGAATTTACAGGTATCTTTATTTCTTTTGTCATTTACAGACTGGTTTCAATGAACAGCAAAAACGCACTTCAACAGACCACCGGTCTGCTGAAAGTAATGGTCTTTCCGAAGTTTTCGACAGTATTGAAGGTGCAAGTGCTGGTGATGAGTTGGCTGCGGACGAAGAATGTGCTTTGGATGATATCACAGACGATCTTGAGCTAGACGATGAACTTGATAATGATCTAGGTGGTTTGGACGAGCTGCGTGATTTTGAAGACGATTTTGATGCGGAGCCACTCGAATGTGAAGCAGACGAAGATATCTCAACGACGTTGAGCATGGTGGATGGACTGGAGTTTCATTCTTCATCAGAAATTAAATTCAGTGGTAATCTTTTGGCCAACCAAAGTTCCATTCTATGCTCTGAAACAGAATCACAAAACCCACGTCTGCTCCGAGCAGTTTCGATTTCGGAAGCGTCCACAGAACCCTTCATTCTTGCATCCGAGGCATCTGCCCGGAGCCTGGTTGGTCGACCTCAGGGTTCTTATCCATCTTCTGGCCCACCGACACAGACTGAAGTTCTCAGATCTACCTCAATGGAGCGCATGTTGCCAACTGGTTCGGCCAGCCGTACCGGTGTACCGCAGTCGAAAACCGATGCACCAACTCGATTAATTCTAGAGCCAACGGAAAGGACGCCTGCACACATAATGCAATCACCTGGTCAAGAAGGTTCGGTCCCCGTGCCCCAAGCCTCTGTGGTAACGGACCATAGCCGACAAGACAGACCACCATCGGGTATGTTGCTTCCTAGGTACCATGTTTTCAGTTCAGAACTGGTTCTTTCTCCTAAAGACTTCTGTATCGATGCGTTCTGAATAATGATGATGATGAACATGGCTACAAGGTAGCCAAATTGACCTGTTGATTTAAGCAGAACATGCGATGACATGGTCAAAGAGAGTTTTACGCTCAGGTCAAAAGGAAAAAAAGTGTCATAGGCGCAAAACCGAATGAATAAAGCGGGGAATCACGTTGTACACAATGAGAATAGAAGAAAAGCATGAACAAGGCATTCGTCACCCAGTTCAAAGTTTCTTTTTTACGTTCATTATCTCTGTTAGTTTAGCTACTGATAAGCTCTACTGGAACTCAAACTTACGTCAGCAATTCCTTTTCATATTGAATCACATGTTTGGAAGAATGTAAATCAATTGGTGATTGTTGTCCCGGACCATCGGAACCATACCGAAAGTATGCATGTTATTTTGCTTTCCGCATCAGGTTTGGACGAGGTGTTTATGAACATGCAAGACTACTTCATGAACATCGATGACCTACCAGATGCGGAGGATGCTGAACCAAACGAAACTACTATTCAACAGACTCTAGCTACTGGGGCCGCACCTTCACCTGCTCAGGGGGTAGCCTCGTCCACATTGCAACAGTTGCGAAACCAGACAAAGCATTCACTTGTCCTAGCCACTTCAGCACATGCTGCTCAGCCCATACAGAATCCACAAAACATGCCCAAACAACAAGCTCTCCAGGTTGTTCGAGGTGGTGAGTCAGAGGCGATTCCAGTTCAACCCATTGAGTCGGTTTCTCAGCATCCTGCTTCTCTACACTGTGAGCAGCAGTCGGTGAAACAGTTTCCGCTTCAACAAGAGAATGTCATATACGACCAACAGCGACTGCGTTGTTCTCAAGAGATGGCTCATCTGCAACCCACCGAACATCGGATTCAGGTGCATGGTCCTGGAATGCCTGCCACCTCTTCTCGAGTTTCTGAATTGCTGGACCGACCGAATCTCTTGTCGCAAGCTCAAAGGCAACAACAAGAAGCTAGACAATTTTTAAATATGCGGGCCCAAGAACAACAGGTTTGCCTTTTTGAAGTTGCACTTTGTGGTTGAAGTGATGTACTCCTTCGTAATCAGTGTGTCTTTGTGTGTGTGTGATCCAGTTTTCACTCCTTGGACAAAAAGTTTCCCGAGTTATGGGACTTACCTAAGTACGACAGAATACCTAGACATTTTTCTATAGGTCTGTATGGCTTGTCCACTGTTTCCACTGGACGCGTGTAGGTGTCAGTTATACAGTGAGAATCGTCGTAGAGTACATTATCCACCAGAAAAATTACACAGAAATCATCAAACGCTGGTGCGTGTGTATTGGTTCATTAAGCTTTGTTGTACAGTTTTGTTTACCACATCGTTTACCATTTTCGCTGCTACAGCTTTGTCACCGTAGATGACGGATATTAAAAACGCCTCTGAGTCCAACATGGACCCTAATCAATTATGGCATTTCAGGTTACTGCACGCTTTCTATTCGTGCCAATCAAGCACAGCTCTTTGCTTTGAGTTGCGTGCGTCACAACAAACAATTCAAGGCAAAGCAAGATTTAGGCGTCAGCACTATGAAGCGTGATGTGCGCTACGTAGGAAAACTGACTAGATTTGCCGCCAGACCATGCCTATGGGTTCGAAATTACCGCATCTGACAACTTCAAAGGTTTCAGGCTTGATATAACAAATATTTGTGAGGATATTCGAACTACATCGACTCACCGGTGCTGGTCGTGGATTCTGCACGCACTTTGTATCATCAATCAGTGAATCCTCGTTTATAGATTGCCTGCTAGACAATGTGAGTGGCTATTTGAATTCGTGTCGCATCTGCTTGGTATCGCGTTAACTTTAGTGGAAACTGTAGTACCGGTAACTATAATTGGTAGGGTTGGTCGTGGTATAAACGGGTTTTAAGGGTACAATTCAAAGGGGTGTGTGGGAAGGCCGCATCGTACCTGCCACGAAAAGGCCGATTAATGAATACGGCCCTGACAGCTGACAACTGTGTTCATGCCTACAGTTGACGATGTGCGCACTTTTCGGCAACACATTCTGAACTCGACACAGCCAAATATCTATGCGCTCAGCTGCACGGTGGGATGGAAATGAATTGATGGACATAATTATATCTAACAACCAGTCAAACATTCCCAGCCTTGCAATTGGATGGGATTTATTTCGTGGTTTACTATGGAGAGGCGCTGTTTAATACACCTGCATTCCACGGCGTAAATATAGGGTCACCTGTCTTTTTTGGAGGTTTATCTGCTACTCATTTCCTTTCCTGTCAAGGAGTTTTAGAACAGTGTACTCCGACTGTCTCGCCTCCATACTCCGGCTGATTTTAAAGTATCCGGACAGCATACAGATTAACGTTTCCGTTTGATGACAACTGTAGTTTTGGAGTCGTAGATTCCTGAACCTAGTGTGTCCAATTGGTTCTTAGTGGATTTGAAATCCGGGTTACAAGGTAGCCAGTGTAATACAATAAAGTAGATAAGAAGGAAGAGTAATTCATACGGCGTGTGAACCTTCCATCTGAGACGTCGCCACCCGAGTGGCCACTCAATACGTGATCGTGTGATGTGAATTCCATAAGTGAAAGATGAATGACACTGTATCTTGTCTAACTGCGGATTGATCACATTGTTGGTCAGCCGCTTGTAGCCACTTGGCCTTCGGGGAAGTCCCGGTTCGAATCGCCTGGGCGATTCGTGAGTTTTACTGCTGATGATCCCCTATGAGGTTGAGTCAGCTGTTAAGTGTTTCTCAGATTTTTGGCGTAGGTTGACTGGACTACATCTCGAACGAAACAGAAGACAGCATCTTGTTATATAATAACTGCATACCACTGTGTACTGTTCTGAGAAATTATGATGTGCTATTTACTCACGTTAACTAGAGCGAACAAGAACCGACCCAGTGTATTACCGTGCGCACACATTGTTGTCTTTGGTACTGTCCATTAATACTGACTCTTGCACACTGCAGACACACCGTCACGGCACACAGCGCCTTTCTTCACTTCTGTGGTCAAGGTTGCTTCTCAACAGATGTCATACCTCTTGTTCATCTAAGTTGAATTTTCTCATCGTTGCTTACGATTGCAGTTTTCCACCATAAATTTCAGTTTCACGCTACTTGTTTCTCGCAGTTTGCTCGTGTGGGAACCGCGCCTGTGAGTTCCGTCGCTTCCGGTAGATTGGCTGAATTGATTGAACCATCTCATACAAGCGACCAAGCTACACCCGGAGCGCAGTTGATTCCATCAAACTGTGAGCTTGATACCTGTTCACCACTTTCTTCTCGAGTAGGTGGGCAGACCAATTCTTCAGGAAGAGGGAGCACATCTACCGCGGGACATTTACCCGAGCTCTCCGTCAGTGACATTGAGACACAACTCGGTCCAACTGTTGGATTTGAGTTGAACGATGTCTTTAAGGGGCTAAATACTAGCGAGACGAGCAGCGGATTCTCACC
>NW_008751663.1:1815772-1840995 GCF_000715545.1 Opisthorchis viverrini
TGAACCATCTCATACAAGCGACCAAGCTACACCCGGAGCGCAGTTGATTCCATCAAACTGTGAGCTTGATACCTGTTCACCACTTTCTTCTCGAGTAGGTGGGCAGACCAATTCTTCAGGAAGAGGGAGCACATCTACCGCGGGACATTTACCCGAGCTCTCCGTCAGTGACATTGAGACACAACTCGGTCCAACTGTTGGATTTGAGTTGAACGATGTCTTTAAGGGGCTAAATACTAGCGAGACGAGCAGCGGGATTCTCACCGATTCTGGTGCAAGAGATGTAGCTCAGGTACCGGCATTCCTTGGTGAAGAAGTTGCCACTCCACCCGAGATGTTAGGACAACGTATACAACAGCAGCAACAGGCGCAGCAGCATCGTTTCTCCACATCTCAACCGACTGTACACCTGGTACAAGCCAGCCCAGAACAAATTCTGCGTTCCTCACAGGGACAGCATTTAGCCGAACAATCACGCGAGATTCCCCAACATATCCAATCGGGCTTGCCTATCGCGACTCTTCAGCGGTCTTCCCCCATGACGAATGTCCAGCAGCAGCAACAACAACCACGTGTTTCGATACAACAACCGCAGTTTGAAGCTCAAAGTGGGTAACAACCGACAGATTTCCGTTGGTTTCCAACTAATGGTTACGGTTCATCGCCTTTGTATAGCTTGTCAGTTTGAATCTGTCCTGGAGTATGTAGTTCCACTTTTTGGTATATGAGTTAATCAACTTATGTTGCCACGATAATGTTGTTTGAAGTTTCAGGTGAAGGTTCGACGGCAAACCGTTTGAACGATTGCTTTTAGTCAACATTTTTCACAAGGCTTGTCACAACATCGAATGGATTATACCATAGTGTGTTGTCTGTTTGCCTATACTTTTTTCCAGGTCCACGTCTACAGCTTCGCTGCCAGCAACCGTCTTACGTATACGCTCATGTGGTTCCATCACAAGGTGGTCGCATGATTCGCAAACTCACACGTCTACAGCTTCGCTGCCAGCAACCGTCTTACGTATACGCTCATGTGGTTCCATCACAAGGTGGTCGCATGATTCCGCAAACTCAAAAGCAGCAGCAGCAACAACAACAGCAACAGCGGTTGGTCAACTCACCTGGCCTTACTAGTTCTCATCCATCCGGTAACCAATCTCATGTTCAAATGCTGGTTAGTGGCCACGCATCCGCCACTCATTTTATTGCACACCCTGTCCAAGCAAGGTCCCCACATGAGCGCACACCACCTCCACCGCCACCACCCTATCCGACGCAAGCTTTGAGACAGACACATATGTGGCAGCATCCTGCTGCACAACCGCGAATCCTCACCCCCACCGGCCAAGGCACAATAATGCTCACAACTTCTGGACAAGCTATAGCAACTCATGGCTCCAACTCTGCTCAGCTTATCATGTCACCTCCTGCTACACCGATTTCCATACAAACACAACACGTGTTACCTCCCACTGGTCCACCAACGGGCCAGATGGATTCCGGGCAGAGAGTATGTATCCAGCAGACTGGCGTTCAACGTGTCCCCACTCATGTGGTCATGCATGGGCAACAGGTGGTACAACAACAACAGCAGCAACAGCAACACTTGCACGCGTATCCGTCTGAGCACGTGGGGATTCACGGCACAAGACAAGTTTCGTTCGTCACGAGTCACCGACCGGGCTCCGTTCAGCCATCACAGCCCTCTGCTGGTGTTCTTCGGTTCGCTACAATTACGGAAGAAGCAGTACCTCGTCCACCTACTGAATCTCATCTTCTCTCAATGTTAAATCCAAGTATGTGTGTCTCAATAATGCTAGATTTTCTCTTTGCGAACCGTTGCAAAATTTAACCAAATCGTATCGCGTCTCGTGAGGTCTCGTAATTTTTCGAATCTTGATGTATATGGACTCCGTCAGAATTTACCGGAGATGCTATGTTTCGTTCTGACACTGTCCTGGCAAAGTGGTAACTTCAATCTGGCTTCAGTTCGTCGAACCGAATACCACTTGGTGTTTTTGCTGCCTTGAAAATATACCGATTGATCTGTAAGTTACTTACATACATGCATGTGTTACATACGTATGTTGCATACACATGGGTCAGTAGACACTGACTGAGCAGACCAGGACTGGACGACCCCGCGTACCTAGGTCAAAAATGTCCGAGGTTATTTGTGATGGTGCTCAGATGATTCGCTTAGTTTTATTTTATTGGTATAACTTGTGTTTCAAAGTGTCGGAATGCATTTGAATTTAAAAAAAGACACCCCCTTGCATGAAATCCAGTGTACTCGATTGCGCTTTCTAAATTGAGGAAGGGATAAAACATACCGAACCATAAAGAAATTCGCAACCCTAGCTCTCTATGGTTCAAAGACACACTTTCGGTGTTTTCCGAACACTCAGCCCTCTGGTCTTTCCTCAACGCCCAGTGAAGCTTCCACAGAAGACCGATTCACAACGGAAGTGTTCCCTTTTGTTTCGCGCAACACAGCAAGCTAGAACAGTAAAATAGGCACCTAAAACTCAACCTGTGTGGGAAATCTGGATGTCTCTGTGTTTTGTGGAGCTGCTGGTGGTATACGGTTGGGTACGCTCTGATAAAAGTACGTATTTCATTTGTGCAGTGGTAATCACTCATAGTGTTAACATTTTGACCCTTGCACAGATCCTGAGTATTAAGTTAACATCTAGATTACTGATAACTGTCAGTCAGCTGATTTAGTATACTGATTTCACGCTACATTTTATGTTATGAGGCTTTGTACTAGATCTTATAGGTCTGCTGATAAGGAACCTGAACTGAGTCGTTAAGCTTACACATCGAAGTCTCCTCCGGTTGGAACTACATCTAAACTTTTCGTGTTGGGTATAGTGGTGGTTATTTCTCGGGAGAAACTACCTTTCACAATCTGAAACTTGCAGTTGGTTGTTACGTAGACAGAAACTGTGAACAAATAACGGTCCTAATTTCGACCAGCGTTATTCATTACGGTGTACGGTACAGAATCAAGTAATGAAGCCTCAGCTCAGGAGTGGAAAGCAATACGAATGCCGACACAACCAGCTGCGGCAGCTGAAGAATCAAGTGATGTTCGACGGCGTCTTAATATCTAAGGTGCTGTAAACTTTATTCCTATACTTGTGTTATATATATTTGCGTTTTAGGAATGCAGCAAACTTTTATTGATTAAGTATCAAGCAAACTTCAAGCGTTTTATTGCTAACAATTTATCGGATTGCAGGCTTTGCAGTTCCTTCGTTCAGCCNCACTCTTTCGGTGCCTAGCTGGCATGCCACCCGAAGGAAGCACAAGGGCTGGGATGCTGCCTGGTAGCCCTAGCTTAGACAGAGGAAGTCGAGAGGCAGAGGTCGGGTTCGAACCACGGACCTTCCTGTCAGTAAATACGCACTATAACCACTGAGCCCTCTCGCGCCCTAGCAGTTCCTGTACGCAAATTCATCTTTTTTTTCGAAAATCAGGTCAGCCCATAATACCGGCTTCTCCGGCAAATCAACAACAACCTACTATTACTGGCCCCGCAACTGGGGGTGTGGTAACTGGGCCTCCTCCAACTTCTTCAGGACGTCGAATAAACTACCATAAATGGGAAGAAGACGAACGCCTAGGCAACCAGTCTACCATTGCTCCGGTGTTACACGCAAACGTATCGCACCCAACCCTCCGAGGACAAGTTCCTGAGTTCACTGCTCGGGCCAAAGAAATTACGAAATTGTGGCGCCGCTTGTCAAGTGAGGAGCGCGGATCATGGGTGGTAAGTTGCGTGGTATCCAGCCATGTGGTTCACTCATGACGTGTCCCAAGGTTTTCCTGTTCATGTATTTTTGATGGTGTTTAGACAAATCCTTAATTTACTGAAAATCCGTGCTAGTTTTCACTTTTCATTATGTTCTGCGGATGTTTCTTATGTCTGAGATAGCTGACCTAGCGTTAATTTTTATGTTCCTCTTAGTCACAAGCTCGGAATAATCGGACCAATCTAAGGGGTAGCCATAATCAACATGTTTCTTCCAACGCCCCTGGATCTTCGCCGTCAACCAGCACACCATCCACTCCGTCTGATACGCTTATGAGACCTCAGTCTAGCACGTCCACACCAGCGGTGTTTTCACAGGACCTGGCTGACGCACCAATGACACCACAACGCATCCTTCCAGTCCAGGCCACGAATATCAGCCCCCGTATTTTTGCTGAGGATAACACGCGACCCCAATCTGTACGACCTGGTGTTGAGTCTGTCCAGTCGTTACTATCTCAAGAGCTCCAAATCAGCCCGGATACGTCCAGCCGAGTTCGAGCGAGTTCTTCTGATTCTTTGGCTACGAGTACTCAGCTTCCTACGGTCGAGGTGGGGGATAACCATGGGGCCTCTGACCCGCTTGCTGGTGAACCTTCCTATGGTGGCGTGCACCAAACCTCTCCGTTTGGGTATTCTCAAAATCGGGTACGCAGGATATACATTACATGATTTGCCCATTTTTATAGACTTCAGTCTCTACTGTAGTTCATCGATATTCAGACACGATCGCGTTTCGTACTTTTCATAATGTCTAAAAAGGACACAAATGTTGTATGCTGACTGGTGCATCACCTCTGTACTGCTTTGTTAACTCTTGTCGAAAACCCTGTTTTGGAAAGAATAGCCGCCGGAAAACGAAAATCGCGCGGTGTCTCTGAATAGAATTTACAAGGACTTACACCTAACCGCTAAACAAGCGAGAGAAAACAGTGATCAGAATGCTGACATGATCGTCTAGTGTTAGGCATCTTGCAGCCTATCCAGGAGTTCCCATAAACTGGCACACATACGTCTAATGGGAAGTGAACACAGACGACAATTAATTATTATTATTTGTACTTTATTATTTTGCGTTGTATTGTATTGTATTATTTTATTTATTTATTTTAATATTTTGTATTTTATTACTTGTATTTGGCGTCAAGAGTTAGGTAGAACTTACTGTTGCAGTGCGGTGCTACACGAGGGAATAGCTCCTTCGTCAAATGGCTTGATGTTTTCTATAGGTTGTCACAATCAGGTACTTTCCACCGACCTCCATCAGCCGTTCGGATTTACGGTAGCTCAGTCGTCAAAGTATGACCAGAAGATCGGTTGTTTGAATCGAACCTCCTCATTTCGACTGCCCCTATCTATGTGTTGGCAATCTGACAGTATCCCAGCCGTCGTACTTTATGTGGGTTACACAACAGGTATACGCTGGAGGTTTTTTGTAGCTGAATATCCGAGCTGCGATGTTTCTCATTGCGACTCCAGGTCGTCGCTCTTCAGGACTTCATTTTTACTACGAGAGTTTCCCGTTTGAGAAACTTTATGTGACTTCATCTCTTTCCACTTTGCTGCAGAGACTAGAAGAGTGCCATCCTTCCGACATGATTCCCGGATCCACTGGTTCATGGCGTTCCGCAGCAAATACTCCTTGTGGTGGCGATCAAATCAGTCAGACAATTCCTCATGACTCGCAACAAGCAGTAGGTGGCCCGCACCCTCGAGTCTCTCCTTCACCTGGAAGAGTTACACCCAGTGCTCACCTTTTCGCCCAATCGCCTCATGCATCCATGTCGGCATCCACCGGCTCCCCGATCATTTCACAAGCCGCACCTACTAGTTCCAGTATGTATGCAACTCCTCCTGGTCTACAACAGCAGCCAACACCAATGAAGGTGCAGCAGCCGCCTCTTTCCGGACCCCCTTCACCCTCGTTCATGAAGCGACATTCCTCTGTAAGTTGCTAGTTTAATAAAATAACTGCCTCCTTGGTTGTCCTGTGGGTCACTTTATTCTACAAGATAGTGGTTATTGCAATAATCTTGTTGGTTTTATTCAGAAAGTGAAATTACCCTGAAACGTTATTTTCACTTGTCGTTCCTTGAATGTTTCATGGCGGTCTCGGCTTTCTTTTCTCGCTGCTAACTTCCTTGGTACAATATACTCGATTCCGTCCAATGTATTCAATCCACTGCTGTTTAGGAATCATAGTAAAGCTGTTATCCCATTTTATTGTATCCATTCGGAAACATTTCGACGTCAGGATCGTTCTGATTCGCACCATAGATAACGTGAATGTCTCACGCACCGTGCACCGTTTCTGGAAATCAAGCAGCTCTAAGTGATCTACTAACTAGTTTGTTATTCGTTCATACTAATCTCATGAATTTCATCCATTTGAAGCGAACGACTGTTCACTGTGTATCTTCTCTGCTTTGCGGTTACAACCTCTGACTCTACGATCGATATACTAAGTTAATTACCCTGTTTTGAACGTTTATGGTGGGACCTTTTCCAAGGAGTGCATAGGCAACAGAAGCATCCAATACAGCTCGGTGGCCACTGAAACTTGCCAATTTATTTCGCATTTTTAACGAACAGGTCCCATCTATCTCGGGCAACAGTCCCGCGTCTGCTCCGCCTTTACGCAACACCGATTCAGTGTCTCCAAGTTTCCTTCCTCAGCACCAGCATGGAGGGATAGCCGGTGTTGGCTCCGTCTCACCGATTAGTGCCAACCTCACTTCCCCCGGGAATTCTCGACCGCCATCTAGACACCAACCCGTTCAGCCAGCATCTTCTGCTCTTCCTCCACCACCTCCCATATGGCCACCGTCAACTGGGACTGCGGCCTGTCAATCTAGCCAAAGTGTCCCCATCTCGCCCACTGCGTTAAAAGAACAAACACCACCCCAACCTATGTCCAATTCTGCTTCACCAAGTCCCATGCGTTCTCCGATTGGGAGTCAGCCGGTAACAAACGTTGGTTTTCAAGCGATGCATCCGTATCCACAACAGGGTACTCTCATAAGCCCGTCACAATCTCCAGCTCCTTCTCCATCCGCGGTTCATCCAGGTTCCATGATGGCCCACCGAGCCTGTCACTCGAGTGCGACGTCCTCGGCACTTTCTTCGCCACATCACTCAATTCCTCAGTATCCTACTCTCAGCGTTAGTACCCCTACACTTCCCCAGGTGAGTATTCCTATATCATTTGTTGGGCAGTATACTGTCGGTTACTTTACCTCATACCTGTTCAAGTGCACCTGGGAAGTAAGTAAAGCTAGCACATCTTATGAGGTTGCCAGTTTGGCCATTATGCTGATACGCTTTACACAGGTCCTCACTTTTCGGCCTCTTAGCATTTGGCTGCTGCCGTATACCTGTGATCATTTTTGGGATTTGTTGAATTCACGTCATTATTGCTTGAACAGTCTTCTTCTGCCCCGACGACTTGAATCCATCTTTTCGATCTCTTCAGTACACCTTATCGGGCTACACCAGAGTAAGGCTCGATAAATCACTGTAGATTAAATCATCAGGAAGTTTGTTTAGGATGAATAAGAGGTACTCATATTGGAAGTCGCCTTGTTCTGATGTCGCCAGCTCTCACGGTGTGATAAAAAGCAATGAACATTATTCACAGGTGCCATTTATGTTACGTCTAGCACTGTGCTCTTGCGGCGTTTTCAGTGAGAAAACCCCAGCAGTTAGGAAGACTTGTCACGCAATCTCAGGTTTTGTCCTTCTCTAACTGAGTTCTGTTTTTTTTTCTCGCGCTCACTTTGTCAGCTTTCGGATCGCGATCTTCATTGATATTCCGATTGTCTTTTCGGCCCCTATCTAAGTTATTGTATTTTGGCTTCGAGGCTGCGGTTAGTGAGTTTTGAGTTTGACGCAGCAAACACCTGAAAAATGCTTTCGGGTTATTTAGATGGGTCAGTGTAGCGGCAAATGTGAAGTATGTTGTCAACAGTCGCTGTCGTCAGCAGTTTGCCTGGATCAGGATTTATCCCATTTTCTGGGGTCTGGCTGCTTCGGAGCCTAGCTAGCATACAATGAGAGACAGGGCTTTCAGGCGACAAGGTGCCTAAAATTCTGAAGTTTCTTGATATATGACCATCGCACTCAATGGCCACTTTATACCTCCTGTGTTTTATAGATGCCTACGTCAGCGGAAGTCCAACTGCCACGGACACCACAAGCTAACATCTACCTTGGTTCACAGAGCACACCGATGGCTACTCCACCTGCTGCATCACAGGCCCTTTCGGCCCCGGGTACTCCTGTTCCGCGGTCTTCTCCGGGGCATTTGACTTCACATCAGCACCAACCACAGCAGCAACCGCTTGTCGGATCCACTACCAGTAATGTCTTCGTTGTAGGTGGTGGCGCTGTTCAGCCGTTTTATCAGAATACTGGTCCATCTGAATCGGATGTAAATCAAACCAATTTTCCTGGAGATACATCCCTGGACGGCAGTCTTCGACAAAGTCAAGTTCCCGCGCCCCTCTCAAAAACAATGGATGATTCACGTTCCATCACTGCCCATCCTTCTGCTTCTTTCCATTCCCACATTTCAATGCAACAACAACAACAACAACAACAACAGCACCTCTCGCATCATCCCCAACAACCGGGTTACTCGAACGCCGACATAGAACATCAGCGACTGAGGGAAATACTAGCCCAGCGGGCGAGACGACAAATTCGCCAGCAGCAGATGCTGCAACAACAGCAGCAACAGCGCCAACAACAACAATTTCAAGAACAGGCCCACGAACAAGTGGCCATGCGTCATGGCCAGGTAGCTGGTCCAGGGCAACATGGACAACCCGTCATGGCCATACCATACTCCTCCATGGAGCAACCGACGACAGTATATGTGCAACAGCATCCGCAACATGTGGCTGAACCGAACAACCCTACTTATGTCAACTATCCAAATCAGCCAACAGCTTGGCAATATCAAACGACTTCCGTGCCGAATCGTCAACAGCCCACTCGGCAGACTTACTATGCGCAACAAGGTCCTCCTCCCCCAAACAATCCACAACAACACCAGCAGCAGTCACCAATGTTGTACCAACAATTTGTTGGTCGACCGTCCTCTCTGTCGCCAGCCATTTCCAGATCACCCACTACCCCTCTGGCCCAATCAGCCCAGCTGATTTCTCCATCGATTCAACAAGGGCCGGGGCAGTTTTACGCGCCCACTAGCTCGCCAGCCGCTCATGAGTACGGTCCTACGTCGATGAAGGTAGCGCACAACAGCACACCAGAATTCCAACAACACATGAGTTCGTACGGTCCTAGCAGCTCAGCAGCCCCAACCTATTCGTTTACTGCGGTCCCGATTCATCGAAATGAAGCGGTGAGTGTCTGTTCCAGTTAATGAGTTGTTCTTAATCGCTCCTCTTAGCTGTGTTCG
Organism: Opisthorchis viverrini; assembly: GCF_000715545.1. Lineage (NCBI taxonomy): Eukaryota > Metazoa > Platyhelminthes > Trematoda > Opisthorchiida > Opisthorchiidae > Opisthorchis > Opisthorchis viverrini. The sequence goes on from NW_008751663.1 coordinate 1,825,015, forward strand.
GTCAAATCCTCTTACTCACCCGTCAACTATTTCTAGACTTTGGTGTTTTTAAGATGAACCTCTCACATGTGGTAGCCATCTTCTGAAGCATGCGACGTTAATATCAGATGAGTTTGTACTATCACCCTTGTTCCAAGAGGTCATTGTTCTGTCCTAGCGTTCCGGAATGCATGGATTCGCGCCTTGCTGGGAGCTGTCCCACACCGGTATGTGTATCGAGTTTGTGCCGTTACTTATTTTGAGATGAAAGTTTCATTTGGTTGTTTTTTATGCTAACCGTCTCGTAATCTTGAGATGCATTACATATTCCCTAGTCAATATGTTTGCGAAAAAGGTGTACACTGTTTATCCTGGGCATGGTTTTTGTAGTCCTCCGAGGTTGAATCCTCAAAAAGTGGTGGAATTTGTGTTCCACGGATAATATCAACTTACTAATAGTCTTGCTGAATTTCCTGTCGCACGCGCTTCTAGCCGCGCCTTATCGATGCTTGGTATTCATCCTTCTGTTGAAAAAGAATTTTCTGGAATATGCCAACCAATGTGGTATTTTGTTTTACCACCACAGGATAGAATTAATTGCCTTGGTGTTCAGTGTCTTCCTAGTCTTCCGCCTGACAGAAATCATCATTAACTGTACTCCGTGTACATGTTGTACAGTGGTTATAACTGTCGTAGTTTCATTCGGTGATAGTCGTAAAAGTAGGGTGGATAGCTACGCATTCCTTGCAGTGGTCGTCATCGTTGACCTATGTTCTCAGGAGTGATGAGAGGTCGAGAGGGAAACTGTAGGTTGAAAACACCACCTAAGATGCATGTGCGCAGTTGCGCACATAACTGCGTCATGACTATCAGTCTTCTTAATTGTTACATCTCATCTCGGGACCAAGATCCAGGGTGATAGTACATCTGTGTGTGTGCTAGTAATGAATTTTGTACTTCTCTGATACGTCATTGATCTCCTCCGACTCTTCCCCACCCTATGCGTGTTTGTGAAAAAAAGAGGCTGTCCGTGGGAGTTTGTTGATCGACGCACGAGGCACCAAGCCAGCGTGTTCTGTGGAGTATGACCAGCTCTCCTATCGTAGTTGAACTACCCCCCTCCGATATCTATTCGACGTACTTTAGCATTACTTATCCGGTGTCCTCATCCGACTTGGCCGATATACTCTGAATACGCCCATGGTTAATCACTGAAAGTTTTTTGATGCCCACTACTCGCAGCGGCCAATTTTCTGGCCCATATAAAAATATAGGGCACCCCACAGTATTGTAAACTCGACCAGCAGTCTGTTGTCACATCTAAGACAGGGAACCATCTTCAACTTGGAGGAAGAGGTGCTTTTAACAACACACTCAGTCAATCATCATCATCATTGATAGCCACCACATTATTAAAACGTCAAGCCATCGTTATCGCACAACCACGTAGACTTATTGGATAGATGAAAATAGATGAAAATAAGATGCAGAAGCCTAATGCCCCTTGTCTACACCTCCTATACTTAGTCAGATACGAGGCTATGGATTTCTGTTCACCGCCTCATTTACATACGCATACTTCGTGTCCTGAAATTGTGCTCCCACTCGCTCTGTCTAATCCTTTATTCCCTATTGTTAAATCCTATGGTGCCTACCCTGAAGGCGATCCGTATTCGGGGTGTTAAAGGGATTCTTTATGATATACGCCTTAGGTCGGTGTACGTAGATTCAGTGATCATTGTTTCTCGGAGGTTTGAATGCATTAGCGACTAGACTTAACACATCTGACACTACGTTAAGCATCTGATTTGGGTCGGACGCGGTGCGCATAGACAGCCGCGAACGGCAGCTATAGCTGTGTGATGACCGCAGACTTCCGAAACAACCGAAGTCGTTTGGTCACATGATGTCTTCCAACAGCTTACCTGAGTCCGCATGCATCTGATAGGGGTTGACCAAACCTTCATACTTCGTCAGATGCTAGAACAACACCGTACCTATAAACGACCCACATTTTTAGCATTTCTGTATTTCCAGAAAGCATCCGACTCAGTTAACCGGTTTGTTCTTAATACGTTTGCTCAAAGAGGAATGCCCTAGAAGCATGTGAATGCAGTATGTTCGTTGTGTTCTCAGACTTCTGTGCGCATGACAGTATATGGGGAGATCTGCAAAAGCTGTCGTGCAGTAAGTGACTTTCGACAAGGATGCCCACTCTCTCTATTCATATTTGATTTTTTGGTCGACGAGAAAATGAGGCAAACGCTAGAGGGTCTTCAAAACTCTGATGTTCATATACCTGTTGACGAACGCATGGTTTAAGACGTTACAAGTTATCACTGTCAATCGATGTCAGTGGCGTTCTTCGTGTGCATTTCGATCTAAGTCGCTTGAAGAGCGCACTGAGGAATGATTGTAGCAAGCTGGCACCAAGTCCCACTCCCATCTATTTTCGTTCTCTTCACAATAACGCCTTCAAATAAACTGTTTGTACTATGGCGAAGCATCAGTATTGCGCACTGCTTTCGTGCTGTCGATAATGTTAAAGATGAGCATGCAGTTAGTGTTCTGGATGTCTGGAGCATGTTCTTTGTAAGACTTACCAAGTCAGGTGCAAGTTTTACGATATCCTAATGTCCTACATGAATTACCTTCCCACGAGATCTGTGCCAGGTGCAGTTTAAGAAGTGGTCGAATTTCTCGTTCGCTCGTCAGGTTACGGTTTGACCGCCGTAACGGTGTAATATCCACCCGACCAGACAGAGCGATTCCGATACCAAGACATTTTTTCGGATTATGCTGTAACCCTTGTGACATGTATCTGAGAGAGTTTTGCAGGTTGTGCAGCTTCCTCTTCTATTTTTCTTTGTGCTTTTTCTTGCTCGAGTTTTTTAGCGTGCGGTAGGGCGATATCTTTTGCTTGTTAGTTCGTTTGCTATCTTACCATCTTCATCTAACTCGAAACTAGATGTTTGCGGGGACAAGCTCCACATCTTCTGAGACGGTTATCGGGTCCTCTCCGATGATGTCCAGTGCGCCACAACAAGTTTCCGTCTCACCGCGTGGCAACCTTGGACCTGGCATGGAAGAGGTCGGATTTGAACCTCCCGTTATTCTGAGTCGCGTTGTTTCGGTAAAAGAAAAGCGCTACCCGCCATCTGCCTTGGCAGCACCTCCTACCGGACAAATGCTCCCTGGTCGATCGTTGCCAAGCCAACCCCAAACACCACAGCCCCACCAGGTGCAACAACATCAACAACATGCACAGTATCAATCTCTGTCAACTGCTGTTCCTCCGGCCGAAATAAGAATGCAGCCTACTGCCGGGGTACAGAATATGTCAGGTTGGTTTCTCTAGTCAACCTCTAGTTATTGATATATTTGATTGATATCTTTACCCACTCCCCCAAGATGTTCGAGATCATCCGTTACTTCAAAACAGCCAAATACATTCATTTGCACACGAATTTGGTTTTGACGGGAGACTGAATTCAATCAACCTGAATTTCTTCATGTTAGTAGTGTGTTATATGTAAACGGTCTCAATCTGTTTGCCTGTGACTGGATTTGAGCGCCACCCAGGGCAGTGGTAAATGTTAAGTAACCTGCTAAATCATTGTTTTTTTCTGCCCCTGTCCTCTCGATCTTTTTCGAATACTCTTTCCTATTCATCAATCCATGGTCCACCATCTTGCTCCCATCATTCAACACAGTTTCTTGTCCTATGCCCATGAGCTCGGTGGTAAGTCCAGTGTTCGTTCGCACTGTTATTATGTCTGCCTGTGTGTAGACTTCATGGATATCCATGTTGGTGTTGGGTCTGTTTGTTTTTTTGTTTAAAGCTGTCACTACACTGCTGACAAGCCGAGCATCCCTTGCTGATGTTTATCATGCTGATCACCTGATGGTATTGCGGAATCAAGTCAATCGGCTCCTTGTGCAGATGTTTCTTTGCATGCATCAACCTTTCCCAATATGGTATTGGTTATCACTTATGAATCGTTTGTTATAACGTACCTATGTTGTCATGGTGGTTATGGGTTTATGTTGTTTGCTCGAGTGTCCTTGTCATCTCTCGCTTGTCCGTACGATTAATCGGTTTCAACACAATCGAATCCTTCCATTTTTGCGTTTCCACTTGGTTGTCTTCATTTTTCTCACCGTTTTGGGTTGTGCAGAGGAGGGACAAGAGAGAAAACAGTATGCAGCACCGAATGTTTCCTAACTGTATTTCCTGTGTCCTTACCCGCGACTAGCAAGCGACGTTAACAGGTGGTTCCGCCAATACACAACGAATTTACAAGAATACGGCTGCCTTGCTTTTGGGAGGACCACCCCCATTCCATGGGAATAGCCACATTTCGGTGGTTTGGTCCCTCCCGGAAGTGAATACTTTCATTCGCTCTCTTCGTATGCTATCGTTGATTAACAAAAGATCTGATTCGTTTAAAATCTGAAATCGTATATTTCAGATGCGTTCACTTCCGATTTAGATTTACTTGGTAATCTGAAAAAAGAGGACCCAAATTCCGTTATAATTATTGGATCTTATATACTGATGAATCATTTGTTGTTGAAAGCCGTTGTCTGATTTTTCCCATTCTTCCCCTGTGCGGTGAGTGATTGAATGGAAAGTGGTGGTGATTATTTCCCATCTCCAAGGTTGATTGTGCATCATAGTAAACTGGTTCTTAAAACTTAGGAGGACAGTGTGCAAGTTGGATCTTCAGTAGAATGCCGATACACCCCCGCTCACAGAAGGCAGGTTATAACAAACAGAGACGAAACTCTCCACGTTAGTTCTTTCCTGTGAAGACGGATGTCGGAGTTCAGTCTTGCGACAATCTCTGACGCAGCAACATTGACCTGGGACGAAGTGGATCGGTTCGAAGGCTGTTTAGTATTCGTTTTCCGGTACAACGGGACGTCTTTGGTTCCTATGGTAACCGGAGTGATAAGCTCTTAAGGGATTCAGAGATGGTCCTATCACTGGTGCATAGACTTTATCATAAACAATGCGGATTTCGTTACAGTTCTCAGGTCCAAAGCGCTTATTCACGCTTCCACATGACTTTTTGTGTGGAAGTATGGTTCCATTTATCTGGTCTTGAAAATCCCCATTTGGAATCAGGTGAAAGATGATGAACATGCTTTTTGGCAAGGTTTTCTCGAGTCATACAGTTTCAGAAACCAAGACAAATATTTCGTGAAAACAGTGTGCACCAAAAAATGAAATGAGTGGAAAACGTCATTGGATGTCAAGAAACAGTTCACTTCACCCGAATGACCTGAGGTTGCGGTTGACCTGAGGTTTGCTGTGGTTGTGTTCGGCAACGAGTACGTTTGTTGTGGGAAATGAACTGAACACTTAGGCGAACAAAATGTTCGTATCAGCAAAAAATTGGGTCTGGATGCATCACGCATGAATGGAAGGCTGTCGCCTTCCGACATGGTGGCCCAATGCTTTGTTGTCAAAAACGCTGTGTTCGCGCGTTGGTCGTACCGTAATTCGGTTCATTTCCTGGACACGCATCTGGTGTTGAACACAATCTCATGTCATCAGAGTGGTGTCTTAAACTACATGTTTGTTGATAGATATCCGTTGCTGTTGGTGTTTTTGTGTGTGGTGTCCATCTTGCTGCGAAATATTGTCTTCTTAGTTTTTCAAACTGTATGAACTTGAAAAGACATCCGCGAATTTGTCACCTCACTAAGGCACATGACATCTCCTTAAGTATTTCTAAACTATTTCATTCAACCGAATTCTGAATTGAGATAATCATTTTGATACGATGACGGGCGATAAATCCAGTGACAATTCACAAGATCAGCGTCTTCAGTCACGGGGATTGGTGGGCGTTTCCAATCCAGTGTCAGCACGCATTGATGTTCTCCCACCGTCACAACTACACAGATGCGTGTTCCTCCCTGGATCGATAGTGAATTGGCTTGATTTCAATTGTAACACGTAACCGATGACCATTACTCGGACACAAGTGAATTGGCTTGATTTCAATTGTAACACATAACCAATGACCATTACTCGGACACAGCCAGAAATATATTAATGAATCATTGGGTTTGAGTGAAGAGCACCACGGTGTCCTACAATTATCTTCTAGTGAGTGAAGTAAAATGGTGAAGAAAGGGTACCGGTCGAGAACTGTTATGGTTTCTTTTTCGTTACAGGAAAAATTCTCTAGGATGGACTGGAGAAGGGCTGTTTAAAGTAGAATCAAGTGGTCAACGAACCCAGTGTGGATGTCATTTAGCTTGCTTGTCTGCGTCAGCAAATCACGACAAGTGATGCATACTTCTCCCTCTCAGCCGTAAACGGAGGTGGGAACGTTATTCGCGTTCATCCTCATCATGTTCATAAGAGAGTTAACTGGGTAGAGTATTTCTGGCTAAATGAATTGTAGAGTACTCTTTCCAACGACGGAAAGAATATTAGGCTTCGAAAAAGGGAATTATTTGGACGACCCTCTGTTTTGTGTTAATCGGTAGAGAACAAAGCGTTAGAGCTCGTGTGACAATCTCTGCCTTGAGTCGAGTTGGTTACGTGTTATTCCGACGCGATGCTGCACCCATACGCTCAACCAGCTCCCCGAAGCTACGATTTTTTCAGGACATTGGAGTACAGCACTAATTAGCTCAGTCTGATCTTGTGCGGAGAAATTTCACCATATATTCAGTCATATCCGACTAATTTTGTACCGGAATACACTCCTGTTACGAGGTTGTATGATTGCCCTATTTTCCGTAATGTCTACCGTGAAATCTTTATACGCGGCAGGTAGCTGTTGGAACCTATTAGAATGACACATAGACCCGAAGACGATTGTGACAAAATATTCTAACCACTTTTAGCTTTGAACAAACATTGGAAAGTGAGTGGCCACATTTTATGCGAGACACGTACTAGAGTTGCATGCCTGTCATCTGTCTGTTCCATCTAGGTGCGTATACCTACCCGGAACTTGACACGGGCAGTGGGACACTGGTTTTGGTTACCTGTGTTACTGCCGTTGATTGTGGTGTCCGTAGCCCGTCCCGAAACATTTGCCTCCTTAGTCTTCATGACACGTCCGAGTTTGTTGACTCCGTTCGGACCGTAAACGTCAACGCCACACGAATATGTTCTGTAGACGTTTCATCTCTTCTTATCAATGTTCAAAACAGTTGATTATACTTGTGATTTTATCATCCAATCAGATATTAGCTTTTGCATTCCCATACTAAACCTGAAAGAGTCACTTTTGCGATGAACCTTTAACGTACAAGTTTTATTCAATAGAGCAGTTCAGTCTATACGAACGCGATGGAGTAACCATGGGATCTCCCCTCGGCCTGTTTTTAACCGACATTCTCATGAGTGAATTCCAACGTAGCGCTTTGCAACCAATGACTGATCAGTTACTGATCTGCTGACGCTATGTCGGTTATTACACTATAAACGAGATGATTCCGACCACATTCCAATAGGCACTCGACACCCCATTTCCCTGTGGAACAAAAGATCAATAATATGTTTAAGTTTCCGGATGGAGATGAGACAGGGTCTACCGAAAATCAACGTGATCTGGTGAATGCACTCACTTCCACAGATATGTGGACATGGAGTACAAAAGAAATCTTACCAGAATCTAGTAAATCGGACTCATTACGTCTGCAAGATAGCATACTAGATCCCGCTTTGATGTATATATCGGAAGCCTTAATAGAAACTAGACATCCGGAGAATCTTGAGGGACAAGTCTACAATAGGTGGAAATCCTTCAATGCTGAAACCGCACATCTACATCAGGGTACCATTCAAAAGCGACAATCCCTCTGAAACAGTCAAGAGGAAGGTGACAACCTTAAGCAGAAGAATGGTCAATGTCTCAATGAAAGACCCACCACAATAGTGGTCGCCTGCTCAGGACATTCAAGGATAGGGTACCGGTCCACGACGCTTCATTCATTTGCGAATGATCCACATATTACTTCGGTAGGACGATTCGGCGTTTTTATCAAGAAATTGCTGAGCCCGCGCCCTAACTCAGTGGAAACAGACTAGCAAAACATGTGACGAGCGCGGCCGTCGGTCACCTGATCAGCACAGATCACTAAGTCAATCCGGCCAAGTCGTTGAGCGTGATCTATTGAGTGTCGCCCAACAGCTACAGCACTCGCAACAGCAGAGACGATCACCATGCGACTACTGGAAGCATTTTTGTGTCATCAAAAGCGGCAGGTGAAAGCATTGGACCTGTCCTTGTTGTCACGGTTCTAAATAACCCTGGTTTAGTGGCTCTGGAAGCATTTTTGTGTCATCAAAAGCGGCAGGTGAAAGCATTGGACCTGTCCTTGTTGTCATGGTTCTAAACCCTGGTTTAGTGGCTTAACTATTTCTCTTTTTACCGTACACTGTGCTCCGTAAGCCTGATTTTGTGCAACTATGTGAAATACGTATTTCATTGGTAACTATTTGTCAGGCAAGGCAACCGCGAAAACGATTGTTCACAATTCCCGGTGTTCCTCAATTCTTGTGTTTCCAACTAACCAGGTGATTGCACGCAAACTAGCCGAATCGTATTTGTAATTGACAGAACACGTCGAGCGATATCAATCTAGGATACTAGTATTTAGAACTCAGGACACTTCGACTTCTTGGTCTGGGTAGTCGCTTAGCTAGAACGCGAAACATCGAGTTCAGGGCATTTATTAGCGCACGGATAGTTCCCATTTCATGTGTCTCTTACCAAATTTTCTAACCCTTTGGGGGCCGGTATTTTAAAAAGACTAGCCACGCACAAGCAATACTCGTACACTTTACCTTCATCCCGCTCTATATTTTCTATCCAGCGAAATGTGTCATCTTTAGTTGACTCTGGTACCCATGTTGTTTGCATAACTTTGTTTCATTCTTACACGCTTTTGGCGTACTTATTCTTCTGTGGTTTATGCGTCTGGTGCTGCTTCATTATTGCCATTACCCAATTAGTGATTTTGTTTGATGCTGTAAGTGGATTTCAGGCGGAATCGATTCGTATGTGGTTTAGAACGTGCTGCGCATGCCGTGTACCGGGTGAGACTAACTTGCTTGTCGAATGTACAAGGAACTCTGAAATGGACTGTGTCGATGATGAATTTCCGTTTTGGCAGTCATTAGTCGCGTGACCAGTTGGTCAATAAGCAACATATTCTAAGTTTTTTTCAATACTCTTTTCCCTTGACTCCTATTCCAGACTCCACCCAGTACTTCGGCAGCTATGAACCCGATGAGTTAACAGTACGAGTCACATCATTCGGCGGAGGTGGGCAGACAGTATTATCCTATGCAGAACGGTCGCCGAACGTTCGACCACCGTCGGGCATGACCAACTTAGCCGAATTTTCTTCGCCGATGTCTTCCTATACCCAACCAGGTGGCAGCGGCAGTCTTCAACCACCAATCTCCAGTCAATCTGGCACTGAGCCAGCTTTCGGTGGTACCTACGCCGCTTTTTTGGATCCACGTCCCCCAAACACTTGATTGTGATGTGCGTATCGAATCCTAAATACACCATGCACTGTTCACTTTAACCTCTCTCTTGCTCTATTACCGCCGCCATTCTATTTGACTTATGCATTTCCCCTCGTGTATATTTTTGTATTACATCATTTCCTATGCAGAACGGTCGCCGAACGTTCGACCACCGTCGGGCATGACCAACTTAGCCGAATTTTCTTCGCCGATGTCTTCCTATACCCAACCAGGTGGCAGCGGCAGTCTTCAACCACCAATCTCCAGTCAATCTGGCACTGAGCCAGCTTTCGGTGGTACCTACGCCGCTTTTTTGGATCCACGTCCCCCAAACACTTGATTGTGATGTGCGTATCGAATCCTAACTACACCATGCACTGTTCACTTTAACCTCTCTCTTGCTCTATTACCGCCGCCATTCTATTTGACTTATGCATTTCCCCTCGTGTATATTTTTGTACTTACATCATTTTTGTTAACCTTTGGGGTTGACCTAGCGTTTGTACAGCTTCATATTGGCTCTTCAAGGTGCCTAGGAAGCCGCATGGTCCGACAATGCTTTCTCCTCTTCATCTGCTCCGATCCCTCTTGACCTTGTTCAATCCATGCTTCTGATATGTTCTGCTGATCACAGAGGGTGGTCTGCACTGTTCACTGTTGACTCCACAGTGTTTTTCACAACCTCATGCATCCCTTCTCCCCTGTTTGTAAGTGTTTCTTTATCCTCACGTGATCCTAATTTTGGGTTCCTGTGGTTCCCATCTCCGTTCTGCCTTCTCGCAAACATGTTAGTATATACTTTACAAATGCTGGTAACTCGCCGTGCCTGTTCCTTTGCATAAAACTGTATAATCAGTGTTTCCGTTAATTACGAGTAGTTCGGGGTTTTAACAGTTTATTTTTTCATTCCAGTAATCAGTACTGACCTCTGCAGTGGTGTATCATTTATTGAATCCTTACATCTCCCCCCGCAAGGCATTTTTGATTGCGTCTGGGATACAAGGTGAGGCCGAATAATAACGTGACAAATCGATGGCCATAACAGTCAAACAGGACTGATCATGAAGGGAGCATAATCAGTCTAGGGTATGGTAACCAGAACAGTTGTCGTTTCACCAAATGTGACGTGAGTGTTACATGGAAGGTAGTCGGCCGAGTTCAATTATTGCCAAGGCGGTTGTAACGCCCTGGGTGTTACAACCAGGGGGAGATTACTCTGTGGTTATGGCTAAGTATCGATGTGGAGCTAGTTCAGGCGTATACCTATGCCTCCGTATTCACAAGCTACGCTTCTGTCGACCGTTCCTGCATTCGTTTTGCTTGTGGGTGCTCATCATCAGTTACTCGTTTGACTTAACAACACGAGAACCTTTGTGGAAACATTGCCAATTGGTGGTGAATAGTATTCTTCAAAAATTAGTCTCAAATGGTATTCACTCGTCACGTGTTTGCAGAAAGATGTATTTAAAAGAATTGTGGCCAAAATGTGAATGCTAGGCTATGGATTCATGAAGAAGGGAGGCTTTGCTTATGGCACCTCCATATCAAATCTGGCTTCATTGGTGGACGCAAACTATATGCATTCGAGAGCAGTTTTGAATTCTGATAGTGTTTCGCAAACCAGACCAGGGTGAAAACCGCAGGAAATATGTCAATTATTGACCGTCTTCATGCAGCCAGGATTGTTTTAGTTGCACCCAGGTCTATGGTCTATAAGACGGTATTCAACAGTCAAAACATGATAGACTGTGGATGCGGTTGTCAGAAGGAAATAACTGTGTTGGTAAAGTTTCCCAAAAATCCACACTTCATGGCTGGTGAAAAGGCGAGGATATGTTAGTCACTTCAACAAACCTTAAGATCCTATGTATGGCGCAATGTGTACTTATCCCAAATGTTGCGATTTGGATACTCCACAGTCGGTTGTTTGTTCTCCGAGTTTGGCATTTGGACTGCAAACGTTTCATCTCGAATCGAGGTGGCGTCATCACCATCGTGTTGAGTATGCTCAACTTGTGCTCATATCGTTTCTAAGTAGCATCTGGTATCTTTAACACGTTTGGTTGGTTTCGAAGTGACTTCAGCGTAATTTGGTCGGCCAGATTGCAATCTGAGTTGCATTGTGGTGGTCCGCTCGGGGGCCTTCAGTTCGACAATTCTTTTCCTTGTAACTGGGTCGTTCCTGATTTGTGGTCTGGTTTTGCTCATTTGATTGGTTACTCGTATAAGCCTCCATTTTCAGTAGCTTTCTTTGTTCCGTTGGTTGTTAGTTTGTTTGGTCTCGTGTTCGGCAACTGTGTATTTCTTTTGTTCTTATCAGCTGATAGACCAGGTCGATGTTGATGCGTTAATCAATCAATTTTCGGATGGAGCACAACGCCTCGCCTATTCGCGCTCCTGTTTTGTTCTTGCGTCAGCAAGTAGTTAGACGTCATCCCAATTTAATAGATGGCAGTTTTGGTAATCAGCTGATCCAGGCTAAATTCAGCATCCAAAATGACGTTAGATACCATGCCTTTGTGACCACTGATGAGCTTCACGTTAATGCAGTAAAACCTCAGAGGATGGAAACTTTGCGGAATATGGTTAGCCTGGGTGAGCTACTTTGTTTCTGGTATGTTCGTTGGGCTTGTCAGTTGAATTACAAAAGTTTAATCACCAATTGACATCTTCAGTGAAGGCTGACCATGTCAGCTGGTTGTTTTACCGCATAAACGTGGAGCGCGTGAGTGGTGAAACAGTACCTTTTGCATGGCATATCAGTTCATTTTTAAGGTCCTGTTTAGTTTGGATCAGATGATTATAAAAAAAGTCAATCCACTCTGTCACTGAATTGAACTCTGCAGCTCAATGGTTCAGATCAACTGATTACTGCCCGATCTCGATGAGCAATGTCTTGAATGTTCACAGTAGATACAAGCTGTCCGAAGTTGAGCTGCTCGAAATCGCTGAATATCAGGTCGATCGGACAGATGTGTTGCAAAACGATTACGGACCAAAGAGAGCATAACTTGACTGGTCAAAATGTGGGTTAATCAATGTGGAGTATCAGAAAGATTCTAGCTTAACCTTGTAGGAGTTCCTATAAATGCAGATATGGCAGTTTTCAAGTTTCAAAAGCTACCGCATCTTTTGATACACCAGAGTGGGCGAAATGGTAAACCAAGGCGTAACATGGGAGAGTGGAACCACAGAACAACTCGTGATAGGTATTAGGTGACTGTAATTTGTCAAACTGCGCACAAAGGGATGTTCCTGGATTTTGCAATGTTTCAAAATACCTTACTTAAAACGCGACTTTGGGAGCATCTAATTCACTGTGTAAGCTGCTACCTGAGCGACAAATCTTTTAAGATGGAAATGCGACGTCTTCCCCCTAAGAATAGGTTTTTTTAATGCTAAAAGGACCTGAGGAAAAAGGCATAATCTGATAAACTTGTCTGAGGTAATGAGAAGGAAATGCATGTAAGCAGCAGCTTGGATTAACGGACAAAGTTCGGCTCATCTTCAGTGAGAAGTCTATTTCCTCGAAAAAAGTGATTATCACGGAATTTCTCTAGTCACATCCCGTCCTTCAATCGTCTCTACTCCTCATTAATTCTTCCACCACCCATGTTAGTATAAATGTGGATTACCTATACAATTTGCAGTCAGGTGAGCGCAAGCCAGTTCACTGAGCCTCCAGGAAAATGATTTTCGATTTATTACTGAGTTTCTATTCAGTAATAATCAATGCCGATCGTTCGACTAGGGTGCATGTTTTGAAGTTGTTCGAAATCTGGAGACACTATTCAAGTTGATGCTGCTTTGTCCCCCGGGTCGTTCATCTATAACGACCCATGAATATTTCTTAAGTGGTGTACTCTGTCTTTTGTGGCAAGGGTCTTGGCTTCGGCCAAGTGATAGGGTTTGAAAGAGTATCCCCTCTACCGTCATCCATATGGCCATGAAGAAAAAAGGCTTATAGCTCAGTTCATGAACCGGATTTTAGATGTAGGCCGATACTGATAATGCCACATCATCACAACGTTCTGACGGCCCGATGGCTATGAAAACTAAACTCAGGTGCCACCAAAGTAAATGGGTGAACTCGGTATGGTAACTGAATTGTAAGTTACAATGAGCCGCCTGTACCTGAGTATGTGTTGTTTCGTTTAGACAGGATGGATGACAGGTCAAAAGGGTATTGTGGTACTGCAGTTCTGAGCTTGGACCACTTTCGTTGAGATCTTTCGGCACTCCACAGGGAGAGGCATGTGGCTAGTATCAGAAGAAGTATAGAGGAGACTCGTTGTTTGCTTCAGTGTCCACGTTCACCGTCCGATGCAACGCTTGGCTTTCTTTAGAGGACTATCCCAACAAAAATCTGTCCAGTAATTGGTGACTTCAATGTGCCCAGCATTGATTGGAATTATCCCTATATCGCAGAATCATAACAATTTCGGATTCAGAGTCTTGGAGACTAATTAACCCTATTCCAACACAACACATTGAATCTCCTATGAGAGTGATTCCTGGTCAACCGAGTAAATTCCTTGATCTTGTAGTGATCTCAACAACCTTAGATGTCAGCGAATATACACTCATTTGCAAACCAATTTCTTTCTTTCGAGAGACTCATCTGGAACCCAGCTGAATCTCTCGTTTATGATGTTCTCAGATGTCGACGGTATACGAACAGTTGGTGCACCCGATCACCTCCGTCTGTACTTCAACTGGAGAAGATTTGGAAGATTTTGTGAATCCTTCGATCTACGCAGAAATTTTTGTGTGTGGCGTAGGCGGGATGACTTGTTACTGTGGCGATGGATTGGAACGTGCCACTTTCTTTCTATGCTGAAACATCGGAGATATGTGTGTAGAAATAGGGGACAGGATCTAACGTTAGTTTACTCCACTTTGTGCACGACCTTAGCCCCGTCAAGTCCACTGTGGATGGATGCGGGGTGGTGTGAAAAGGGAAACGAGTGTGAGGTAAATTTAGAATCAGCCGGAACACTTGACCACCAGTAAGCCTGTCGCAATCAGTGTTAGGCAAAGAAAGCGGCGTAATTACCAGCCTAGGTTAGCTGTGTTAACTCTTCGGACGTTCATTGGACGAAGGTCAGTTGCCCCTGGAATGAAAGTCAGTGTTTGTGAAACCACTGTACAAACACGATCCAGTCTTTTTTACACCCATGATCTGAAAGATGATGGAACGGTTTATCATATTTGCAGGGCATTCAAGTGTGGGAACCCGAACAATGCGGCTTCTAGCATCATATGCCATGCATCACCACCCTACCGGTGAAAAGGAGAGTTCCTTCGAGTTTGCCCCTATAGAAACATGAACAAGGTAGTTACAGGCTATTAGACATGAAAGAGAAACACTAATCTGAACAGCGTTTTCAAAATGATCACTATCCTCCTGGGGTTTCCTGCATGTTGTTTGAGTATTTTGCATTGATAGACAGATGGCGCTTCAAACTGCTTTGAACATTACTCGTATGCCTCATCCGTAGTACACTACGTTACACTGGCACCACAGGCAATCTGCAAAGACGTAGATACTAATCTTGGTGTCGTCTTCATTGGCCTTAGTAAAGCATTTGATATGGTTTCACACCGACGGCTTCTGCTGAAGTTATCCACCCACGGGCTTGCTGGGAAACTTGATAGATGTCGGCTGGACATTCTCGGTTGGCGTGTAGCTACTTGACTGTTCAGCTCACAGTCGCTCACTGGATCACGAGACGTGTCTTTTTTCATGCCCACAAATCACGTCACAGTAAGGTGACTCATGGGACATCGACTGTCTGTACAGTCTAGTGAGCGTAGCAACAACTCATGTGCTGGCCCACCCACATGCACGCAAACGACCTACATATAGGGAACCCGAACACGCGATCACGCGACTTGCGGCGTCATCCCCATTCTGATTGGTTAAAATCTAGATGGCGGGAACATTAAAAATACCAACATGGCGGATTCGCGGTTTATGATTGACCCTCTCAAACGAAGCAGGGGATTATAATACGGTTGTACCTTTTAAAAATTTACATCGATGACAGATTTGATAATCTAACGAATGCAAATAGTATGCGATTCCCGGCAGTTTTAGATAGCTCGGTTGTAGAAAGTGTAATCTTACATTTTGTTCCTAAAGTTATCTTTGTCTCCAGAGGAAGATGGTATTATGGATTACTGGCGGCACCAAAAAGTAATTAGTCAGAACGGCCCGGATTAAGCGGCTGACGCTGGTGTATTGACCGTTTGCACTCAGTATCGTTCACAAGTTAGGAAACCGATATTCGTTTGAATGAAAGGAATAGCCTACTTGCTATTGTTTATGTTCCTCTCAATGAATGCCTTGAAGGCCATGTATCATTGGAATTTTGTTCGGTAGCTAAGGCACCCGATATATTCTTTGACTGTCCTAGATGCAAGACCCGGTGTGTTCATGGACAGCCCTAACTTTGGTTTATAATGCCATCTGTGCGCCGTTTGGAACC
>NW_008751663.1:1841043-1842553 GCF_000715545.1 Opisthorchis viverrini
GGCGGATTCGCGGTTTATGATTGACCCTCTCAAACGAAGCAGGGGATTATAATACGGTTGTACCTTTTAAAAATTTACATCGATAACAGATTTGATAATCTAACGAATGCAAATAGTTTGCGATTCCCGGCAGTTTTAGATAGCTCGGTTGTAGAAAGTGTAATCTTACATTTTGTTCCTAAAGTTATCTTTGTCTCCAGAGGAAGATGGTATTATGGATTACTGGCGGCACCAAAAAGTAATTAGTCAGAACGGCCCGGATTAAGCGGCTGACGCTGGTGTATTGACCGTTTGCACTCAGTATCGTTCACAAGTTAGGAAACCGATATTCGTTTGAATGAAAGGAATAGCCTACTTGCTGTTGTTTATGTTCCTCTCAATGAATGCCTTGAAGGCCATGTATCATTGGAATTGTGTTCGGTAGCTAAGGCACCCGATATATTCTTTGACTGTCCTAGATGCAAGACCCGGTGTGTTCATGGACAGCCCTAACTTTGGTTTATAATGCCATCTGTGCGCCGTTTGGAACCAACGGATCAAAGATAGTGTCTGTGTTTGAGCCAGAGCTGCAGCTCTGGCAGCACCGGTGGCAAGCGTAACATACCACCTTTGGGCACCGATGCCCACCGGTGGTGCCATCGGCGGCGTATTTACTATGTGGTCACCTATCTTCTATTTCTGGTCGCTCACCCCTTAACAGCTACTTATGTTACCATTGTAGGTTTTGAACTTTGAAACTCAGTTGTGTCTGGAAATCACTCGTTCCGTTTTCGTTGGTGACTCTACATACTATGTAACAACAGACGAGGTATTAAGTGTACGGTGTGCCCCTGTCATAGAATCTTCGGATTGAATATTTCTGTCGATTACGTAACTAGGAACACCGTGACATGGAACACCCATGAAGCCTACTAAGCGCTTCACGGACAGTTAGGTCGCCGGGCCATTGTGCATAATGCTAAACGCGTGCTGTGAGAGGTGACCCTATGCTGTCCTAGAAGGTTTCGGGGCCACCCTGAAACTATAGACGAAATCGGAAAATTACGCCACCCTTTTCTCACCTACGCAAGCTGGTCTTCAACTCAAGGCCTGGATGCCTTAGTTGCCGTGACGCTTGTGTTGTCGGGAAATATGAAACCAATTTTAGGAAAACATAATTTTATTATGAGTGATTACAAGCAGATAACAGAATTATTAAAAATGTGTTCCATAGTTGCGCCTGGAAAGTAAATAGGAAAAGAATGAGTGCAAGGCAACGGAATGGAAACGACCAGAACCCCGTTCGCCCAGCCTGTGGAAAAGACGCATACTAGTTACCACTACCGTACCGCGTTGAGGGGATTTTACGGCAGAAAAAAACCACCCACCACCTACCCATGCGTGTGGTAGCACTAGAGGTGCTAGGTCGAATCTGCTTGAAATACATCACCATACTTTGCAAACAAACCACGCAGACGGACGGAAGTAAAAGAACATTCAAAAATCCATCACCACGGACAGCCATGGGTCC
>NW_008751663.1:1842571-1848593 GCF_000715545.1 Opisthorchis viverrini
CACAGTCAGCACACACAGACTCGCGCATGCAGGAGCAGGAAGTCAACCATTCTCCACAAGCTCACGGACAACCGCGGAACACGTGTAGCAGTCATACTGCGGAGAAACCACGTTCCCGCCGTCCGGACTTTCACCAAGGAACTATCACAGACGGTAGGTCCCTCTTTTGAATTGCTCCTATTTTGCATTGTATTTATTTATATTATTGTATTTATTTCGTATTTATTGTATTTGTTATATAATTATTATTTATTTTTATTGTATTTATTTATACGTGTGGCATCTCACCATTGTCAACTATACCAAAAAACTTTTATTAGTGCATATACCTTCTGAATTTTATTATGTGATCATCATCAACAATGCACTAATAGGCGCATGATGCGAGCCAAGGTCAACGATGAATATTACGGGACGTATCCTTCTTCCTCCTTACAAGCCGCCAACGGTACCCGCATCGCTACATACGGCGAACGTTCCCTCACACTTGACCTTGGATTGCGACGTGCGTTCAAGTGGATCCAGACAGTGGAACCAGACAATCTGTATGGAATCCCAGCTAGCACCGTGGGCATGAGAGGCTCATGTAGGCACCTCATTGGCAACTAATTGCTTTTGTATCTAATTTTTATTTGGGCAACTATGACGCGTTATTAGTTTCACGCACAGCACAAGAATTGTTGAGAATTTGGCGCATTCAGTCTTTATGGTACACCAACCGTATGCTGCTAGTTCACTTAGTTCCCTTGGTTCACTGCGCACGATTCCTGCGACGACCTTAATCACGCTACCGTGATGCATTTTAGGTTTCCCGTTCCGTTTACTGACATATATAATTAAAATTTTCCAGATAATAGATTAGCTGAAACTGATCCCATGCTTCCGATTCACTTTAGTTCCATCCCACTGAGGCGAAGGATATTCGGAATTAGAAGGCAGGATTAGGCGGGACATTTGAATTTACGCGGTTGAGTTCAGGGAGATTGGGCGGGAGAAATTTTCAAGCGTTTGTGCGATACAAGGGTGTCCAACGTGATTCCAGGTGAAACGTGTTTAGACACAAGAATTTTGAATGGCTTACCTGAAGACGACGAATGCAAAATAGACGCTGGTGACAACTCAAAATTTGATAATACTCTTTGTCGGTAGGTTATTCTTCGGGGCAACACTGAGATTTCAGAAGCTATGTAGTCTCAATCTGGTTGAGTGGGAAGTGGTGTAGTTTTCTCGGGTCTGCTTCTTGACTGACCAAGCGACAGACTGACCGAGGTGATGTCAGCGCTACGGGTCGATGACACCAGGCACCTAGTAACCAAAGCAAGACGGCGGTGCTAACTCCGTACCGCTTCTCAAGACCATGTAGATCGACTACGGTGCTTGCTACCGCCTGGATGGACGTATGCAAAGAGTTACATGCCTCAACCGACTTCGTTGTGACTTAGGGAGAGCAAAGGGAAAAATGCCGCAAAGCGTATGCGAGACCCGGGAATCGAACCCGGATCGACAACTTGGAAGGCTGCCATGATAACCATTACACCAGTCTCGCCTGCCAGATGGACCTGTGTGTACTTACTTCACAGCATTTGGTGTGACGAGGTAGCCTTATTTAGTGCCAAGACAGTAACTGAAGTCTGATACACGTGAATCGGTCCACCAAAACAACGATATTACCATTTATTGTGCGGGATTACCGGGAACATGCCCACACCCTATCTGATAGGAAATTTGTGGCAGTCGAACATGCGAACGCGAAGTTTATCCCAGCTTATGAAGATGCGCACGGCAGTATTTATGCTTCAGTCCTACTCTGCTTTATCACGATAATTTTTGAAGGTAAGCGAAAATATACCGTAACACTGGACAGAGCTCTATTCGTCCTCGGCTCACACTGCATCCTGAGGCGGTTACAATAATGGTGTTTTTTAGCTACTGATAAATGAAAAGTAGCTAAGCACGAGTGTAGGGTACTTGCGTGAGCCGCTGCAAGTAGGTTGGCCCAGAATGCTTGACTTGACTAGTTCTAATGGTTGTTTACCGCTTCATTCAAACTTCCTTGGTAGTTTCCCCAGAAAGGCACTGTTCAATCAGCTGTAAAGGAAAATGACGCACAAATGTTAAATTTGAGTTTCAGGTGTTGAGTAGCCCAAATTTTGGGCGTAATTATACCACCAGGTTGATTTGGCTCTTTGACTGAAAATGGAGGCGTGGACCTGAGGTTAGGCCATTGGATTCTGTGAACCAACTTTTGTTTTATTGATGAACGCTTTCTACCACTTTAATGTTCAAAAGTTTACTGCAATCACCTACAGTCCACTCAAATTTTCTTAGCTTATTTAAGAAATTATTCGGTTTTTGTTGGAAGCTCTCTGTGACCCGCCCTTCGCAGAATTGGCACCGTCGTGGAGAGCTGACGGAGGACTTACCACAAGATTACGAAAAGACTATTTTGTACCATCCTTACTTCGATTGTGCAACTTGATGTAACGCCGATACCACAGTGCGTTTTATGTTCCAGCAACATTTTCGCATTTGGAAGAAATGCCCACACATTTTGTCGAAAACAGTCTGGAACCGGCGACATGGAAACCCTGGGCGTGAACTCTTAAAATCACTAAAAATCTGAAATATTTGTTCTAAGGGGTAACGACTAAATAAGAGAATAGGGATATGCCTACCGCATCGCACACAACAAAATATACGTGAGTATTTGGGAAATACACTGATTCGCCCATCAGTTTGGTTTGCGGAACTGTTGTTGCAGACTTGGTAAATTTTTCTGTATTCTTTGCTTACTAGACATTTGGAGGATTTTCGTGGCTCCTTTCTGTTCAGTTTTTCATTATCATACGACCAATACTATCATGGTAATCCAGGTGTTTTGCTCCGGATGCGAAGTCTCAACATTCTAGCTAGATCACTATTGGGATCAATAAAAATTCAGACAATTGCCTCGAAGTGTATGGGACATCTTAGACTGTCCGGTGATTTCGAAGCTACTTAAGCTGCTGCTTACGAACCTGTTCCACTCAACTACTGTGTCCTTGCGGCATCTGTATCCCTTGAGCGAACTGACTAAGAGAAAATACGTTTCGTTGCCGAAGGGCTTGTTGGCCGGTCCTACTGGTTGCAAAGTAACACCTGTGCTGATCAGCTGTCGAACTGAGGGTGTATTTCGGTGTAAAAAATTGGGCTTTTTATTAGGGAACGTTTGCGTTTGCCAGCTTGCAACCAAAGTCACAGTTCTTCTTTTCTTCCATTATTCGATTTGTCCCCAGTCTCTACCAATGTAAGCTCTGTTTCCGGTGAACCATTTCAATCGCACCCAGTTAAGATGGAGCGGCTTCTTGGATTAGCAGTTTTGATATAACTGGCACTTTTATTGCAGATATACTCGCACTACTGGTGATCTACTAGGATAGCCATGCTTGTACGTTGCTTGCATATCTCGACAAAGTATTTTCAAACATGCTGTTATTTCCACATTTGTTGACAGATACATTGCATGTTGTCCTCCCATATCTGCTCAAGTCTGGATATTCTTGGACCAAGTATTGCTCTTGAGATTCTGAAGGAATTCAGTATATACGAGAAATTCGCATACGTCCTGAATTCGTTTGAAGGCTGAGTAAGGCTCCCTATCAATCATTCACAATATGTAGCACATCGTGTTATGTTCTCGATGACCAATGGGGGTTGGCAGTCATTCTGGACAAAGTGGCATTCATCGAAAAAGTCAGTGCACTACGCAAAGACACAAACACCTACGGCCCTGTTCAGAGTGACCACCGCAAAATTTACGAACGGATTAAATCAAATTCCTAAAAAAACAAGGGATGTTTACAAAACTGTGAACGAACAACACTGAAAAATTAATGCTCGCAAATCAGATGTTACCCGATTCTGCGGATTTCTAAATGTCCACAAGGAATTGGTACCGTTACACCCAATCATTTCGCTACCAGGAACACCTGGGTATACTTTTTCAGGACAGCTGTGGAGGTGTGTAAAACATATCACAAGTGGATATCTTTATTCATTATACAATATAGGACGATTTCCGGAAAGTCTAAGATACATGAAGTTCGAAGAAGACGAAAGAAGAACAAGATGAAAGATGAAGAAAATGAAAGATTCAACGTAACTACTTTGCTCATATCAGTTGATTTAAATGCGTCAAGAACGACTGCTGCTGAACCTCTGGATAACAAATGAGCCACAGACAAAGAGCTTGGGGAAGCTGAAACCCGCGGCAACTGCATCTATGCTTAAAAACCCGAGTTGAGTTCAGTGAAGATTATAATGTTCAATGGAGTTTACTGCGGAGTTTGCAACGCAAACACTGGAGCACAGTGTACTACCAGGTATCGGGTAGCTATCCAGTCGCCCACATACTTGACTCTTCAGCTCACAGTAGCTCATTGGATCCCGAGACTTGTCTTTTTTTCATGCGTCACATTAAGCTGACTTATCGGACATCGATTGTGTGTACCGTCTAGTAAGCGTAACAACTCGTGCTGGCACACCCACGTACACGCAGACGGACCATCACATAGCGAAACCGAACACAGTCAGCACACAGACTCACGCGCGCGCAGGGAGCAGGATGTCAACCATTCTCCACAAATCCACGGACAATTATGGAACACATGTAGCAGCCGTACTGCGGAGAAAACACGTTCCCGCCGTCCGGACTTTCACCAAGGAACTCTCACAGACGAGAAGTTCCTCTTTTGACTTGCTCCCGTTTTGCATTGTATTTATTATTATACTTATCGCAACCCACCACTGTCAACCATAGTAAAAACTTTTATTAGTGCATATACCACCTGAATTGCATTGTGGCCATCATCAACAGTGCACCAATAGATGCAATATTTGGGTGATACCTCTGCTACAATGGAGAGGAATAAACCGAATGCTGAACAACTTGTTTTCCGACATTCAGTGGAACAAAAATGGAGCGAGAATTTACCGAGGCGTGGTAATCATCAGGCATATTGACGTCGACCCAGTTTGTCACCAGCTATGAACGAATGAACTAGCGTATTACTGGGCTATGAACGCTGTGCGAAATCAAACAACACAACAGCAACGCGTGGACGAATAGGATCAAAGAAAGAAAACTAATAGAAACAGAAGGTGGCTGACCAAATGATCGAAGAGGAAAACCAGACCACAAAACAAAAAAAAAGCAATCAACAACAACGAAGCAACGGAAGTGTCGAAATGAAGGCATCCAACAAATCAACCAGTGCAGGGACTGTGACCACAACGCGACTCAGATTTCAAGTTGACCAACCAAATTACGCATAGCCACCTCGTGACCAACCAGTGACATTAAGACGATTAGTCACTATCTAAAAACTATATAAGCAAAGACATACTACAAGGAATCTACTCAGTCGACCGCGTAGTGATGATGCCAACGCGATTGGTAAAAGTACATTTTCCATCCAACTGCCAAGTTCAGCAAACGGACCGAGAATATTGTAACGCATCCGAGCGACCTATAATTATGAAAACGTCTGTGAACTAAGCTGTTCGAACACGATACACAATTCTGAAAAAAATCCGGAAAGATGTTAGCGGATATCCATCCACAGAAGTGCATTCGAACTGCATTCTCCGACAACACCTATTATGAACTACTAAATGTTGTTTGTAGACCACCTCAGAATTAACCGAGGTTAAAAACATCATAAGATCGATTCTTGGTGGCGACAAGCTTGGTAAATGGTTTTTCTCAGAAAACTGGACACTTTGTGGGTTTTGTATCATTGTAGCTCCGTATGTCATCTGTTTTCGCTCATCCGAATAATTCATTTCCCACTTATACGCCTTTGAAACTATCGTCTGTCGTTTGATGCACGGAATTTGAGTCGTCGCGGCGGCAACTATGGCGCTAAGTGCTTTTACAATTTCAGTAGATATGGCTTTTCTTAGATTGGTGTAAAAACACTGCTCTAGCTAGTTTAATCAGGAGATCAATGGGCCTAGTTGTACGTGCTTGATCATTCGGGTT
>NW_008751663.1:1848936-1913351 GCF_000715545.1 Opisthorchis viverrini
TCTGCGGATTTCTAAATGTCCACAAGGAATTGGTACCGTTACACCCAATCATTTCGCTACCAGGAACACCTGGGTATACTTTTTCAGGACAGCTGTGGAGGTGTGTAAAACATATCACAAGTGGATATCTTTATTCATTATACAATATAGGACGATTTCCGGAAAGTCTAAGATACATGAAGTTCGAAGAAGACGAAAGAAGAACAAGATGAAAGATGAAGAAAATGAAAGATTCAACGTAACTACTTTGCTCATATCAGTTGATTTAAATGCGTCAAGAACGACTGCTGCTGAACCTCTGGATAACAAATGAGCCACAGACAAAGAGCTTGGGGAAGCTGAAACCCGCGGCAACTGCATCTATGCTTAAAAACCCGAGTTGAGTTCAGTGAAGATTATAATGTTCAATGGAGTTTACTGCGGAGTTTGCAACGCAAACACTGGAGCACAGTGTACTACCAGGTATCGGGTAGCTATCCAGTCGCCCACATACTTGACTCTTCAGCTCACAGTAGCTCATTGGATCCCGAGACTTGTCTTTTTTTCATGCGTCACATTAAGCTGACTTATCGGACATCGATTGCCTGCACCGTCTAGTGAGCGTAACAACTCGTGCTGGCACACCCACGTACACGCAGACGGACCATCACATAGCGAAACCGAACACAGTCAGCACACAGACTCACGCGCGCGCAGGGAGCAGGATGTCAACCATTCTCCACAAATCCACGGACAATTATGGAACACATGTAGCAGCCGTACTGCGGAGAAAACACGTTCCCGCCGTCCGGACTTTCACCAAGGAACTCTCACAGACGAGAAGTTCCTCTTTTGACTTGCTCCCGTTTTGCATTGTATTTATTATTATACTTATCGCAACCCACCACTGTCAACCATAGTAAAAACTTTTATTAGTGCATATACCACCTGAATTGCATTGTGGCCATCATCAACAGTGCACCAATAGATGCAATATTTGGGTGATACCTCTGCTACAATGGAGAGGAATAAACCGAATGCTGAACAACTTGTTTTCCGACATTCAGTGGAACAAAAATGGAGCGAGAATTTACCGAGGCGTGGTAATCATCAGGCATATTGACGTCGACCCAGTTTGTCACCAGCTATGAACGAATGAACTAGCGTATTACTGGGCTATGAACGCTGTGCGAAATCAAACAACACAACAGCAACGCGTGGACGAATAGGATCAAAGAAAGAAAACTAATAGAAACAGAAGGTGGTTGACCAAATGATCGAAGAGGAAAACCAGGCAACAAAAACAAGAAAAAAAACAATCAACAACAACGAAGCAACGGAAGTGTCGAAATGAAGGCATCCAACAAATCAACCAGTGCAGGGACTGTGACCACAACGCGACTCAGATTTCAAGTTGACCAACCAAATTACGCATAGCCACCTCGTGACCAACCAGTGACATTAAGACGATTAGTCACTATCTAAAAACTATATAAGCAAAGACATACTACAAGGAATCTACTCAGTCGACCGCGTAGTGATGATGCCAACGCGATTGGTAAAAGTACATTTTCCATCCAACTGCCAAGTTCAGCAAACGGACCGAGAATATTGTAACGCATCCGAGCGACCTATAATTATGAAAACGTCTGTGAACTAAGCTGTTCGAACACGATACACAATTCTGAAAAAAATCCGGAAAGATGTTAGCGGATATCCATCCACAGAAGTGCATTCGAACTGCATTCTCCGACAACACCTATTATGAACTACTAAATGTTGTTTGTAGACCACCTCAGAATTAACCGAGGTTAAAAACATCATAAGATCGATTCTTGGTGGCGACAAGCTTGGTAAATGGTTTTTCTCAGAAAACTGGACACTTTGTGGGTTTTGTATCATTGTAGCTCCATATGTCATCTGTTTTCGCTCACCCGAATAATTCATTTCCCACTTATACGTGTTTGAAACTATCGTCTGTCGTTTGATGCACGGAATTTGAGTCGTCGCGGCGGTAACTATGGCGCTAAGTGCTTTTACAATTTCAGTAGATATGGCTTTTCTTAGATTGGTGTAAAAACGCTGCTCTAGCTAGTTTAATCAGGAGATCAATGGGCCTAGTTGTACGTGCTTGATCATTCGGGTTCATCGGGTCGGATAGATAATACATATGCTTGGTTGCTGTGTGAAAGAAACGACTGAATATGAAGACTGTCAGTCATTTGAGCTTATGTGAAATTAGGTTTAAAAAGTGCATTATTGGTGCGGAATTCGGCTGATTTGCGACTGGAGCATGGATTGGTCCGTAACCAGAACATGAGTGAGTCTTCGGCCGAATGTAGAACGAATTAGAGCAGATACAATTATCCGCGCCCCACTTCGAGTCTATAGGATAGCATGCAACCGCCAAGAGCCCTGCATCATCCTCTGATAGGTTTACTTGGTACCGTAAATCACCTGTATTTTAATTCCCATTCATGATTTTGTAAGTGCTACATAAGCATTTTTATCCCGTGGTGCAGGATAACTACACTGACGTTTTCGCAAATAGCCACAACTGTGTCATAGAAAAGATTGGGCTCAAGATGATGTGTAGGCAGCAGATCTCGCAGCCTCACAAACAAACTTTGTGTTTTTGTGGATGATCCGACTTGGAGAGTCTCTGATAATTATAGGCTGATGTGACGTAGACTTTATCGATCGTACTTAGACGTGCTGTAACGTATATCTGATGTGATTTCCCAAGGATCTTTTGTTTAATAAGTCCGGATGGGGGCAGACCTGACAGTGAGATTTTCATGTGGGCGTAGCACGTCATATACAAGACCGTCGAAACTCTGAGACCTCCTCACCATCATAAATGAGGAAACCGGGTAGATTCAAGTGGGTTGAGTGCGAGTGAGAGTATGCTCCGAGTACGATCCTGGTATTTTATGTTTTCAGGAGTAGTATGTGTGCCTGTGTGTGCTCAAAGACATGAATTTCGGCGCATATCAGAAGGCATGCTCTACGGGGCAACATGTTCAAACATCAAGTATAAACTCATTTGTAAACTCATTTGGGTTTTCGAGAGACTCAACTGGAACACAGCTAAATCTCTCGTTTGTGATGTTTTCAGGCAACTGAATGTGCTGCAGCAGGCCGCCTCATGTTTTAGTCGCGACGATATTCGAGATATTGCGATTCATGTATATCTTTGTAATGTACTGCTCATAAGGTTGCTGAAAATCCGTCGACAGCCCACGACCGGTTTCGCTCTTTTGGGGCTCATCAGGTAGGCGCGGTTCCCGGATTTCCGTCAACCTTATGTTCTACTTGAAACCAAATTGAATGAAATTAGCGAATATACACTTATTTGCAAAATAATTTGATTTTCCGAGAGACTCACCTGGAACCCAGCTGAATCTCTCATTTGTGATGTGTATATTCGCTAGATGAGTGTTTTCCCAGAGCTTTCTCGCCGGCCTGGTGCAGCACATTCAGTTGCCCGAAAACATCATAAACGAGAGATTTAGCTGAGTTCCAGATGAGTCGCTCGAAAAACCAAATTAGTTTGCAAATGAGTGTATATTAGCTAATTTCGTGCAATTTGATCTCAATTAGGACATAAGGTTGACGGAATCCCGGAGACTGCGCCTACCTGATGAGCCCCAAAAAGGGCGAAACCGGTCGTGGGCTGTCGACGGATTTTCAGCAACCTTATGAGCAGTACATTCAAACATCATTTTCACAGTCACCAGATTTCAAGGACGTTTCATGACTTGTGATTGGTGACTATTTTGGTTGGTGCGAATGGGTCGGTAAGTTCACAGGGAAGGGATTTGCGGTCTCGCTAGTTGGAAGAGGGGAGTGGGTTGAGGAAAGTACATCAAACAGATAATTACTTCACATTCAGCTATTATTTCCGGCACTCAACAAATTAACTTGAAATGGTTCCTTTGTCGCCTTTTTATGAGCAGGCCAACGTGCCCTCACAACCTTTCTGAGAGTTTTTTTTCTAAGGTTTTAGGATTTTTACTTCATATTACAGTTGTTTGCTCCGTTTGTTACCTCAGTGACAGTAAAAGAATTAAGTAAATAAAACAAATGAGCAAGTGACCGAAAAACTATATGAATCAGCTGAATGAATAAACAACTGGCTGAACAAACGAAGGGGTAAAGAAATAGAGTATTCCAGCTTTCCGCTCATATCGCTGAAGCGCAAACATATTTACATATTTGGACGTAAAAATTCAGATGCGGAGAGCGTAAGCTGGTGGAGTTGTGGTGACATGCTTGCTTTGCATGTCAGATGTGCGGATGTCTAACCCCGACACGAACAAGGAAATACCCTGCTCATGAACTATAATAAGAGTGAAACTCGAGTTCACCGCTTCACCCTTTGGTGTGGCCTCAAGAGAATGATTACGTCAGGACAAGAGGACCACTGTTAAAACGAGAGTCATGTGAGCGTGTATCCTACAAATCGCGCAACCATCAACAACTGGAAATCAGTGAGTCAATTCACCGACGAAATTAAATTCAAGAAATTGAGCACAGACAGGACAAAGCAGACCGAAATTCATGGTTGGTGAAGTGAGATACGGAGTATCAACAGGAGCAGGGAGGCCGAACAGACACCATCTGAGGCATTCACACGTCACTAAGCCTATCTTAGTGTTCATGTCAAGTGTACTTCAACTTCTCATTTCGAGAGCTACTTACGAGCATGTATGAGAATTTTTTTTCTAAAAGCCAATCGAAATCGCAATCAAAGTCAGTTTGCTTCCGTTGAAATGAAAACCTTGATCCGTTTCGTTTTGTGAGTTCCATTCACTCACACAAGCCGCGCTAGCCGTGCAATCGATAGCGAGCTGTAATTAACAGATATATGCCAACAGCGGAAGGCTACAACGTGTAGCCTTCATTTGTACGTCAGTTAGGAAAGCTCTGAAGTATAATGCAACAGTATACAAGAGTGAACAGATGAAGTGTATCCACTAACCGAGCAGTAATGCCTATCACCATGTGCGTGCAAGTATGTACACCCCGTTTGACAACTTTAATCTATGTGAAGCAGTTGAGGTAAGTTGGAAAGCTTTCAAAAGACGCCAAGGAATGGAGCGAGCATCTTGGTTGAGTTCCATTTAGCGAGAAGTCTCCACACTGGGGGATAAATTCACTTTGTTTTGTGATCTGTCGAGCTGGGGATCACTCTATCTGGTACTAGTCTGTAATCTGCATAAAACCAAATTTCTTTGGACCGAGGGTCTTTGCTGTTGGACCAGTCATACCAAAAGTCCCCTTACTGTGCAGTTTCTTGCAATAACCTACCGGTACATTGTGCCCATAAGTCTTCTGTCCGATTAACATTTCCCTCTACTTTTGTCATCATAGTATTGGACAAGAGACTACCTTCCATGATATTATTGCAACAGCAGTGATGATCGACAATGGAAGGGTTGGGTACTACACGACTTTTACTTTGGAGAAATGTATGCTGCTTGGTTTCCGAACGTGGGAGATTTTTGACAAACTGAGATACACTGGCTTAGGTCCATCAATGTACACGCGGCTGTGTAGTTGGGTAGCAAACGCACAGTGGATATAATGGAGACAATCGTTGTAACTCTCATTTGTTCGCCATATTCATGATTGATTATTAAGATAATTTAAGGACTTGAGGCTTCATCACTTGTAATTTCTCCAAGGGCAGTTGAATGACAAAAAGAAAAACCCGGCAACGATTCTCTGTCGAGTTGTGGGAAAATCGAATTTACTAATGGAAGGAATTCCCGTTCATTTTTCTTTGCAAGCCAAAGGTTCGATCCGCAAACACATTAGACTTGCTTACGCACGTCAAAAGTGAGTGACATCCAGGGTGTAAATTTGCCGTCTCATCAAAACATGATGAACTGTTAGCGAATATACACTCATTTGCAAACTCACTTGGTTTTTCGAGAGACTCACCTGAAACCCAGCTAAATCTCTCGTTTGTGATGTTTTCAGGCAACTGAATGTGATGCAGCAGGCCGCCTCATGTTTCAATCGCCAAGATATTCGAGATATCGCAATACCTTTATATTTTTGCAATGTACATAAAGTTGCGTTGCTGAAAATCCGTCGACGGATTTTCAACAACCTTATGAGTAGTACATTGCAAAGATATACACGATGAACTGTTTTTTAACCCACATCTGGGACAAAGGGAGTCTCACCAAAAGGTATTGAACATTTAGAAATCGTACTGAAGGACGAAAGTAGAATTCTAACCACCTTGGATAAAGCCAACAAAGTGTGGATTTTGCTAATGAAGTGTAGACCCATCAGTTTATTTTTGTACTCCAGATCCAACAGAATTTCTCAGTGGTTTTCACTTTAGTCATGCATCTTCCAAACATGATAAAAGCTCGGATTTTCCTGTTTGATCTGCCATAAAGCATTATCTGCACATTATCTTCACAATGGCTTATAATCAAGAAATGTTGAACAATCACGTGATCACAGAGAAATATTTGAAGCAGCCTCCAAGCTGGCATCCAAGTTTACCTCCGTTGAATGTGCTGATTCAGAGAGGTCATATTTGTTTTGAAGGTAATGCTATGATGTGTAACTGCATGCATTATTTTTATATTTGGTATCGTGACAGGTCCAATTTTCGTACGTTTAATGTGCAAAAATTACCGTTATTTATTAATTTAAACGAAAGATTCAAAATAAAAAAACTAGTTATCACATATTGCTTGGATTCCTCCACCATATTAAGTCTAATTTCAACAGTTGACAGTTGAAAGAATGCGATTTTGAGGATGTGCAATCGATAAACACCATGAGAGAACTGAGCGCCGTTTGTTCTGTGTTTTGTCCAGCCAGTCTAGCACAAGGATAAACTCCCAAGGGCACGAAATAATTGATGTTATGACTGTTCATTCAAAAGAACGTATGAGGTATCGCGAAAACTAGACGTGCTATTTGTCGTTTAGTTTATGGTAGCATGGCTGTAAAGGGTTAATAAAATAAGATCAGTTAACAGTCTTTTCACGGTTAACATCGAGCCGTGAACTCAAGAGTATGAGAAGAAACTATTGTTAAACTGTGTGGACCAAGTACATCGATTACAATACACGAATACGTCAAAACAGTTAGTTCTGATGTCAACTTTTGCTGTCGTTTTCAGTTTTTCCAATAAATGTGTTACACAGAGGATTCAAGGGTGCTGCTTCGATGCCTTGCGTGCCATTCCAGCTGTAACATGTAGCACTCTTTGCTAGTAAAATACTTGTGATCACAACACTTGGAAATTAACTAAAAAATTAGTGCTTCTTTCAGATCTGACTGATCGCTGATTCAATAGCTTTTGGTGGTTGCGGGCCTTGATGTTTGATTTGATATCGCAAAGCTCTGTTTCAAGTGCATCCCTCTTGTTCTGGCATTATTACTTCGATCATACCACGTCAATCGGGGTTACATTATGCATAAGTTTTGCTCAACAGCTCACCAGATCTGAAAAACCTTAGTCGTACTCCGATTTGCGTGTCGGTTACCTAAAATACTAGGATAGCATGCCTTGGTCTTCCACACTTGAGCGATGCAATTGGTTTGTCCAGCACCGAAAACGGTCACTGACGTGAGATTAACAATATCGGCCTCCCATACTTCAAACCAATTCCCCACAAATGATGCATTTTTTTCCAATCTTTCCTGACAAAACACTTTGATCCCCTCTTAATCAGTTACAAGTATTTGATGAACCGGGGCGATTGCACCCGTGGGCTCGTAGGATATGCAACCAGCTACTTTATATTATGCTATTCCCCAAATTCGGAAGATTCGTCCCAGAAGATTACTTTCCTCCAAATTCTGCTACTCCAAGATAGCATTCATAAACACCTCAATATATTGCAGCCATTGGGTTCCGTTAAGCGGAATTGTTCGACTGAATCAAGGCGAAAATGCGTCCGCCTGGAATCTGCGTGTGTGATGGTTTCAACCTTCTCCCTGGAAATCACATAACGGAAATAATGATATCTTTCAAAGAACTTTCAAACGACTAATCTCCCTTTTACATGCTTATTTTTCATGTTTTGATCGTAAAAGGAAATCCGAAACCTTGCTTAAATGGAGATTTAGGGGATCGAAGCGAAACAGAATAGTTTGAGTGTTGATAAATGTGTTGCAAACACCAGTTGGAACAGTGTCCTCAGTGTGTGGGTGGGCAGCGAGGTCTCACAGAGTAGGCAACTCCTTCACTTGAATAAATGGAGATTTAGGGGATCGAAGCGAAGCAGAATAGTTTGGTTGTTGACAAATGTGTTGCAAACACCAGTCGGAACAGTGTCATCAGTGTGTGGGTGGGCAGCGAGCTCTCACAGAGTAGGAAACCCTTTTCACTTGAAATGAAATATTTACATTACATGCTGTGGTCACAGACAAATGCCTATAATCCTTCTTAATAGGAGGGAAAGTTTAGTTATCATGAACCTGTTCTTTATATTGAATGTCGGCCTACTCGATCACCGCGTATAAACCATTATTTTACGGCTCAATATGCTGGCGGAACCAAAATGTTGACAAAAGGCGCAGGATAAATGGAAGAAAAACAGATGTTTGTTTATTGTTTACGATGGAACTCGGGGAACGAGATGAATGATCGTACCAAGCCGTGGGCTTGCGTTAACCGACTTAAAGTTATTGTGCGGATCAGTGCTGTCGTTTTCTGCACTAACTTCTTTATGAGGTAGTGCTGTCAGCAATCCATCGCTCAAAAGGCTGGATTAAATTGAAGATTAAAATTCATCTGTCACAGATCCAAAAACTAGGGTTTTAGTTATGTTCGTTGGAGAATGGCTGCGCAATATCTGTTGGCTGCGTATTGCCATAGCTTTTGAGACGGGCACAGGACAAAGCGTGGTCAGCAGCTTTTAACTAGTCATATTTTGTATGGTCAGTAGTGAACAGACTGACTCAGAGTAGTGTTTGCAATTTTAGGTTTGCTGCGCTGAACGATTTTACCGACTACATAGCGCGATGATGCGTGAATTTCTGGTTGCTGCAACTACAGGCTCGTCTGTCGCATGATCCGATATTTGTAAAACGCGTCAATCATTTACGGTGATAACATGCTGATGGTGGGACTATTAGCGCCAGCCAGTAACGGCTATAAGATTGGCAGCATGGACAAGTTCAAGTTTGTACAAGAGAGAAATAAGATAAGTTGACTCCATCTAGACAAATGTTCCACACATGAACAACCAGAAGACTAGTAGTCACTCTCGGGGAAGTTCCTTATCCTGATGCATTGACGTATCTAAGGGTTTTCCCCTTGTTATTAAAATGACATGTTCTCATTGGGATGTTTTGCACAGCGAAGTCCTCTTATCCCGGGTTTTAGTCGGGGACACATAGTGTTCTTATACAATAAATAAACGCACTGTTGTCAAAGTTGTGATTTGCGCCAAAAAGCCACAACAGAGCCATAGTGTCGTTTGCGATATAACTAATAATAAGATAAATCGTTCAGCTGTAACACCCTTCCGGTGCCTAGCTGCCATGCTGCCCGAAGGAAGCACGAAGGCTGGAATACTACCAGGATGCCCAAGCCTAGACAAGGGATGTCAAGTGTCAGAGGTCGGGTTCGAACCATGGACCTTCTGGCCAGTAAATTCGCACTCTAACCACCTGAGCCATCTCGCGATATGTGTAATACTGTTTATTTAAGGTACTCATAACTCTTCCACACACATCTGGTGAAACTTGTTGTGTGCTTGATCTGTACAGCATAACATAGATTCGGTTTCAACCCGTTTTCCCCCATGACATTAGGACTAGGAAAACTGTACCAAACATTCAAGAGCTCAATTTACCATAGGCAATAGCAAGCGTTCCAATCTTCTAAATGTGTCTGTGCGTGTGCAAAACAGGGCGAGACAAACTTGATGCACACAGGGAAAGTGTGTACATTCAATACATCTGGCGATTTATTGGTTGATTTGCTAAACAAGCTGGTGAAATGTCGTACACACAAGAATAAAGCGTTTTTGATGACAAAGGATTGGGTATCGATGTCGTATGGCGACACCTTCAGCCACTGAGGTTGTGTGTTGCTGTACAGTACTTGCCATGTGCTAAAGACAACCACAGCATTGCCCACACTGACAAGCTCAAGTTTACTTATTAGTGACATTAACTAGTTGTTCTCTGATAAGCAACCAATGTCGTCTCACTCGGTTTCCTGTCCACATGCACCATGCCCATTCAAATATGTTAAATACTGTCATCTAAACCTTTGCAACTGTGTTGCTTGAAAACGCCTTGTCGGAAACATGTTCGTCAACCCATCTTTGTTCTTATTCTAAGTGGGCCTTCTCATTCCAAAAGTATCGACAAAAATTAATCCTTTCTGAACGAGATTATACGTGAGAGACCAAACCAAAGGATAGTCCCTGACATCCTCCTAATGGGTTTGCCTAGAGGCACGCTAGGTATGCTGAGTACGTTGGGTTATTGGAACCGAATGGAATCGGTCTGTTAAATATCGTCAAGCAATAGTTTGGTTTAGTGTTTGTTTAGGTAGATTTGCAGAGGCCGAGTAGTGGTTACGTAATCTCAGATATCCCACTCCAGGCAGCTCGGGGTCAGGAAAGTTTCACTATTTCAGCATACCACTTTCAGTGGAGTTAAAGATGCGTACTTCAACTATGAACTTTCTATCAGAAACTGAACAGCTTTAACCAGTTCCTAGGAATGATCCCTCACAACGGAAAGATAACCTTTCACTCGGTACTTGTAACAGATGTTCTAAACTGACATTCAAAATTAACTCCATAGTCTTATTTCTAGATAGTATCTTACCTTTTATCCTTCCGTACCATACTTTGGATTGGACACGCAATAGGTTCGCCAGTGTGGCGTTGTTTAACTCTCCTTGACACCAGACTGCTACACGTCTGATGTAAAATCAGGAAACCGTAGCGACATTAAAGGAATTTTAATGGAGAAAATCCTCCCTCAACCAAGTAACAACTCGTATCTGGAAACAGATCTTCATCAACAGACTCATTCATATAAGATGAGGGTTGGCAAATGTGACCAAATTTGGTGTTCTTCCGGTGTTCCTTCAAACACTAACTTCCACGTGATAGTTTAAAGCAGCCTTTATGGTGAAAAGTCTGTTGAGAAAAGCCGCCTGAAGGAATGCGTTAACGCTGGTGTTAGTTGATTCAGGATTAGTCAAATGAATAAGGCGGGACAGATGGTCACCTAAAAAGGCAAGTTTCTTAAGAGTCAAAAATCTTTTACCTGTGCGCCTTGCAAGTCCAACCCATGTGATGGGGACTCCGAACCATGGAACGTACGGTATTGGCCAGAAACCTGACTATGTTCGAAAAGAATGTAAGCTCAGTAAGAAACTTTCGTATCCAGGTCCTCATCTGGAAGAACTTGGTTCTTATGGATATTCGAAGTGGTCTTAACTAGGAATCACGGGTGGCTTTTTAGGCGTCATCGAGTTACTTCCAAATCTCACGGGGCTGGGATGAGTTGCTCTCAGTGGGGAAGTGTCCTCTGCACTCGAAATGATTCTCACCTTTTAGAAGAATAATCCTGTCAGCGGAACGAAATGTAACGCAAATTTATTTCTGTCGTCATACTACATTTAGGAGAATATTTAGTTATAAGACCACTCAATCCTTGTTTCAACCGTTTGAGCCAACCCTGTATACTTTCAAACAAAAGAGGATTTTTTGACTTCATTATCATTTGTGTCTCTTTCTGGCAATATTTATCGATAGGAAATGCCACAACCTCAAAATAAGACAAGAAAACAACAAAGTGTAACCTATTCTCAAAAAAAGTCTCTTCAGAAGCTGGATAAAAATGTTCGCGATCTGGTTATGCGTGGCTTTCCAAACCAACGTTTCTTTATTTCGCCTCCACTAAGTTTGCCGAAGTTTTCTAGAGAGTAGCTGACAATTTAGGATAGTTATCGGACAGAAACGTATCGTTTTATTTACCATATTTTGTTACTGCTTCATAGCTACATAAGTCTTAGCCCTAGAGACTATACCAAACTAGCGTGTAACGAACAATTTTCGCATCAACCACAGGCATGAATTAGATTATCCTATTTCTGAAACCCATCGACTAACGACACCGGACAATTTCTCACTCTCCACCTTTCACTCTGCCCATTTTTATTCAAACGATCTTGCACACGGGTGTCTGAAAATCATCCCATCCCGCCATACGTGACAAAAAATAATATACCAAACTTTTAGGCCACTGATTTTGACGTTTTAGTCACGCATGAATGAAACTATCAATGGATAGATAGGTTTATTCATAGCATGAATGCATTAGGTAGATAGATAGAAAGTCTACGAACAACAAGATAAATTAGGCAGCAAATTCCAAGTGAGTGATGTGCTAATGGCACAAAACACTGAAGTGGAAGAAATTTCAGAAACTGATTTTACTACTCAGTGACTATGAACAAGGCCCAAGTTATTGTTACATTTGCCGGACCTAGTCTCTTGGTTGAAGACGTTTCGTCACCAACCGATCCAACTTCATCAGTGTGTGGCAGATTAGTGTTACATTGTATTTCTTCTGTGCGTTGTTGTATAGCCCTGTTGTGCAGCCACTAAAAATGAATCTATTTCCAATTTACTGCACAGTGATGGTATCATCAGCATTGGTGACGGAAGTTTGCGGCTAAGCCGGTCATTTTAACGAAGATAACTACAATCAGCTACGTAATCTGGTCAACGACTATCTAACAACAAGCGAACACATTCCATTTGTGCAAGTGAGGCTGACACATCTCCTTGATCTGGAAGAGATTCTTGTTTCAGTGGCTCTCGGTATGTGAACCAAAGGCTTTCTGAGATTTGAACTTTGACAAAATTCACTTTTTAGAATTATTCCTTTACGAGTCTTATAGAGGACTCACTGTATAACTAACGAAGGTATGGTTAAAAATTGAACTTACCGATTAGAAAATTCGTGGTTCGAACCCAATCTAAGTATCTCCATTGCCCCTCTCTACAACTGATTGACGTAACAGTATCCAACCGTTGCGCTTTTATCGGATGGATTGGAAACTAGGTACTAAAAGTGTTACAGCCGAATGATTACTTATTATTATTTTTATAGATAGAATAGATCTGATCCGAGAATACTGTACCAGTTATGGTCAGTCAAGATGGTCAATCTAAGCGCAGTTACGGAAAACCACATACTACTCGCGTGCCTCATCAGTAGTTTCGACGTTACAGAAAT
Source organism: Opisthorchis viverrini (assembly GCF_000715545.1). Classification (NCBI taxonomy): domain Eukaryota; kingdom Metazoa; phylum Platyhelminthes; class Trematoda; order Opisthorchiida; family Opisthorchiidae; genus Opisthorchis; species Opisthorchis viverrini. The sequence continues at coordinate 1,862,173 of NW_008751663.1, forward strand.
AGTCAGTATTATGCTGAAACAGAGACCGAACTCGAGCGGGTAAAAAGCGTCCTAGTGACAAAAGAACCTAAGTCATACCGTTAGAGATATTTATGAGGCTTACTCCCTGTTTTCTAAAGTTAATTGACTGGGAATCAAATATCGCTGAGGGCTACTTGGGAAATCATTGAAAAGGGTAGAAAATGCTCCAACCATTTGATTGTGTAATCATACTGGTCCAGTCGAGTGAACGTCTGTATTTCTGAAATAGGTCTTAGGCATCCTCGGTACAATAATCAGTCTGACATAAGTACATTTTTTATCACATTGCACGTGGCAGATGGGGGTAATATTACAAAGGCGTTTGCCCAATCATGTCCTTGTTACTCTCTAAGGAATAACATTTACTATGATATTTTCTATTTTCCACAGACACCGGATATGGGGTTCCGATAGACAAACACCAATAACTCAAAACCGCATCATTTTGCCATCAAACAGAACTGTATGTTTAGCCCAAAGATTATCTGAAAAGTTGCACTTTGTCTTTCAGCTGCCCTGCTTCACAAAACCATAAAGACTATACAATTGGTTTTAGACTGCTGTTTTTCTTTCGTAAAGTCTCAGGTGCACTGCCTCACCATTAAGTTTGCCGCGTTTTTTTCCGATTTAACAAGAAGAAAACCGGCACCGTTGAGGAACACGTTTTTTCACGACATTATCGATAGCCATTTTGAACAAAAGCGTTCGTTTGATATGAAACTTCGTAGTTCCTGTAAATTATAATCGTGTGTGACATTTTCCTGCTATTTGATTATCGGGATGAACGGCATTAATAGAACAGTTTGGATCCGTTTTCAAGCGAATGTTACCTAGATAGCATCAGTATGGAAACTTACGTATACACCCCCCATAATTTATTTGCACCCGGATCGGTGCTAACTTCAGTGGACAGATAAATCTGGGTCTGGTTGAAAATCCTATGGACCTGAATCCCGAAGGGTCTGCCTATTGGGCAAGCAAAGTGCTCACAAAGTTTACGCTTTCGCTAGCCCAGCGGCCCTCAGAGTTTTACGAGGGCAGCCTTCAAAGCGCTGTTGATAGTACGGCACATAATGTTATAGTTGTGCAATCCATAAAACGACTCTAGAGTCAATCGCTTCGGAGGAAGATATACACAAGTTCGATAACCGAGTCAGGTTCGAATTCTTGGAAGCAGTTTGACCCTTTGCCTTCCTCATAGTTCCTATACAACCTCTCAAATTTGAGCCTAAGCTATTCGGAGTTCTGGAAGTAGTAAGACGACCACGAGTGGCAGTCGACTACAGGTAGCTTGGTGACTTGAGGGCTATTAGGAGATCATTGAATATAATTCTGTTATTAAATAAAGTAAACAGTCACGGCTACCTAAATGAAGATAAGTCTACTGATATTGTCTCCAAAGCGGTCTTGATATGCCCCCAATTAGGATTGTGAAGTATTCCAACATTTATCAATAACTTCTATGGAAAGCCGGGCACCATGTCATGTAACAGTTCTTTGTAAACGTTGCCTATGTGTAAATCATCACGTTCTTGACGCTGTTCTTGCAAATCGTACCCCACTGGTGTGATTTTCACTTAATAAAAGATCAGCTACCGTGAGGGTGATTTCAAAATGTTTGTTCGACGCGGGTGTTTTTTTCTAGAAAGCTGACCAAAAGAGATGAATTTCCATTTGTATCCAAATGTTTTTCTATGGCCTTTGAAAGCATGGAACAGTATTTTCTCTGTCATATGAGGTCGATGTTCTGGCTATTTGGTGAATTTTGTGTTATTTTTTAGTTACTCTGATCACGTGTGCAAACGTCACCTTTATCACAAGGAACCGATAATTGTGCTATCTAGTTCATCCGAAAGAAGCATCATCATACTCCATGAGCTATCTGAACAGCTTACTCCGTACTTAATCTTCTTTCTGTGAGACGTCGCCGGTCGGCCTCACGGACTGACACCTTTTTTTGGTGTGTTATGGGGCACCGTCTTTTGTGGTTCAATGATGGGGTTATAAGATCTATAAACAGTGCTTTAGGAGCACAACTCGTCTAGTCGGGTCATAGTTATTACCGCATTATGGATAATCTACCAAAAGCATGGGAGACACCCAAAAGTGGCGTGCGGCCGCACCTTGCTCCAGAGCAATAACCCTACTACTAATCCAATTCACTAAGGAATGCGAGAAATAGTAAGATATTGTCGCACCCTATCCGTCAGCTCTGTTTCGACGGGGTAGAGGCTGCGTTAACCGCATCATCACACTCCGTCAGGTGTTAGAGCAACTTCACATGTGCGGACGACCCACACTGTCGGTGTTCCTTGACTTCAAGGACACGTTCGATTCTGTCGACCTTTCACTGCTGTTAACCACATCTTCACAACAACATAATCCAGCTCCTGTACTCACATACTTCTGGGAGGGTAAAAGTGCTCTGCAAACGCTTTTCTACGAAGAACGGTATCCCAAAATGATGTGCACTCTCTCCATTCTTGTTCAACTTCGTCCCCAATGAAATAATCGGGTGAAAGCTGGAAGGTTTTCAAAATCCCACTGTTCTCACCGGCAGCAAAGCATTAGAGTTGAACACTGATGTCATGCCGTCGATGAAGATGATTACGATGATGATTCACACGGTGAGAGCCATGTGAATCCAAAATACGCAGACGACGTCGCATTTATCTTTGAAGATGAAGGTAAGGCACAAGCCCTGTTGAATACTGACTAGTCATACCATCTTTCGGCACCTTCGAAGTGCGAAGTCATGTTTCAGGATGTACAGATTCTAAATACACCCACAAGAATTCAGGGAGAATCAGTGGAGTTTCATTGGCTCTGACGGAAATGTGGGCCACAATAAGGGCTGTATTGCTGTATGGTTGCGAGACATGGCCTCTGAGGACAGATGGTGCAAAACTTCTTCAGGTTTTTGACCACCGATGCCTCAGAAGTCCGGCTGGTTTCGGATGGCGCCAGCGTGTTAGCAACAAGGTAATTAGAAACCTGGCATTTGGTAGTGCAGCATGTACGTCAGTGGCGAAAAACAGCCAGCGCCATCAACTGCGGTGGCTCGGTTATGTGCAACGCATGCCGAAACACCGTCTACCGAGACGGTGCCCCGTTCAGAATGACAGAGACCGCGAGGTGGACAACCTATGACTTTGCAGAAATGCGTTAAAGAGTATGAGTAGTGATGGTGCAATACACATTCTAGGACGTGGTCCAAGTTGCTCTCCTGTGCCTGGCATTTCAAGAAATGGCGGCTGATCGATATCAGTGACTTTTGTATTGTCAGCTTCTTTCTGTGGTTTCTGATGGAGTCCTTGGAAGTGTAAGCACCTCAGAGCGCTTAACATAGGCTAGCGTTGGGTCCCCTCTCTCACCCATTCTCCTCTACTTTTCACTTTAGGGCTTTGAATATAGTTATATATATAGCTTTTCTTTTAGATATTTTTTTCTTATGGAGACAATTAAGGTGTCCATTGTCTTTTTGATGGGGGAATGTTTAGATTGTAATTAAAAGTGAGTGCAATAAATATATGAGTACCTTGATATACGACGGCTCAGCTGTATCACCTTTCGGTGCATATCTGCCACTCCATTCAGAGGAAGTCCGAGTGGTGAGAAGGCAGCAGCTCATGCAGAAACAGTCGAGGTGCTGAGGTCGGTTTCGAACCAAGGCCGTCATGTATATAAGTTTACTCTTTAACCACCGGAACAACCTGAACCCAAGTGCATCATATAACTTATTTCATTCAAATTTCGAGACCAGTGATCTAATCCAACAACTAACAGACTACTAGGGGATAAGAGGAACATTTTGTCTTGACAACCATTGACCCTGGAGGAGGAACTGATTCCAATCTTTTGACTTGACAGTTTTGAAATGAGGACGAATTTGCATCCTTTGGGTGTCTTCGTTCTTGTAGAAGTCCGGATGGAGAAGGTGAGCTGTACAAACTAATCGGTAGACTCGTGGTCAATAGTTAAGAATTTGAGACTGTAATCTAATAATCGCGTGTACGATTTCGCGCTGACCCGCTGAGTTCCACCAACGAGGGACGTGTTGGTGTGGGTGAGTCACCGGTGATCCAATCAAACCTTTATTTCGACACTATATCTGTTTGCAACTTTCGCAAGGCGCATATTTTCAACTCCATTCCAAGGACGCCATAAATAAAATGATATGTTTGTATACCACGAACCACAACGAAGTCATTGGAAATTTCTGGTGGTAACAGACCCCGCTTCAATATACTATTGGCCTGGGATTAAAGAATGAATTTTTATACAACACTGATATGCGTCCACATTCACGAATAAGTTGCAGCGCCCATTTCGCCAAATAAAGCTTTTTCAGCTTATCTTTGTTATTTACTACTCATAAGGTTGCTGAAAATCCATCGACGGGAACCCGGGGACTGCGCCTACCTGATGAGCCCCAAGAAAGGCGAAACCGGTCGTGGGTTCAACTGGTACTACTCACAAGGTTGCTGAAAATCCATCGACGGAAACTCGGGGACCGCGCCTACCTGATGAGCACCAAAAAGGGCGAAACCGGTCGTGGGCTGTCGACGGATTTTCAGCAACCTTATGAGCAGTACATTACAAAGATATACATGAATCGCGATACCTCGAATATCGTCGCAACTAAAACATGAGGCGGCCTGCTGCAGCACATTCAGTTGCCTGAAAACATCACAAGCGAGAGATTCATCTGTGTTACAGGTGAGTCTCTCGAAAGAACCAAATTGGTTTGGAAATGAGTGTATATTCGCTTTTTTCAGCTTGTTCTCTCCGACGCGCTTTTATTCGCTGGGTTTTTAGTGACGATTCACGGATATGATTATGATAACTTCAGGTTTTCCTGAGTGTAATACAGAAAGAGCAGTGATAGATAAAACTGGATGGCACGCCCTAAAGTCTTTTCCTCAACCACTTTCTCCCAGTTTGTAGCCGCAAAGTTCTGGGATAAACTTTGTAAGGGTCAAGCTGCTACAGTTGTGCTGGAAGTAATCGAGTGGGACGAATGGTTGTGTAAATTTTCCGAAACAACCCCTCGTTTTTTTGTGAAGGAAGCCGGCGGTATCTTCTGACCCGGACGAGAGTAAATATCCGGAAGTAGTGGTGCTGATCTGTTTCGTTTTTTGAGTTACCAGTGCCCATTATTGAGAAGCGCGTTTTCACGAATAGATTCTGGTGGCTTTGTACAACGCTTAGCAGTCATTTGTAAACATTTCTTCGCCAAATAACGGAAAAACTTCAGTGCTAGTATGGGTATAGTTTGGTTCAATAATCGCATCGCTTCACAGCAGTTCAGCCAGCGAAAAAACAGTCTTCACAACTGTAGCAGAAACGATGTGGTCGATTATATACTGAAAGCCTGATGAAACGTGGGAATATTTGTCGGACATTTCTTCTTGCATGTAATGAGAATGTGTCTCTACAATCCGAGAGGCACTGTGGACCGGTTTCCTGCTCGTTGGGAATCATCAGCAGTGAGCATCGCATGCGAATCAGAACAACTTTTGTGTTTCCATTGTGGGACGGTAAATATCAATTCCTTAAATGAGGAGGTCACATTCACGTGGCATAAGCAGTAAGACACGCCTAGGAATTAAAGCAAAATGCCGCACTCCCGCCAATCTGATGGACACTTCAACTAGCGTGCTACACTCATGATTGTTCTACGGGCTTAAAACCTGAACCTCGCAGCTGATTAGCCATATCCTCCTCTAATGGGTTATGAAAATACGAAACGTGTGCCCCTCTTGTGACTTTCTGAGGGTCTAACTCAGTGAAGAGTTCCCCCAGAAACGTGGAGATCGGTAGTCCCAGGCCGACTTCAGGAGTGCCTTATTGTTTATGCTGCGTGTGCCGGGAAGTTTCCTTTCAAGATCTGATGAAGGCTATTCTATTTTTTAAGAAAGGTCAATTCCTTTTTATCGGTTGTATCCGTCTATTTCCCATGGTTCAGCTAGGTATGACTTGCATATTAGCAATGTGAAGAATAGTTCTGAAGTGAACTTTAGTCCAGTGGGTAGCTCAACTGGTTTGTAAGCACGTGGGTTACCATTCCGTCACTACCCGTTGGCAGCGAATGTACCTGAGAAGATGCTTGTTGGATTGTCACTCACTAGTAACCACATGATGCATCGACGTTTAGTTGGCCAACTCTATTCCATATTTCCAGATTTTACCAAAATTTCTGACGGCTGAGCAAGCGACAGATAAATGTTGCATCAAAATGGACTTCCTACCGGACCAGAACGCGACCATACGTTAATGGTCATACATGCTTAGCGGTAGCTGTGGCTAGATGGAGATAACAAATTGGTTTTGGAGCTGAAGAGTTCACTGGTGTCTTGTCGCCTTTTACGAGTAGACAAAACAGATCAGACGAGTGTTTAGCTATGTTCGTCTACATGCTTGGTCGGAGTCCGACACGAATTTGCGTGTCAGCCAAGGTTGGACCACTAGACATTGCACATACTTATGACAATATAGCGGGCTTGTGTGAAGTCACATATGCTATTTCTGGTAAGCCTGTGAAACCGGCGTATACCCGAAGGAATAAAACTGGCAGCTGCATTCGCAAAGACCTGTTGGTTGCTACCCCTAGCTTAAGGTCTAGGGGTCCAACAACATGAATATTAGTTCCATATTAAAATGTGAACTACTGGCCTCGTCCACCAACTTTTGCACCTTCCAGTATGACACCGTACATACCCAGCACAGTGTTGGGTAGTAATATCTTCCAGGCGACGACGAAGAGGGACCATTTCGGTTTTCGTGGTTAAACGGACAGCACAGTTGCCGTGTGGGAATAGTCCAATGCTTTGGGAACTGGAGCGCCCTTCACTCAGCTTATCCATGGAAGCTTTGGGGCGGCTAGAACATGGAAACGCTGGTATGCCACAAATAAAATAGTTGTCTTGCAAATACGCCCACGTGTTGTGAAGCTTCTTAATTTTTCCGGTTTGGGTGTCAGTATCGTCATCAGGACCCACTCTCCAATGGGTGACTTAGGTTCGACTGTAGAGACTTGTTTAATCCTTAAGTGTTGAGGCTCTCGATACGGAACTTTGAGTGACGCGTAGGTTCGACAATCCCGAATATCAAAAGGAAGAATTGGGTTCGTAATTCTACGGTACTATTTACACATGGGTAAGTAAAAGTGTACAACAAACCTCAATTGTTCACGTTCGTGGCAGCAACAAGTTCACAGGTCTGTCACTGACCGGCACAGTGCAGCGTCAACGTCCGCAAACCAAACGACGGCGAGCGGAATGACCGCTCAGTAACGTGGGTTGCGGACGTTCCTTCCGACGACGGTCTCGTGATTCCCATTGGACGTGCGATCACACGGAACTCATGAGAAGACAAATCAAGGCAGGCTCAGCAAACGTTTCATGAACGCACATGGGTAAGTAGGTCAGCAGCGCGCACTCACACGCAGACACACATGTCAATACACAAGGAAAGGATGGCCTCTGCGGCAAGGTGAGTGGCGGATACAAGTAGATCAGAAGTACATAGGCGGAGTAGGCAAATGAATGGGGGAATTATCATAAGGTCAAATTAGATTCAGCACAAAGTGCATCACACTTTACTGACTGTCTCTTTAGGACCAGATTTCCTCTGGCCCAGGAGGATAAGTTTCAGAAAACGTAAGTAAATTATCACAATATACTAGATATACGCTGAGGACAAGTCATATTAGGCTAACGGTTGTTCGCAAGTTGCTATCCGCTGGTCAGTACAAACCATGCATGCATACGAATAGAAGATGCACGAAACGCATAAGAATATAGGATGCCAAAACTCATCACTTCATATATAGATAATGATGTGCTTGGTGCTTACATACTGCTGCCATATTCCCCTTGATGTCGAACAAGAATGTTCATCAACTCTGTCCACTTTAGCAGGGAAAACTTGGCTAGCCTCACATGCTTTTTCTGTAGCTTATTACGGAGCCTGACATAGCTTTCCCTAGGGTACGAATATTTTATTTGGAACAATGAAACCAGCTATTTTTGAAAAGCAATTCTGTATGGACTCTCTAAAGCTTCAGAAATTTCCGTGTGACATCGCCAACTTGCGTTGGTTAAGACATCTCAATCTTCTTCCGACAATCATTCATTCCTCACCGAACAAATGCCAACCTGTCTGGCGAATGTTGAAGCCTGTCGATAAAAGTGGCGTTCTTCACAGCAACAAGGGAGAACACAAATGCATCCAGTTGATTTAACTGGCTTTGAGTTCAGCGTTCAATTCGCAGCTGTTCATAAAAAGCCGCTGATCGTCTCCATTGCTTTCCCATCTTTCGTGATACATCTGAAATGGGAAAACTGACAAGCGAAAATTCTCTATCGCTGTCTGATTCAACAACCACTTGCTCTGGGTCTGGTGGATACCGACCTCATTCTTGCATGAGGAGAATTCCCCAAGTCGGTTTTGAAGTGGATCGCGCCAATGCATGGGCTATGTTGTAGCTAGAAATTTCTTGAAGTCCCTTTGTGAGAAAATCGTATTGTGCAGTATTTATTCCTATCCAGCTGTTGGATGCACTAAAATGGCGATGAGCTTTCGCTAGAATTGAACAGTGTACTGCTGGTCGCATGACAAGGTATGAGGATGTGTGAGTGGTGATTTTGCCCAACTGAATGAATCTCTCCCAAATATCCGAGAAAAACCGCCCAGCTATTTTATTCTTATTGAGAGTCATCAGAGGTTCGGAGAGGCTCCAGTCCGGGACATCACCTCTCTCAGTGCTGTCATTTCCGTTCGCGTCAAGAAAAGCTGTAAAATTACAGATTCTAGTTTAAAGTTGGCGCTTCTCCACTGTTTTTTGTTTTGCTTTGCCAAACGGTGGAGTTTTCTACTCTTTAATAGGATTCAGCTATCTCAAACCTTTTCTTGAGATAGTTTTACCGAAGCAACCAACGTAATATTTCGACACGCTTTGCAGCTCGGCACTGTCCAAGACAAGGAAACAGGGAGTTAGAGACAGCCGTCTGATTTTTGGTGCTTTTTACTCAGCGAATGCATCTCTAGGCACACAGTACCCTTGAATTTTAAATGGATTTTGGTCATATTGTATAATGCACTCATGATCCCGGCCCACTGTTGAGCCATTGGATTGTGCAGTTTTGAGTCAGCTTTCTCAACTCCCTCGCTGTCGGGAGAAAACGTCTTCTCTTCTACCACAAACTTTGATCTGCAGGTCGTACGGAAGAAAGATTTAGCTACCTAAAACTACCGTTGCAAGAAGTTGCAGGGGGCGTAGATTTTCTCCCAATAGTTTGTATCCAAATTACTAGGCTCAACCGCCTTACACGTGTTCAGCGTTCTCTGTACTTCATTCAACGAAAAGCTCGACCTTATTTTCTTCTTCGCGTATGTGGTTTGGTGAGAGGAATTTCGCTAGTACGAACAGGTTGTCCTAGTTTACCATAGCTCGTGCTAATGGAAGCATTTGTTCATACGATTCAGGTGATTTGGTCTTTGGGACTTGTGGGAGTTTGATAGGGCCTTGTAATATGAGGAGTAGCTGCAATGATGTTTTGATGATGATGATTTCAGTTAGCCCAGTTATGCCATCCTGAGAGAGGAACAATTTGTAGCTTGTACCCCTATCCCTTGCTATATCTTAGTTTGTTGCAACCGGACCTTCAAGCTTCCTCGCTTGTGCGCTTGGATGTGCGGATAATTCCACGCTCATAAAATCCATCATCCACCAGCCAATCAGAATCATTCTGGTAAACGGATTGCACGATTTACTCTGTGATCATAATTATATCTTATGTTGGTGGTGGAAGGAAGAAGGTCTTCGCTGCGGAGTTATCTATTAGAAAGAGCCAAATGAACGTTTATAGACTATTGGACAGGGACGCAAAAATCTCATATTGATCTTGTTGACAAAAATCGACTATCCATTTCTAATTGAACGTGCCTTCCTGAAATTTCCTGGATATTCATATTCATATTCATTGCTCAAATCCAAGCAAATGCTACAAAGCGACTCCAAAAATTCCGAAATAGATATCACTTTTCAAGAGACGCAAAGCGGATTTACGAGAAGACATACTACTCGCATGCCTTACAGTCAGTAGTATCACCGCTACAGTGGTATTGGGATTCAGCATTGTTTTTTTGAAATTTGTAAACGAATATTACCCCACCGCATTGTTTTCGCTTAACAGGTCTAACCGGGCACTAGAAAATCATAGATGTCCACCAGTGTTTTAACGCCAGCTGGTTAACACTCACTTCTAGGTATATCTCTTCTTGGTATTTCACATCCAGATAGCTCCATGTTATGCATTAGTACAACGTCTTTGATTTTATACCTACATAACTACTTATATACATAAGTATGGATTCCGTAGAGCAGAAATGATTGTTTTTCACCGGTTAAGCTAGACTCACGTGGGCGATATTTTTACGATCGCTGCTGTTACCAGTCGATTCACTGAGGATCACGCATCCTCATGTTGCGAAGAAACGCGCATCCAGTGTTTCTTCGGTTATTTGACCTTACTACAGTTGTGTCATTCACAAACTCAGGGGCTTCTCTGAATCGCCACCATATTAGTTCGGATGTCGAACTTATGGAGACTGATGCAATCGCATCGCTCGCTTAACTAAACAATTCACTCGTACTTCGAGAAATACACTAATTTGCAAATCAGTTTGGTTTTCACGAGAGACAGCTGAATCTCTCGTTTATGTTATTCTACAACTGAATTTGCTGCTAACGGGCCGCCTCATGATGCAATTGGCACGATATTCGAGATGTTGCAGTATATTTTCATAAAGGAAACGGGATCCAGTTGAGTCTCTCGTGAAAACCAAACTGATTTGCAAATTAGTGTATTTCTCGAAAACAGTGCAATTTGGGTTCAAGTAGATCATAAGGTTGACTGCGCCTACCTGATGAGCCCCAAGAAGGGCGAAACCGGTCGTGGGCTCTCGAAGAGTTTTCAGCAGCCTTGTGAGTAGCTTCCTGTATGAAAATTCGCCCATATCTTTCACCGCACTTCTACCTACCCGTTGATTGCATGAATTTATTCCAATGTGGTGAAATTACTTTTGGAATTCAACTGAGGAAGTCCACGTGTATATATATATATAGGCAATGCACTTAACCTTTTCTAACACCCTTTCCTTGGCTAACAATGAACCCTGTAACAGTGGCGCATAACTCATATCTCATATCTAATCAATCGAAACGAAAAACGCACTAGGGTTACCGGGTTTTTTTATTTGTTAACAACCGCTTTTATCTGTTGAACTGATTATTTTTGCATGTTTTATACCATTCGATATTTTTTTGCCTTAGCAAACAGCATAAAATGAAACCGTCAACCTAATGAATGCTTCAAAACCCAAGCTGGTTTACCACAAATTGCTTTTTTTCAATATCTAACGATTCGCGTGATTTTTTAATTGGCCTTGTCTGTCTAAGAGCTCCTAGTTGCTTCGATATTTTCATCTTGAACTGTGAACAAGAACCTGTTGACATTAAGTGATATTTTTAACGGTTTCTCAAAGAGCTCTCAAAGTTTGCCTGTAGAATAAAGCCGTAGGTACCACACACATAATAAATTGTCATTTTATGTGAAAAGTTAGCGAACGATCAACAAACTAAATGTAAAAATTTAAAAGCGTGTGAAGAACTGCGGAAAATCTCGTGCCACGAGAAAGGTTGAGTGAATTTACCAAGGCTAGCCTGTCAGTAATTTGGCCAAAGATTTTATGACGTCAAAAAGTTGGCTTTATGAGGTTTTCCTGCTAATGAAATACAAGATAATAAAAGAACGTTGCCAAACCTACAAAGATTTACCAAATTCAGCCACTAATTCGAGCACATGATAGAATAATGGCTCTCAAAGAACAAAGTCAAATTATGGGGAAATTAAATCTATTCTGTATGGGTCAATACACACGGGCTGAGTGATATATCCTATGAGGCAATATGCTCTAAGGGCCTCCAAGTCATATAGGATATCCCTGGTGAGCAACTACACTCAGGTGAGGCTATAACGGACTTAAAGAATGTATGATAATACTTCCCCTCATCTCAGAAAACGAGGTAGGGTTACACTACTTACAAGGTTGCTGGGAGATTTTCGAGAGCAGACAACCGGTTTTGCCCTTCTCGGGGCTCATCAATTAGGCACATCCCCAGGTTTCCGTCAACCCTATGTATCAGGTGAGTTTTCCGTCAAAACCAAATTGGCCTGCAGATGAGTGTTTAAGCCGAAAGCGGGATTATATCTATTTTGGTTGGAGGCCACCAGGAGGTGTGCGTCAGAGCGAAAAATTAGTGTCGGAGTTAAAGTAATGGTTCAGCTTTACAGGACGCCTTTACGGTTTTTAGGCCGGTGACTTCTGTTCTCCAAATAATTTTCTCGAAACTGGATACAAGGATAAACTTTGTATGATTTGTATCTTATTAGTCAGGTTAATAACGTGTAGCAATATAATAAGATTGGTAATGCATTACACTGTAATCATAACGTACAATGATGTAGAATTAGTCAGCATTGGAAACCTTGCAGGCACGCACGTGCGTAATTCGCTTTTAACACTAAATTTTGGGTTGGTGGCACACAAGCTCGAGGTTTGATATGGTATCCGAATAACTATCACCATAAAATTTGAAATTCCGAATAGAAGCCGAAAGTCCTTGATAGTAGTTCTTAGAATCATACCGTGTTTTACCAAAGCTTTGCTATAAATTCTTTGAATTTTCACACAGAGTTGAACATTTAAAGACACGCTTTCACACGCCGAAACTTCAGCTGTGTGTAGCATTTTCAAAATATTTGGCTGTTGGCACCCACCGCACTAATGGACTGTCATCCTCCCACTTAAGCAAGCCCGACTAGTGAGTTTCACGTAGTGTCGCTTGCACGATTAATTGAAACCCAACCGGGAATGATGAGGAATGAGGAGATAAATCAGTAATGTCAGAACTACAGCTGAAGGTATTTTTTGCCATGAGAATTTCGGAAATTTTACATTGGAGAAACATCACACTGTCCGGCTTTCGGCTGAAATCAACCTTTGAATGAAACTATCCCAAAGATCACCACCGTGGGCGCAAATGAACAATTTCAACTTGGCACTTTTATTTTGTTAATAAGAGTAAATTCGCAGCCCTCATAGAATTTCAGCTTTCTACCTCCACCATTGCTTACGACCAATTTACCGTGCTGTGGCAAAAAGTTGCAGAATGAATAACAGCAGTTTTGTGTAGTTACGTGCAGTTGATCTGGTGATAACCAAGTCAACTGATCCTTTCAGTACTAACTGTTGTAGAAGTGGAAACAATGCAGGCAGTCAGCCGAGTTATTTTTTGAGTTTATGTGCTCTCGCAATTATCCAGGCGATGGGCGAGCATGAAACTGGACGATGAGGACACAAGAATCACTGATAACTATATATGGATTTATATCTTTTACAACATTTAGTCAATTAATGATTCATCAAATGCGGGGATCCAAACCAAAAATTGAACTTGTTAATGGAAAACTTGGTCATTTTTAATGGGGAACTCTTCACGTAAGTTTAGTCAATCCATGCTGAAAAGCCAAGGAGCACTGAACAGCTGTTTCATTCTTATTTGGAATGATCAACAATGCAGGGTTCACAAAAACCTAGGGAGTTTTGAACCCTCAGCCACCGCGTCAGTAATCTGAATACTTAACTATTTAGCCCCGAGAGGCTGGTCAGCAAAATGGTCAACTAGCACTGTGACAAGAGATGGCGCCATTTCTACTTAAATCAAAGGAACCATGTCACATGTCCATTTTTTGATTAGCTCCTCGATTTTTGACTTCTCAGATGAGAATTCCAACGTTTTTGAGCAATGGTATCGTAAATAATATTTCCACCTTTAGTCTGGTCGTGCAAAGATGCCCGTTTCCATCACACTACAGTTGAGGGATTTTACTGAAATCTGGTGACCGTTTCTGGACCTGTAGTCCAGCTAACACAGCGGTTATAGGAAATCTCTCAAATAATAATCAAGTACTTTGTTAAAGGTTAAATGAGTCAGTCTGACACGCTTTCAGTTTTGTGCAACTAACCTGGATGGGCAGAAATTAGGGACGTAGACATAAAAGCAAGAATTCTCAGCCGAGCTTGCTGTTGTTGGTTTTGCGCTTACAGTTCCATAAAATGTTTAAGGTATTTGAAATATGTATGGATAACGTGCTGAAATATCCTAGTCTTTACAGACAGGATTTTTTAACCCCCCTATCTCTTTGTAGATGACATTTCGTTTTGATCTTCAGACTGATAAGCTACCGGGATCCTATTTGCCAACTGACAAAGGTCTCACGTGCATACACATTCGGTCAGCCGACATGAAAAAAGTAAACGCTGATCATACGAAAATAAATCAGTAACTTACAGCACGGCTATTATCCGTAAAGTATAGCGTATGAATTCCATTCGGTGAAGTTGTTTTTCACAGTTCTCTCTGGTGAACATCAAACATCAAACGAACAATGCAGTCGGTCAACAAACTTACAGATGACGGTAAAACGGTGGACGTCTGATAGCTCCTACTGTTGTCTTATACTACTACCAGTCTCGATTATTAATAGAGACAGTAATAATACCAGCATCTCGTTCTGTCAGAACGACAAAGTGAGGCCTGAAAAGCAGTTCACAACCACATTTGTTCCTAATGAGAGTCACCAGACAAGTGTACCAAAACCGGCCATCCTTTTGTAAGGGGGTCTCCTGACCCAAGCGTATGAACAAGTGATCCCAAAGAGCAAAAATATTTTGAATTTATGATTAGGATCTTTGAGTGGGAGTGTCGTTTTTATCCTCCAAGAGCATTGAGTGACAGCTTGAATACTTGTAAGTTGTAAAAATCCATTGTCACGAGACAGACCGCATTCGTTTAGTCAAACGTGTGTTTTGTTCACTCTTCTGACCTAAACTTCATTGACTAGGAGAAACAGCCGAATCTACGGTTGTCGGCCAGATGCTCATGTTAGAAGGGTAACGATATATATATATATATATATATATATACTGCTTGGTTAAATGCCCTCGGTGACCATTGAAACCTATTATTACCACATATGACGCAGCGTTCACAAGAAAACTAAGAGCAAATATATTATGACCTGGTTAGCACCAAAGAGCCCTATATACTGAATTTTTTGCAAGCTAGTTGGAAATAAAGTAGGCGTTGGTGATATTCCAGCATCCAGAGCAATTACTGATGACAATGTGACTTCACGGATGGGATGAATTAAATTGCTGAGTACACACAGACAAGAAATACCGTATTAATTATAAGTTACAAAAGATAGAGCCCAAGTGGACCACTATACTAAACCCAACCCTACGTTTTGCGGAGAACACCCTGCAAGGCATAAAGCATGTTTAGCAGCTCCCAGTAAATGGCTAGCACCAAAGAGCCCTATATACTGAATTTTTTGCAAGCTAGTTGGAAATAAAGTAGGCGTTGGTGATATTCCAGCATCCAGAGCAATTACTGATGACAATGTGACTTCACGGATGGGATGAATTAAATTGCTGAGAACACACAGAGCAAGAAATACGTATTAATTATAAGTTACAAAAGATAGAGCCCAAGTGGACCACTATACTAAACCCAACCCTACGTTTTGCGGCGAACACCCTGCAAGGCATAACGCATGTTTAGCAGCTCCCAGTAAATGGCTGAATCATCATACCGGACGCTTTTGAATTTGTGAAATATCTGACGATGTGTTTCTTCCGTGGATATGATTTTCGGGGCCCGAATAAATAGAAGGCAGCCACTAAATGTCCGTCAGTCGCCAATAACACAGAAAGCATTAATTATTCAGAAGAAGTGAGATGGTCAAGACAGGAGTGTGGCTGGTTTATTCTCGTAGCGGATAATCAAAATCCTAAAAACTGGAAACCGGTGGGTGGGCGCCTTGCGATGTGGTTGTTGGCCTGGGACTGCTGACCAAGTATAACTTGTCCGACCCGTGCAAGTCAATCGGATGAATTCGATCAGACTGAGTACATCTCGTGTAGTTACGACGCCTGTGTCCACAACAAGGCTGATGCATTGAGCTATCGACAAAAAAGTTTAGTACAAAAATGGCGTAGAACATATGAGAATTCAGAAACTGAGCCTATCTGATGAGTTCCTAGAAGGGATAAACCGATCCTGGGCTGTCGAGTTTCTTAATCATATCAGTAGTCTTCCTTGAAGGAAATTGTGATCATTTATGAAGTTATCACCAACCGAGACGTTTTTCTTGCAAGGGCAACCGTAACATAATCATGTTAGTTTGAAAATGGCAAACACAGTAATCATGCTTCGTAAACCCGGCTTTCCATTCGAAACGTTTACAGTGAACTAAGAGAGAAGAAGATAACAGATGTAATTGCAAAATTCACCTATTTATCAAAAGGCAATTAACATGTAAGTTATCAAGAACGAACAGGTTTGTAAAACCCGAATATGAATGTAAATTTGCTGCAAATTTCTTAATTCAGTGACATGCACTAATTCCTGAACATCACTATCAAAAGGCTTATGGAAATTTGATGAATTCTAAGGAACTTCCGTGGTCGGGATCCACCTAAACCCAAATAAATAAAAATAACTAAATAAATAAAAATATAAAATAAATTTTTGTGCTCACAGTGCCTACAACTATTGTCAACTATACTTCTATGGGCTTCCAAATGAAAGCAATCTTTTGAAAAATGCCACCTACAAGAAGATTTTTAAAGTATCAATTAAGCCAACTGGAAAATTTTTGGGACCGATTGGGAAGTCATCGACTCAATTAGATACTCTCAAGAAAAAGGTTTACCGATGGGATCACCAATATCCCCGATTTTGGCCAACATGTACATGGAAAACTTTGAGCAGAAAGCTTTCAACGGATCTGAGTGTCCACCGAGGGTTTTCTAGCCTTACGTAGATGATACTTCCGTGGTGATAAAGCGAGATAAGAGGAACGAATTCTTTCAGTATCTGAATACTTTGGACCCTCACATTAAATTTAGCATGGAGCTAGATTTCGGTTGGAGTACAATACCTTTCCTTGACTGCATGACACACAAGAGTGGTGGGAAATTGAAAACCACTGCTTACCGGAAATCAGCAGATAGCGGTGTGGTTTTAAACTAGTCCTCAGTGCATCTGAAGGCAGTATATGCTACTACAGTTTCAGCGATGTTTAGGAGAGTGAGAGCACTGTTTACAGAGGAGGTCGACCGAAGAGCAGCAAAACTTGAGATGAAAAAGCGACTTCAAGATAACGGATACCCAGTGGGATTAAGTTAAGCGGCAAATAAGACGGCTATTGGTGCCAACACCAAGGCCCAACAAGGAGTGGATCGGACAGGCGGTCAGGGACATCTGAGGTCATTAGAAGGGTACTGAATACGGCTAACATTAGAGTAGCTTTCCAGAAGGGGAAGAGTTTACGCTCGGTGTTGGTGCATTTGAAGGATTGGCTTCCGGTTGATAGGACTAGGAACTGTGTGTACAAAATAAAATGTAACGACTGTACGAAGGTCTATATAGGTCAGGCAGCCAGGGAATTGCACACCAGAATCGGTGGGCAAAAGCGTTCAATTATTACGCCACCGAGAAACGTAGATGAATACCAGGCAATAGTCAAAGAGTCGGCAATTGAAGGGCATGCACTAGACACTGGGCATAGGATAGATTTAGAAAGTGTGGACATCCTGAGACGGGGTTTAAGATTCACACTACAGCGAGGCGGTGGAAATCGCCAAACATCCCAGCGTGAATAGAATAGAGAGGATAAAACTTGCGAACATGTGGAGGGCTGCATTAGATCAGTTGAGATAACACAAGGGGTTGTGCAGTTTATAGTTTGGGTCTACAGGTATAGAATCCAAGTAGAGTTAGATCCAATTAACCTCCTCCACCACTATCTCCAAACCAATTGTCCCGGCACCCTTTGACGAACACAGGTGCACGAGATCTGTGAACGATACCAAGAGGAATTTTCCATTAAGGTGTCCTAGACTGAAAAAATCAAGGACGAAAAATCTGGGTTCATCATGAAGACAAATCCTTCCCCCTAACCAATCTATCGTGAATGTTAGTCATCCGCTCTAACCAACAAATAGGAACATCAGACAGATTCAAATTCAAGCGGTCTAAACACTTCAGAAGAGCGAGCTATCTGCTGTTTAATGCCGCTCTTTGGTGCAAACCGTATATGCCATCTGGCTTCTCTGCAAATTCCGTGATCCAAAATTTCCAATAATAGTCAATAGTTAGGTTGTAATTTGGATTCGGCTGAGCATTATTCATTCAAAATAATAAATCAAGGACAAAACCATAGCAAAACTGCAGCTTTTTTGGTTCCATTCAATCCTTGTGAGGAGTTTAATCCATCTACTCGTGGCCCAACGGTTAAGTGTTCAAACTACCAGCCAGGAGGTCGCTGGTTTGAGACTCTTCGGACTTTCATGAGATGCGCACTGCTGATGATTCCCAATAAGGATGAAACAGCTGTAGGGTGCTTCTCGGCTTTTCAGCATAGATTGGCTTCACTTACAGGACGAAGCCTCCACAAAAATCTCAAATCTCCTCACACTACTAACAAGAACATAAAGGTCTCATCTAAAGATTACATCTGAAACCATCGGTCACCGAACCTCATGTTTAAGTTATGCCTAGTTAGGCGATCCACGTTGCTAAATGAAAATTCGATAAAAGTTGCAATGAACGAGTCCACGAGACCCAGAAGGCGGCATCGCTATCCTTTAACGTTTCTGGCCTCGTACATTTAGAGCGTCGAAAATTGTGGCCAGGAAATATTTTCCTGGCAAATATAAAACCAGATGTTTGCAGCTCGATGGCACCAAGTTCCGTGCCACAAATCCAGATCGTCGTTGGGTGTACTAGAATGTGACTTTGAATAAGTATTTTGAAGGCAAAAATAGGAATCATGAATGAGGGTGTTCTCACATGCAAGAATAAAAAGCCACAAACTCCTCTGGATATAACCTATGCATTGTAAAAATGAGTGCATTTGGATATCACTTTCAAAAAAAAGTGAAGTAGATGTTCGAGCGTCAGGCTTCGGGGCTTATGAAATCAAATAGTTCTTAAAGACAACAGCTAATTCAGACAGAGATCGAGAGACAGACAGATAGACAGGCAGACAGACAGGCAGGGAGGGGGGCAGCAGACAGACAGACAGTCCGACAGACAGACAGACAGACAGATAGATAGATAGATAGATAGATAGATAGATAGATAGATAGATAGATAGATAGATAGATAGATAGATAGATAGATAGATAGATAGATAGATAGATAGATAGATAGATAGATAGATAGATAGATAGATAGATAGATAGATAGATAGATAGATAGATAGATAGATAGATAGATAGATAGATAGATAGATAGATAGATAGATAGATAGATAGATAGATAGATAGATAGATAGATAGATAGATAGATAGATAGATAGATAGATAGATAGATAGATAGATAGATAGATAGATAGATAGATAGATAGATAGATAGATAGATAGATAGATAGATAGATAGATAGATAGATAGATAGATAGATAGATAGATAGATAGATAGATAGATAGATAGATAGATAGATAGATAGATAGATAGATAGATAGATAGGTAGGTAGGTAGTTAGGGGGATAGGTAGATTGGTAGATAAACAGACAGAGAGATAGATGGACGGACAGACAGATGGATAGGCAGGCAGACATAGAGCAGATAGACAGGCAAACAGGCGGGCAGACTGCAGACAGACGGACAGACAGACGGCGGATAGACAGACAGACAGAGGGCAAAGAGAAAGACAGTAGTCAGACAGAAAGCAGATAGAAAGACAAACAGTGCGGAGGAGATAGACAGACAAACGGACAGGCAGCATGCACCCAGACGGACAGATAGGTAGAGAGAAAGACAAATCATATGTGTATATAATTGCCAGTTAACACTGATGAGATATAGAACCAAAGCGGTCGATTGGGTTTCATGCTTGAGTAGCACAATAATCTCATGTGTGTTTTTCCCCATGTTTCCAATTACACCCTGTAGTTGAATTAGTGGCATTCCGAGACGTGCTAGCACGATAAAGAAGACGATGCTTGCTTTTTCCTACACTTTCTACTTGTATTATAAACAGTAGTGTGTGCAACACAAGTGAAGAATAAAATTCAAATTAAGAACTCAGAATAAAATGCTGACGCAATGCACTCAGTTTACAAGTGGACGCTACTGACCGAGGTTGATCCACAGTTCCACTGTGAGTGAGGCCCTGACTTAAAATTCTGTAGTCAATAAACATCCAGCTAGAACTGACAAAATTTTTCTCTCAAATGTCGCAACTACAAGAGCGGATAAGCTCCAAATCAGATAGTGACAGCAAACTCAGTGCTTGGCGACAGACGGAGCAGGTCAAAATGAGAGGATTGTTAGTGGATTTACTCAGAGTGTTCAGAACATACTTTGGGATAGTTTCATTTGTCCACAACGAAAAATTTACTTTCGGTTCTATCCATTTTAGTGCATTCGCCGGTGAAAGATTAATACGGTATGACGTCGACAACGTGATTGGCGATGTTCTGACTGGTAGTATTGTATAATTCCGCTTCCACTAACAAAGGCTTTTGTTCTTTTTAGGGCTACCTTTTTGGCACTGATAAAAAACCTGGAAGTTAAGGTAAACTTGGCTTGAGGATCCGTTGTGGTGGTATTAACGCACAGCGTTGGACAGTACATGTAGTTTTCCGTCTCTGTCTCTCTCTGAAGTAGATAATTTAAGGGTGTTACGGAACATTTACGGACGAGTGTATTGGAAAAAGTGTTTTATTACGGTATCGACCTATCGAGATGGTTTATGATAAAAGAAATAGCTCGTCATCCTCGATGGTTGTTTTGGTAAGGAAACGTAAAAAAATCTAAGGAATTCAGCACACCCTCTGTAATAATGAACATCTTGGAAAAGCGTAATAAAGTGAGAACTAATTTCTTCCATTTTGAGGGTTGAAAGTTAACGAGTTTGATAAATTAATCACACTGCTAGATTTGACATTTATTAAAGATTTCAACTCCTATCACATCACACCGAATGGGAAATAAACCCGATAAGGGCAATAATGTGGACGGTCTTAGACAATTTATGACACCTGAGAAGATCGGGGTATGATGGTTCGTCTACACAGTTGGTGAAGATGCGTTGATTGATATTCCGGGAAAACCTGCTACATCCGCTGTGTACAATACAGCAAATGAAAGATGTTGCGCAAGAAGCCAATGACGAAACATCAATTCTTTTATATAAAAGATACCACGGTCGATTATTTTACGCATTAAGTTTCGGAATGTAGCAGATAAAAGTTTGGCCTACATCTCACACATCGAACTAGCAGCAAAAATTCTGAAGAGAGCATCCCTCAACTTCATCAGGGAATCGAAATCAATAAGACTGACTGGATTATTGTCACAAGCCATTGCCACGAGCTATTCGTGCCTTATCTGTAAAATGTCATGAAACTGTGAATAAAGGAGCACTCTGAATCGTCATAAAAGAGCCATACAGACGGCGTTGTCAACTTCTTTGAGTCTTTCGTGTTGAACTATCACTGCCAGCTTGAAAATTGATGCACAGGAATGTGGGTATTACGGGAGCTCCAGATAGCCCAGTCGTTAAAGTAGAAATTACTGACCGGAAGGTTCACGGTTCGAATTCTTCCATCCAGGCCTGGGCAGTTTCGCAGTGTCTTAGCACTCGTGCTCCCTTTGGATGGCACGACAGCTGTCCTTCGAAAGCTTGCTACACATGGAGCAAGAAGGCATGAATGGCGAACTATCAGCTGTTCCTTTTGTTGAAAGAATAATATAACATACGAAACCAATTATTAAATCAATCAGCTCGTATAGCTTGGTGCGTGCGCAGTGATCTTCATTGGGCACTTTGAGCGCGGTCTGGGTCTGTATTTGTTAGTCGACAATTAGCCGCTTCGGGATGGGCTTTTGAATATAACTTCTGACAGAGTGAACACGATGATGGCGGGTAGGTCCATTATCGAAGAGGTTAGTTTTCGAGTTTGGATTTCCATTACTCCAATCGACTAACCAATCAGATGACTGATTTGGCAAGTAGCAACAGCTCCGGTTTGCTACAGTTGTGTAGCTTTTAGCGCAACTGCAGATGAACCGTCACTCACACTGTCATAGTGTGAGGCAGAAGTGTTATATATGTACTACTGACTTCAGCCTTTAATTGGGACCTTTACCATCAATTTGTTGTCTGATGAATATCCTTTTCTTCATCTGCCTTGGGTGGATCAGTTTCTTCGTGTCGACACCATTGTCTCTGGTGAAATTCGTCTTCATCTTTAATAGAAACAGAAGTGCAATTAAATCCGGTGCCTCTAGGAAAAGATGCGTATTAGGCCTGTCTGATACCACAGTGGGGAAACAAGAAAAAATGGCATTTCGCATGCGACATTAATTTACGAAACAGTAAGTGTATGAGAGTATGACCTGCGCATTTCGCGATTAAATATCTAAACAAATTGCTTTCATCCTCAGACATTGCAGGCAAGCTTGAGGTCAACTGATTCATAAGACCATATGTTAAAATGCGTAACTTACATGAGGATTAAATTACCATTTTATGGCGTCTTATAGTGTGGCGAAATAAACATGCAGTGGCAATCGAAGTTGGGTCATTTTTAGAAAATCATGCGTTGAAACACGTTTCGACTTGTTCCCTGTTGCCACATCATCGATCTGCTGTGTATTTTCTTTTCGGGAATATAGTGGATAATTTATGTAACTCGAACAAGCAGTCCTTCAGAGTGATTGTACTCGACTCTTATGGGGAGTTTAAGAGCTGAGTTAGTCCGCTGTTTCCTGAGGTGATATGTTGGTGAGTAGTGAGTTAAGAACAATAAGGCACGTCTCCTCTATCCCCTTTTCGATTGTCCAGAATTTTTACGGCACAAGAAAGTGAGAATAAGCATGCTAGCGAAATAATGTCCACACCTTCACTAATCAGCTTGATGTTTTGTTGAATTTGTAAAGTTGCTTCTGAAAAGTTATTCAACATTTTTGGCCAAGAAAAGTTAGTCTATTCGAAAAGGTCAAGAAGCATTCCACAGCTACGTCATATTCAATGGAACTCATCATTAGTAGGCATCGTGCTAGGGCGGTTCGAACCCTTAGCTCTCAGTTTGAATAAAAAATTAGCCCTCCGGTTACGAGCGGCTGATTGACTCTCACAGAGTCAGGGTATAGCGGCACTCGCCTCCCTCACGGGATCCGCACCAAGTTGTCAGGTTTTGACTGACTTCCCTGAATGAAAATTTGTTGGTCATGCACATTGCTCTTCCTTCTGGACTACTTACAACTTTTAGTAGCAAAGGCAGATTCGAGCTCGTGTAAAATAAGCCTGACTAAGAATCCTAATAAGACATCGCAGCAAACCTTGTCAATTGCTCAAATGCCTTGGAGAAAAATGCGCACCAAAACACATCTCGGGCAAGTTTACCTCAACAAGTCCCAGTTGCACGTCGGTTAAGGATTTAGGTGAACATATGAAGCAAACCGAAGGCTAAAGACTGCAGATGTTCTCGTTCAAGCATATCCCCAAGAATAATACCCTGAAGAGTCATCGGAAGTGGACATTTAATTGCTCAAAGCTCTTCGGAATGCGTATTTATCTACCACAGTCTGCCTGTGACGGAGTTATTCAAAACGCTACTTTTGAATATGCTTATTATTTGAGGTTTCCCGTACTACGTCACGAGGACCTAGCAAGTGGAACTCTTCTTTTTTGTCATGGGGAGACTGAATCTGTAACGAATCTTATTCTATCCACTCTTAAGTTGACTGACCCTTTGGTGAACACTATTTGACCATTTTTTGCAGTGTCTTTGATTTACTTTGTGGCCAGTCAGCTTGACCTCGCTTTTACTAGATGTTCAAACTGTTACCAAAAGCCAAAATCTTCCCGAATTTTCATACTATGAACATTCAATAAGAGAAAAATCATCGGCATGTAATACTGTACTTTTTGGCGTTGTCACACTTCGATGCATGTTTCCTTTAAAACTGACAGTGGGTTCGTTGTCGGACAGTTTGGACAATTTCCACATTCCTAGCTAACACCGACCTGTGGAAAGTCTTTTTGTTTAGGTCTGTTTTCATGGTATGCAGCCAAGAAACGACACCCACTGGTTAGATTGACATTGTCGCATATAGCAGCCGGTAACCAGCGGGTAAATAAACACTGAGTCTTTGAGTTTCAAGTGCTGACAATCAGGCTACTAAAACAGAATAAAGCATTGTGGTTCTAAGCGGATAATGGGCGGAATCAGAATCCTTCACATTCGGCACAATGGTCAATGAGTGCCGAAAAATTGTAACGTTGTTGATCATTTTCCTGTGCCACAGTCTTTGTGAAACCAATGACAGGTAATTAAAATATGGCCATAAAACTTCTATAAGCAGTGGCAAAGTTTAATGAGAACTTATGTGACTCAGCAGTTATTTTTGCTCTTATCAAGTTCTAACTTTACGTTCGGAGATAGCCAGTAGCGTTCGGGATGTTCAGAGTTTCTTTTCGGCTACTGAATTAAAGACAATATGCTGGTGAACAATATTACTGTGGTTTGTTGACATTCTGAAGGTACAACCTCAAGGTAGTCTTAGCTCGTACTTGCCTTCTCACCTTTTGATAAGCGCAAACATCACAAAATATTTTCTGTTCCTTGAAAGTCAACATACCGATTTGTTTTGCGACCAAATATGCAGTGCATAAAGGATCAGCTGCAAGATAGGACTAACAGCTCCGCTGTGTTCAACAATATGTAACACACATTTGGGTTCGTAAACGCTGTGGCGAAATTGTTGAACCAGCATTCCACTCTCAGAGGTCCCATGAAGCATAAAACATCAGTTGTAGATGGTTGCGTGACTTGGATAATTTAAATCCACTTTACAAGCGCAGAAACACCCCTCGTTCAATCCGGAGGCAATTATTCTGGCGAGTCTTGCCCAATTAAGGGAAGCGGTGGACTCACATTTTATTCTTACTAATAATCCTCGTTAGTGCGCATTTCTGAAAGTGCCGGGGTCTGAATTCCGGATGTCTGATATGTGAGGCAAGCTTATAAAGGCTCCTACAAAAATGTACACTGGACACACTTGGAAAACGTGTTTTCGGTTGATTGGTATTGCCGACCCCTCAGAGTTCCTACTCAATAAATACGCTAGAAATTTGGTTGACCAGCAGGCGTAGAACAAGACGAAGCGGAAAATGGACGCGGAAGAACTCCCAAGATCACCTTATGGTCTAGACACGTGCAGCGAAGTAGCCTGTTCCGGGTCTTACACCTCAAAGACTTTTGCGCTGTTTCAGTATGCCTTAAGTACACTTGACTGCCATTCGTATACCCTTGCTTCAGCAGGGTTCCTAAACCTGTTCAGGGGTCACATGTTTTGGTTGACAGTATGCAGAGATGTGGAAATTTCAGCTGAGATTTTGACGTGCAAGTACAGAAACTATGCTGAGAAGCTGCGAAGCAAAGTACAATTTTTCCCTATTTACTGCGAATCATGGGGCGTGCCAATCTCGAGTCTTCGTGATAAGGAGCTAGTCGACATGTGAACACGTGATGTGAATTCTGTGGTGTAGAGATTAGTGACTGTATATCCTGTCTAAGTACGGGCTAACCGTACTGCTAGTCAGCCGCTCGTTGCCTAACGCCTAAACCTTGCGACTACCAGGCGGGATGTAACGGGTTTGAGGCTTACTCGAGTTTAGCTGGTGAACCTCAACTTACAAAACGAATAAGCAATCATGAATTAGACAAAACTGAAAAAGTCACTTACTTCCTTATTTTATACCCAGATGATCAGGGTGGTTAGCTAAGGATATCGTTATACTTCAGATATCTCTGGATGATAACTACACAGGAAATAGTAATGACATACTCCTACTTTCGGCAAAAAAAGCGATGTCATTTTCATATACAGACCAATCACTTATTGTATTCAAAGTCTCACCAATGGCATTTCTTGTGAGTACACAATTACGCATGTAAAAAGAGGAGCCTTGAGGCCCGGGAACACTACTGTAAATCACTGATACTAGTCAGTATGACAGTCACGTTTTAATGAAGTCAGCTTTGGATCACCTGGCTAATCCAATAGGTCGGTAGAAGGCGCGACCGGCTTCAACAAGTGATCAGAGAAAAATTGTCCCAAAACTCACTGTACTTTTGTATCAAACCAAGACCAGTAATCCACAGCAGCTGGATACATCACGCACTTGCTCTCCGCCTGAACTAGGCTGGCATTACTGTCTGGGATAATTTGAGAACATATATGCATAGGGTTCATGAGTCGATTGCCTCAGCAAAGGTGGTCGTTTCGGTTTTTTGACGTTAGTAATAATACCGGAAGAAAAATGGACATTTTTACCGGTCGTTTAAGCTCTTAGAATTCACCAGTCTGTAGACAACAAAAGTGTTGTGTGCCGACACTTTTACATTTGGTGTTTGGGAGAATTCTTTCGTGGTCAAACGTAGCAGGCTAAGCTTATCATTTCGAATCTCTGAGCAGGGTCATTTCATTTGAAAGTGCGCCACCCTCAACTTCCGCTTGTTTCACTTACTGTCCATTGACACATCCTGTTACAACATCTCTACTACATAGGCAGGTCGCTGATAATGTTATCTTTTTGTCCACAGCGATGCAGGCTCAAATATGCAGGCCCGACAATCGCCGCTTTAGCCTCTTTCATTTTTCGTAAACTCACTTTATTGTCCTAAGAAGATTAGCATTTTAATATACGAATGGCAAGTCGCTTGTCAGAGCTCGGACAAACCTGGATTTGCACGAAGTATCCACTTTTTGCTTTGTATGTGCATAGTGGAAGCTGTTTTCGACGGCAACAGTTGTACCAGGCTATACAGGTTTATTATTAGATCATGGGCAACCTCCGATGCCGTCAGTTTCCTACCAGCAAGAACAACGAAATCACGCAGCCAGTGAAAATTGACTGGAGTTTCCTACCAGCAAGAACAACGAAATCCCGCAGCCAGTGAAAGTTGACTAGTATCATTTCGAATATTTTAATTGACTACAAAAGTTCATGCAATTAATCCGATTTTCACTATGAATGCATAAAAAATAATATCAATGGAATAATTATTCTGTGACTTAGGTTGGGTGGGCTCAGTACCAGTGTTCATATTTATAAATGATCGACGTAAAATAAAACAGAATGGAAAATGGGCGTGACGAATATATAGTTTTTTCTGTCTACAGAGTGTGCACCAGTGCATTTCGTCCATTTAATCTTAAAACTTCGAAAAATCGCACTGTCGTTGTAGTTTGGACTAGGACGGTTTGATTAATGTTCTTTTGGGAGGGGAGGAGACATGCTGGTTTTCACCGTGATGGATTTGAGCTTTGGTTGCAAGTTTTGAAAGTAATAGAGATTAAATCGTCTGAACTTGTGCGTCCCTCTTAGATATTGAAATGAAGATCTAACTGGTTGGTTGTTGGTCCGTCCGTCGAGCTTGGTAGTTGGATTACAAACGTTTCATCACAAATCGAGGTGACCCATTCAACACTGCACTGACGATGTCACCTCGATTGGTGATGAAACGTTTGTAATCCAACTGCCAAGCTCGGCGAATAGGCCAACAGCCAAACAGCGCACCCGAGCTACTTACATTCCACAACATTGCTAACTGCTTATTTCACAGACTAACTAGAGATGCTAAACTGGTAGTTCCTGAGTGAAGATAAGTTCTTTAGGGTTTTACTACCCCTTCTGCACTCTTGCATCTGAGCCGTCCTCAAGGATTGTCTTTCTACCTTCAGTCC
The DNA here is from genome assembly GCF_000715545.1 of Opisthorchis viverrini. Taxonomy (NCBI): domain Eukaryota; kingdom Metazoa; phylum Platyhelminthes; class Trematoda; order Opisthorchiida; family Opisthorchiidae; genus Opisthorchis; species Opisthorchis viverrini. The sequence goes on from NW_008751663.1 coordinate 1,890,096, forward strand.
TGATATGCTTGCGTTGTTTACTTGGTATCAGCCACTTGAAGCCTAGGAATATTTGAGCCAGCCGCCCTGCTTAGCATCTTACGCCTTACTACATCCATCTGAGAGCATTTCGTATTCACACTGAAACCAATTAGTAATCTGGTTTTATTTGATGTCGTGGACGCTGAAAATGAGAAAACTTGGAGGTGGGTGATGCCCAATTGCCTTATGAGTACATCCAAACATGTCAGTTGCCGCTACTGCCACTTAATGTCACGAAAAGGAAGGATGGGTGCCTACACCTGTGGCATCACCTAAGACCAATTAATGCTCCGTTGCCTGAAGCTAATGAACCAGCAAAATCGCAGTACACATCCCAACTCATTGCCTAGACTAAGAATCTTACTCGATGAACAGAGAAGGTGTATAATCCTGTCTCCAACGTTGAATGAATGACCGTATTCGAGCTGGTGTACAGAAGCACTAATGCTGTCATCAGGCCACCCGGAAACACATCACAGTAGCGATTGCAGATATTTCGTAGTTAAACGACTGAATCTCACCGTTACAAACCGGCGTGATAGGACGGTCTTTATGTGGCCCCACATACTGCCTGCAGCATAATTAAACACTGCTTTTTTCAACAGTGATTTGTTTTTGGATGTTGTTCATTGCATTTTGATTAAAGACCAATNTTAAACACTGCTTTTTTTTAACAGTGCTATGTTTTTGGATGTTGTTCATTGCATTTTGATTAAAGACCAATTGATTTCGTCCTTTCCCAATGAAATTATCCCGAAATTGAATCTCTTTCGTAATTTTCACTTCTGATTTCGTCCCGTGCTTGGAGTCACTGTAAGCTAAAAAACCGAGAAGCGCAATGCAGCTGTCTCATCTTTATTTAGTATCACCAGCATCACACATCTCACGAAATTCAGAGAGTTTCAAACATTTGATCTTCTAGCCATTGGTTGAGCACTCAACCGTTCGACCACAGGTGCCGGGAACCAGTGTGGTTAGCTCCATTATTCCGTAATTTTCAGTGCGGTGTGGACGTCATTCCTTAACAGTAGACAGGAACATGGGTTATCCTAGATAAGATACTTAGGTGGCCCCTCAGCAATAACCTCATAAAATTAACACAATTCCGAATTCAGCGGACAGAACAAATATTGCACATGTTTTTTCTGGTCGCTCAACCAAACACATCCACCTGATTACACATCGTTTTAGCTCATTTGTGCCGAATTACTGACAATCAAACACTTATGAGCCCTCATGTGTCCGCATAAGGTTTGAATAATTCTACTCCATCAGTTTACTCTCGAACTTTATCTGACTCCCAAATATTAATTTGGCTGACCTATCAGCCACATTTATTGGCGTGACATTCGATTCGTTTATTCAGAGGATACCCTATATTTCGTTTTTTCACTCGCCCTCCATTGTTGGATATGTCTAAAGCACCAACCGGATCCCAGTAGATGGGTCGGAAACGAGCCTTTGTCTACGTCAAAATAGTGTCCTTTATTCTGATAGTGTTTGCCAAACCCATAATCGAAAAAAAACATTTGTAGATTGGGTACCGTCAACTCAGAGTATTTTTATGGGGCTCCAAAAATATCCCAATAAGGGAAGCTCATTCTCGGATTTACTTTCAACCTACACATCACGAAAGCTTCACCGGTACTATCCCCGTCAGCAAGATCAGCAAACCAGCCGTTTGACACACGGACTATCAAACCATCAGCGAAACCTCATTCGATTCACACCATTTTTTGAACTTCACGTTTTCACGATTTGATGTAAATTATTTTACTATGTCTTACTGATAGTTTCACTTCGAAATTCACTCCAATTATTCGGTGTCTGATGCATGACGCAAGAACCTAACATCCAGCGGAATCTGAAAGCATCTGGAAGACACAAACTGTAGAGGTATTTTCCCGGAGATCTAAGGTCAGTGGTATGATTCCATGAGCATATCGCCGTTACGATAGCGTTGATAGGCTTCAAAGTTTTGGCCACATGTATCCGGGAAGCGTGCCAACTTTGGTTCATTATGATAGCACGCCTGGCCGAATTCTGCTTTTGCTAATCAGTCAGCTTCGTATATATTTTCTGAATTGGTACAGTTCGTCAAGTTGAGTCCAGTGACTAATATTCGCTAACTTCAATAATTCCACTCTTCGAAAGTATACGGGAAACGAAATGCGGGATATGGAGTATATCCAGACGGCTAAAAGAAAAAAAAATAGTTTGGAAGGTGACACGAAACGGGAAAGCACTTCCGTAGCAGGGCCCCGTCAGGTGTTTATTTTCAAGGTAGAGCAATATGTTAATGGACGAAGTGAGAGAAAACGCTTTTGTATGACAAGAGCATAAAAAGTTAAATCCGGTGAGTAAACACCAGAGCCATCTTCGAGTTCAAAGCGTGGTAGACCAATGAGTACGGAAATCATATCGCAGTGGTTAACCCACCCTGCCTGGTGTATATCAGACAACCTATCTTCTGGTTGGCATACGTGTAAAAGTGGAATTCAGACGTAGCTGTCACTTCTTTCCGGTGTATCGCAGATGAGTTCGCAGCCCACGGAAAAAATTTGGCGAAATCTGCAAGAATGCGAATAAAATCTGGGACTGCTCGCTTATGGGAAGGACACTTTATCTGCCTGTCTATCAACAATTCTCTTGTTTTTATATCCTTCTCTGTCTGCATTTTCAAATCTGCCTCGGTTTTTGTCTAGATGTTTGCGTGTACGCCTCTTTTTGTCTTTGTGAATTTTTTCATAGTAACCAACTCGTTTTTCTTTGGGTGGTCGTTTGCCATTTAAACAAGAAATTGGGAAATCGAATCAAACTATGGGCGAACAACAAGCTGGAAAATTACCCAGGCTTTCAGACAAATTACCTAAGAAGACAGAGTTGTTAAATTAAATATTGGTCTTCCTCATTTTCTTTAGTTCTCACCTTGTAATTACCATATCCGTTCTGCATTTTATTCGAACATTTGGATGAGCTGATTGTTTCACGACAGCAGTATATGATATTTCCGTCACACTAAAAACTACGTACCATACTAAACGTTTGTTGAATCCTGCCTGGATCCATTGCGACTCTGACGTGAAACACAAAAACGTCCGTTTTGCATTCCGATTATACCGTGGATTTTTAATCACCCATTAGTTAGACGGGTGCTCCCCTCCGCTTTGACATTAACTTTGACTGCTGAGTGTGCTTGTAGATTTGTTCGGTTCTACAGTGCCTAACACACCCTGTGTTTTCCTAAAACCGCTTTGGACAGCCGCCGTCAGCGCGACTCAGTCACTCTGGTGGGATGGCGTGTGGAACTCGAAAAACATCTGATTGCACAGAATAGTTATTAACAATGGCGCCATGGCTTAGTGACGGTTGATCAAGCTAACTAAACTGGAAGTGAAGTTATTGAAATCCATGGGCGGTTGGCCAGGAGATAATCTATATGAAATCGTAGAAGCATGGGTATTTTCGTCAGCAATAAAATAAGCGAACTTACGACGAATCCAGCGAAAATCAAAACTGCCTTTCAGAATGTGAGCACGGGTGTAATAACGACGAGAATGGAAACAAGCGTGACGTTACATCGAATTCCTGATTTTATGAGGTGGATTACGGTGGTTGACAAAGCGAGCAAGGGAAGCAAGCAATATCCTAGGTGAACTCTATGCATTGAGTGAGTGGCCTTTCGGAGAGCAATTTAACGACTATCTAGGCCGATCCCACGTGTTTCTGGGGCACTTCGGCCTCGAAGAATTACGAAATGAGTTGTGACATCTCATTTTTCGAGCATAACCCTCACTTCAGTGGCAGGTCAAGAAGCAAACACAAGTGCGTGGAGGGCACCTATTGAATAGTTTGCCCGGCGTGAGACGATATTTACTTATTGATACGTGGGTCTTTTTATGTCGTAAGATTGGCTGTTTCAAGAGCGGATTTTCTAAAGAATTTAGATGGTATTTTGCTAACAATAGATAAGGTACAAAGAAACACTTCTGTTACTGCTGGAGCAGACTGAGTTAAGACCCCAAGAATGACGGGTAACATGGTAAAGTTTGTTCCTGAGTGTTGTCGTAAAACAGCGTAGTGAGAATGTATATTAGTGCGGGTTTTGACAAAAGGCCGTGTTAGTGTACCGTCCGAGTAGCCAAGTGGCAGATGGACCAGCCTTCTGTATCACATGCTCCTCTACAGGGCAAATCGTGCAATTTTTAAGTAGTAGTATTTCGCTTAAATTACACTGTAAGATTGTGGCTTAGAGCCAATAGTGTGACTGCAGTGAGCGGTGACAACACGTAACATTTAGTAGTCATTGTAGTATACCGGGGAAACCCGCTCAGTCTTCCCAATAAACAGGCAGACTAAAATAGGTTCAGTTCGGTTGCCTGTATCCACACTGACTAGATATTGAAATCCTGAGCCTTGAGAATGAAATTAATTGCTTTCAATACCCAACATGAATAGCTGTTTCAGGTTAGGTTCTAGAGTGACATTTGTAACACAATAAGTTGAATGGTGGTCATACAAAATTGCACGAGTTTTCGAGTCGCAATCTCTCAACCACAGACTAGAAATCGATATAATGCAGCAGTGATAAAGATATACAGCGGGGGGTACACATCTATAAACGTGGAATCAAATAGTGGAAAGCTAGTTTCGATTTAGTGGGTGCGTCAACGTCAAAATCATTAGTCCACAGTGGGAGTCAGCATACCTCTGCGTTGTACTTCGTCAGTGGTCAATCAAGCTGCGTGAGAACTTCACAGGTTTGATTAAGGGGAAATGAATTTTTCGGATGATCTGACCCAAGTCGAATCTTAACACAAAATACTGTCATCGACAACCACTTAGGTTTCAATCACGCCAACTGCTTTCGTTCAACGGGTAGTCAAACACCATTCTGAAAACTTTTCCAAGGACTTTTTCGGAAACGTCGGAAAATTATTTGAATTCCGGCTCAGTCCGTACTATCAGCGATAAACTGATGAATGATAGGAGGTGGAGCTTGTCAGATTTAGCCGATATTTTCTGAGTTCGAACCCGACATATTTACGGTGTGGCCGGGATTTCCGAAAATCGCGTTTCATTACCACAGTGCAAACGAATTTAATTGATCTCTGACGTTCCAAACGTTATTGATGAGTGGAGAGTGGCTTCCACTGGAATATTTTAATGATAATGTAGTCTGATAATAACAATATCCGGTCGTGATGCCGAAAGAAGTTTACCGGAAATTGAAAGCACGTTCGATCCTCCAGATGAAGCTAATAATGTCCCAGCTGCTTTGACGTTACCTATCAGATTACTCCAAAACGAGAAAAATCACTGACCGTCTTCATGGGTACGGAGTTCAGAACATGGAATAAGCACATACAAGAGGGACACTACTGGAACGACAAACTGTTCGGAAGGGGCTGTATGTCAGACTCACTTTTCCTCCAAAAGAGTTCTTCTACCGGTTCAAACATCGGTCACTTCTCACAAACAATCACATTGTGCCTCAAGAAGACCAGAAAAATCAACCTGCTAACTATATGCGAACTTCTCACAACAGTAAATGAAGCATAAATTACAGTAAACTTTTAAAAAGAAAGCTAGATCTCGACGATCAGGTGATTTCGCTTGCCGAGTGGTACCGACTCTATATCTTATCGGAAGGCAAGTCAATAATGTACCTGAGGTTTATTAGCTTGTTGGATGAGCCGTACGGCTGCATGTTTGGTGCCTAATAGGGTTGGAAAAGTTATTTAATGTTACTGAACTATTTTGTATGGTGCAATGCTTTCAGGTGACCAGTGCTCCTCTTCTCCAGATTCGGCCAAGCTTGTTTGCCTGTGTGTGTTCTTATCCTAATAGGATCATTGCTTCTGGTCCCTTGAATCGATGACTTGACTCCTTTGGGACTACTTTGTATGGAATAAAACGTGAATAGAGTGGTTGAATCCAAATGATTGCTAATAAGTCCACAACAGACGTTTAATTTAACCACAGTGATTAGTTCATAATTAATCCGTTTGGGCTAATTTCAAGGAATGTGCTTCTATCCCATCCTGAACAGAACCTGAAATAAGGGAAATCAGTTTGCACGTCCCAAAGCACAGTGAAATATGAGAGCCAAAAGACGGGAATACCTCACAGCGCGGAGCTGAATATACTCGAATTCCGTCGATATTGACAATGGCATGTCATTTCTATTGCGTTGATAAACCTGGGAGTAGCGTCTATCGAAGACCGAATGGCAGCGTTTCGTAACTCCCTTTGTGTTTGCCAGTAAATATGAGGGTAAAATAGGGCTTCCATTGAAATGACGGAGCTAATGGAAAGTGCGACTTCAGGAGACCAGAACGATGGTTCTAACGGTCAGGAGAGCAAACTGTCCTCTGGTAGGTTGTATGACACCTGATTGAAACGGGCTAGTCAGTGATCGCATCAACTACTCCGATTAATTTGTTTGTGGTACCTGGATGAGACGCCATCGTTGTGTAAAAATCGATTTTTTATCCAACTGTCGCTCCCATCACAGAAAAGCATAATCATGAGAACATTCTTATGTACTTTTTATCCATAAATCATTTGATTGGAGGTACGGAAACCGGCTAGAATAAAATTTCGTGTAATCCATCAATTCTAAAATGTCTCTTCAAAATTTTGATGAGCAAGGCATGGACCGGATGCCTAGACAATGGCAGGTCAAGTCAGATAATATTGCTGTTGACTACATTTCATTCTGACAAAGCCCGGTCCTCAGTCATGTGCAAACCTATACTGCAGCTTAAATCTAGCCCTGTGATTATTTACTCAAAGCAAGCATTGACTCAAACAAATGTGTTTGCTTTGAATAATAAAATCATAGGCGTAAACTGACAGCATTTATCATCCTCTGTTGGATGGAGTGTTCATAATGTCACCGTTATCTCCTGATGCAGCTGATAAAGTTGTCAGCATAGTGAAAAATGTACATACTGTTTAAAACAATTTCGGAAAATCCTCAATCACAGCCAGAACTATTCATCATCTTTTCACTAGAAGCAAAGTGTGATAATGAATAGAATTTCTTAGATTCGCATGATTCGGATTCCCCTGTAGTTAAATAAAAAGCTACATACGTCTCTGAGAGTTTTAAAAAGGGTAAACATGTAGGTATGGTGAAAAAGAAACGTTATGTAAGTGAGTTATGTCCAGTTGTGAAACTCGTACTTACTTGAATTTCGGTTTGTCTACATTGTATAGCAATCGGCTTGGTCATTTTTGATCCAACGACTATTTAACTTTGTAGGGTTTCTGCTTATTTGCTTGAGTCCTTCATTGATTATATTTCCTAATGAATAAATCATAGTTAGCTTGTTGATATGTATATATCTTCTAGTCCCGAAGTCTGTCGAAGTACGCAGGTTGTAGTGATGTCAGAGGTGTCATCACTTCCTAGTTCCTACAACTAGCTTCGCTTAGTTTGTCCAGTAAATCCACATTTACTATACTGAAATTGCGCAATCATTCCGCTTAGGCGGCTACCACCTGCGTCAATTGCCAGGTTTACGACCTTAACCCACATCAGGTCATATTGTATTCAAATTTGTGCAACTGTCACACTGCACACAATGAATAGTTATGCGACTCGGCCCAACAGCACACATGCGCATAGGACAGGAAGTCAACCAAACTCCACAAGTCCACGGACAATTAAGGAGCACGTGTAGCAGCTATACTGCGGAGCAGACATGTCCCGTTTACGGACCTTCTCGTAGAAACTCTGACCACTGTTATGTTTTCCGTCATGGGCTGAAAATACTTTCGGAATGACTATCTTCCTGTATTTCCGCCCTCAAAATGAAGTCATTTACGTGTACCATGCATGCTTTGTTTCAATCAGAAACAAATGGTTCGGAGGAGCGTCTTGTCCACACATTCAATTTATGAGAATTGTTCTGGGAAAACGGGGGTGGAACACCTGAGCACATATTGTACGCCCTTAAAACTGCATTATACAAAGCGAATGCCTAGGAACCGGTAACAATATAAGGGTGCAAGCTCCGTTTTCAGCCAGGACATATGCTTCCGAAGAACATATTGGCATATTTTCATTTCCTCACATTAAAAACATCGGCAAAAAATTTCATCGTCGAGTGCTCAGTATATACTCACGAGTGCAAAGACTACGGTCATTCGATTAAGTAGCAATTGCTGTAACGTCATCTCTTTTTACCCAGCGTTTTCCCATGTCTTTTTGGCTCAAATCATGGCCGAGAAAACATGAGTGCCCATACACCACTCTTCCCAACCTATTGAGCTAGAGATGTATCAAATTATGGTGCGTAATTGGGGCTAAAATAATTATTACGATGTCAACAGAGTGGCCAACATTCACAAGAAAGATAGGCCTCAAACAAAGGGCACAACTGACGCTTGAGATTGATTTCGGGAATAACTGTTATAGTTGGGCCTTTGAATAGAAATGTGGGCGTAAACACACTGAAGACCGCAAATAAAACGGTACCATTGTAGCTTACCATTTGTGTCCCACGGTTGAGATGTAGCCCCGCAGTTATCCACAAAACAGCTCACGGGGATATTCAGACTTATTTTGCAAAACCAGTCTATGCGATCTGCGTAAAAGTGATCAGCTTCTTTACGATCGGACAAAAATGAAGTGATCAGCTCTTTCTTCAAGCAACTTCAGCTTCCCCTCATTCGTTTTCTGCATGCTGGTGTGTTCACCAGACGAGGAGAGCGTTTTACCAGAACATTTATGAACATGTTCCGTCCTGGCTGGCAAAAGACCAGCTCCTATACTCATCCACTATGTACAACAAACCAGTTTATTTCTCAGGATGTCCTTATGAAACTGTTAGCCTAACAAGGTTAGAGATGATGGATATCTTACGATTCGTGAACAAGGGAGCAAGTAACTGTTCCAATCAGTTAATCGCGGCACAAAGTTTGAGCTATTTTCTGGCGAATACAATTCACATGGTGAGTTCAGCCGCTGATCCTTGCTGAATTCCGGTCTCAGTGCTCCTGATTATCCCTGGAAGTAAGCTTTAAGTCAACTGTTTGCGAAATGTGTAAGGCAACATGCAATCAATTATGAATCACTTATTTACGAAGCATCTAATTGTACTTAATGAATAGGTAAGGCAAATTGTAGACCCTCTGTTTTGATGGCCACTACATAATCTACTTGCAACTCCGCGTCATTCAACGCACAATTTTTAGGCATCCAGCACTGAGGATCGTGGTCTTTCACTAACTCTAATACTGATAAGTTGTTCCCTCCCCATATGACTCTCGACTACCTCATTTCTTTGTGCGTTCTCAGGCGAACTATACAGCATCTTGCCTCAGTCGGAATCAGGTGCTAACCCTGAAAGCATAATCTGAAAGCCTGCTAGATTCGAAAGTCGTTGTCTGTTTAAAGATATCTGAACAAAGGGTGCAGCGAACAATACTGACTTTCCGTGACTATCACCAGTTAAACACAACATGAATTTGTCGTCTGAGGGGGGATCAGTAAATAACCGATGGATATAAACGGTGTGTATACGTATGTACATCTGCCGGTTGTTTACTAAACTCGTCTGGAGCGATGGCTTGCCGGTCTGTTTCAAATAATTACGAGCTGATTGAGAACGTGTATTCAAATGCAGATAACCAAATGTCGCGTGTGCTATAAGTCGTATGCAGTCGTTCTCGGGGTGGAGCAAAGCTCGTAGGTGGATGCCACGTTGTGTGTTGTATTCAGAACCACATGAATGGCCTTAGATGCAGGCAGTTGCTGAACAAACAGCGTTCTGACGTTTGAAAACGTCTGCCAAACATGGCCAAATAGTGGCGAAATATGCTCATTTGCATGCCACTTTTGTCGGAAGACTCAGCTGGAACGCAGCTGGATATCTCGTTTATGATATTCACTTGCTAGGGTTCAGGTGAGTCTTCCGTCAAGAATAAATTATGTGAATGAGTTCGTGAAATGTGGGTTCAGTTAGAAGATGAGGTTGACGGAAACTCTGGGACTGCGCCTACCTGATGAGCCCCAAGAAGAGCGAAACCGGTCGTGCGCTGTCGAAGTGCTTTCAATAAACTTATGGGTAATGTATTGCGTCTATACAATTGTCAACTATCGTTTTTCAAACTTCATAATATTCTCGATGATTCAAGGGTGTGAGACTGGAGTATGGAATAGAAAAAACAGGTGTAGCTGAAACAGCCTTTCGGCTCATGAGATTTTCAGGAATCACTGATGAATCCGTCAAAGCGGGTACAAAATAGGCTGGAATATATGAACCGCCAAAGTTGTGCGAATCCGGTCTATCACTGAAATCCTTCCTTGGTATATCTGACATTTCATATGATAATGAGGTCATATGATTTGCCGGCTTGCTAGGATAAGTAAGAAGAGAAGTGGTGACACTAAGTTCACTGGAAATTGTCATATTCAAAGAACCTAAACTGATCTCTCTGGATGTCTTTTTATTTTTCAGAACTGTGCGCCCAAATAAACCACGGATTGAGTCTGTGAGTTGACTGAGTATGGGGACACAGGCCCCGGTATCTCTGACTCAAACCAAACCAGCTGTTGCTGCTTGATGGAGTGTTCCACCAAGAAACTGTGTCATCTTGAGGTCCCCGCTTGGTCCGATAAATGAGTAAACTTGTTACATAGTCCAATTACATGATAGTTTACAATCTGTTGTGACTAAGTAGACAACATTTTATGGTGACATAAACCAATGCCAAAACTGTCGTTAGTTCCTGCCGCTAAGTTCATCCAGTATCCAGGTAGAATTTGTACACAAAAGGCAGTCAAATATCAGTAAGAAGCAGAAGGGAATTATTCAACGCAGTATAGAGAAACCATATACGGAATGGTTGATACCTTCATTTTTACAGTTATGTCCCACATAATCAGGAACGACACATAGATCAAGGTACAAATGAGAGTTGTCCATCACCGAAAAGAAACCTGCATATTGCACTCTTCTATTTAAAGGGGATTGAATTAAAGCATTTCCTAGGAGAGGACCGAGGCACATTGGTCACCTCACATATAACGTCACAAATTTATGCATGAGTTCCGGTTCTACCCATACCTTTAGGGAAAAATTCCTGAATTTCCCTTCAGCTTTCACGCGCATTCGTTCGCCTGCTTGTCGTGGGTAACCTATTTTAAACACACGGAAGACGCTTTCTGTTCGTGTCGTTGGAAAAGGAATCCTATCTCCAGCGCTATCACATCACACGTGGCCAAGAAGGACTACCTCAAATAGGAAGGAAGAAGGCATTTTCCCGTGTAATCTAGCCGTAAGCTTATGTTCACCTGCATGTAGGTTCGCAATATATTCATACTGATGACAATCGCAGAAACCAACCTCTTCTAACCGCCTTCACGAGCTCCCGGTTTCGTAGTATCCAACCTTCAGCCGGCATGGATCAGATGTCCAAATCATTTCAAGCTATATACAATGCCTCGTTGATCGTCCGCTCTTACCCTTCTTGGTAACAGCTTCGAAGGCTTAAATAGCACTGTTCACGTCTTAATGAAGACTGCTTCAAATCAAGTTAAATAATTCACTGGATATTTGCATAGACCTGAGTTGTTGTTAGATATCGCAGTGTTACCCACACATACTGGAGCAAGACAAGTCTGCTGATGAGTAAGAAACACGAACGTTTTAGACGAATGATTCTTCGTGTAAGCCAAATTTGTATTCAAATGAGTATAGTTCCCTAGAGTCTCCGGTACTTACAAATTGGATATCAGACTCCAATCGTATTTACTGTATAAAGCTCTCATCGGGATGAAAGTTTATAATTTTAAGCAAAGCCATCGAGTTAAACGGTTGAACTGGATTTATTGCACTGTTGAACAAGGGTCCCAAAAATACGTCTGGCTGTATCCTAAATGAAAGGGCATTCAAGTAACACTGTGGGGCCGAATATGAGCAGGACTAAACGCCAGGGAATACATGTTCAGGCAACTGCCACCAGTAAAATTACGAACAGCTTAAGAAAACGTCGGAAGATCATATGCACTCAAAAAGCAGCATGAAAATCACCGGTGATAACGATCCAACTACTCACTTTGAACCTTACTCTTCCGATGCTCAAGGTCTGGGGATATTCATGGGGAGTTGTATTATTGAGACAGTGTGCGATTACTTATGATAGTTAATTTGACCAATAGATAAACTTCCATGAAAGGTATTCGACAGGCATGATGACGATGGCCTCCAAAATAACGCATTGAGATTTCGATAATAGCAACGGTATCCCTAACGAATCAGCTGATAACAGGTAAGTTCTTGTTAGCAATTGTGGCCGCGTAAGTGATTTGTGCCTGGTTGTCTTGCCTCTCAAATCTCGAGGGTCAAAATGCTATCGGGACGTTCTTTTACAGACATTGAGTACGCGGACAATATTGCTCCATTTGGTTCAGTTGTTTCAAAAATAAAAATCATTTTAAACAAAACAAATTATCCTGCCGCACTCTTTGGCGTTCGTTTCACACCCGCATAGTGCGAAGTTTTTCCCCGGGACTGGGTGGGATCAAAGTAAAACCTCATGCCTGTAGATGAACCAATCGACGTGGCAGATACATTGTTTACTTGGGTAGTTGTATAAGCTCTGGTGGACTGGCTGGAGATGAGATTACTTCTCGAATCGGGAGTGCCAGGAAGGTCTTTCCAACCTCCCTAAGGAGTCGACGTGACATCAGTTTGTCTGTCAAGGCCAGTGTTTACACTGTGGTAGTGCGATGCATACCGCTTCATAGATCAGAGACGTGGCCTATACACACAGAGGAAATAGAAAAGTTATCAGTGTTTGAACACTCGTGTCCGCAAACCTTTAGTTGGGTCTGGTGAGAATATCGGATAAGAAACGCGAAACGGTTTTTCAAGAAAGACTTCTCCCACCACAGGTTGATTACTCACGCTTCATATGTTACTCTGGACATGTACTCCAAATACCATTGCATTATCTGCCTTGTAGAGCTTTCTTTCTCGCCGCTCTGTGCCGATGGGAAGCAAATAAGGGGTGTGATCTGTCAACGAAGTATAAAATCACTAAGCAGTAAGCCAAGTCATGTCAACAACTGCTGCCTCCCTGAATGGGCGCCCAGAAAGTCGTTAACTACACTGGAGAAAATGACCCAATCACGCAGTCACTGGCGCTCTTTCATAAAAGCCATCGACCTCAAAGAGTAGCTCTCCAGTTCCCGAACTAACTGAACATGCCGTCAGTTCCAAAGCTTGGCTGTATCTCCAATGCTCTCCCACTCAGGTGCTTTGAAATGTAGTAGCTGGAAACAATGTACCAATGGTAAATGGTTCATAGCTGACAAAATGATTGACAGGCTGATTGATTTGTGGCTTGATTGATCGATTGTTTGATTGGTTGATAAGTTGCCGCTTCTAGTTACGAAATGGGGTCATGGTATGCAGAACAGCCTACCTTAATTGAAAGCAACGCCGTAGCACAGGTAGCTTTCGGTGGATTACTGCTACATAGTTTAGTTAAGTCCTATACATCGGGGATTAGTGAATTTAACTTTCTTGCGGAATATTAAGAACGCATATGAGTGAGTCTCAGATATGTATTAGCCGTGCCTCTCGAGCAGTGCATTGTGTTTTCCCATGGTTCACCCCCAAGGCTCGAACTGTTCAAGGCTGATTTCAAAGGCCGACCGCATTTCTTGCTTTTTGGCATCTTAAAGCATGTGGATCATCCCAGACTTTGATAAGAAGTGATCTCGACAAGACTGCCGACTCATCCCCACATGTGCTGGACGATATTTCCAGCTGGTCACTAGCGAGGGAGATACTACTACTAATTGTCAAGCGTTGTGTTTTCCGTTGAAACTGAAGCCTGATGCAGAAAACTAATATGGTGGTCTGTCCACTGTCGACATCAGCTGAAAGGAATCTCATAATTATGATTACTCGGTGTGAAAAGATTTGTGTAAATGCCCCGAATAATGTAATCTGTCATGAGGTTATCCGTTCAGTCTCTCCGGTGGCAGTCGGACGCTTTCTGTAGTCCTCTTTTTTCAATTTTTCACCAATTCTAAACTATGGACAACATGTCTCATCCCCCACTTACTAACTTGGAGACCTGCGTTCTGAAGCAGATGCAGTGCAGTTCTCGAGAAGCCTCAGATGAAATGCCCGATTGCAGAGAATAAACGCCTTTCACCGGATCGCCGAGGTTGCTGTAGAGATCTTAAATACGCAAGCTCGACCTCAAGAAGAGAAGTCTTGACTAGAATTCAAGAGCTTATTGCCCTTAGCTGTGGGTAAGGGCTCATAATCTTAAGGCGTTCACTTCAAGTAATCCACTCTTCAGGAAACTGTTGTGTTTGCACTTACGTGACCCTATGACAATTTCGATCAAGCTAAACAACAACTGTGGTTCTATCGTCTATGCTTTTCTTAAGTGAACAGCTAAGGATTTGGAGTCGCTACTTTTCTGACGAGATTAAATCACTCTCGAATACTGACTAGAAGATAAAGATAACCGTGCGTTTTGGATTTAGATATTGTACGGATGAAGCTAAGTGGAAAATTTAAGGAGATTACAAACTTATCATGCGCCATACTGAATATCTGACAACTAAATCGTGTTAGTCGATCAGCATTGAATAAAACACTGAGAATCTACGCATAAGTGTAGATCTGCCTCGGGTTTACAGCAACACTACACGCTTTATAAGACAGAACTACGTCGAAATGCCTCTTGTATGGAGACAGACGGGGAATGTCACCAATGCGTTTCACCAAGATCAGACGATCAGATGAGGCGCTGTATCATTTCTTATCACACTCTTCTGGATGCGAACAAATTGTCCCACCTTGCTCACAGGGAATTAAAACTGGCCAACAGTAATCGCCCGCACAAGTCCTAGTCAATAAAATCAATGTAGCAACACTCCAACACCCTTTCCACGAATAATATGCCTTTTAACGCGCAGATTTGGTAAGATGCCTGCCTACTGAGTTAAACAGTGTTGTTGAGCGTTCACATAGGTTTAAATAAGTGCTACAACGTTAGGATTTGAGTGCTTCAACTTAAACGTCTTGATAGGTCAAAATAATACTTCAGTCGGCTTGTACTGTGTGGGGAGCAGAAATTTCCTGAAACAATGTGTCTGTTATGGAATCACTCGTTCCAAGTAATGCGCAACCATGTTCAATAATGGTGTATCTAGATAAAGGTGAACGTCAATTGCTCGTTCATGTTGGGCTTTTAAAAATTAAGCAGACATACTGATGATCACCTGGCATGAAAAAGCTTTTTGCGAACTAGACGCCGAGAATGAGTGAATGATCAAGCGTTTTGTCGCGATTGTCTGATTGCTGAGACTGATAAGCAATAATGATATCGTAGCCAGATGATCGTTGATGAAAAGCCGGAATGATCAGGATTTCATAATGGTTTTGGTGATTCTATTGTTCTGTTTTCGATAGCACAATGATTTCACAAGCAAATTGTCAGCCCGAACATTTGTATTGGCTATGGTATAAAGAAAAATTATTAAAGAATCACAACCTCAGTGTTCAAAGCTGCCATGGGATTTAGGGGAGAATTTAGAGTGCAGCGCCAAACTGGGCGATTTCCACGTGCTGATGAGCAGTTGAAAGTGTAAAATAAAGTATACATGGAATGCCAACGACATGCTTACTATAGGTACCATGGTCCGTGACCATACTGTTCTTGCATGACCAGAGTGTATAGCAGGTTTCCGAGGGCTTGTGACAGTTTTTCTGGAATTTGCTCCTCCTCTGATTCAATCTGAAGAATGTCTTTTTGTCCATGGTGTGAGTCTTCGTTCATTTTTGTCGGTATCAATTTGATCACGACCTCAAGCGAAGAATCGGGGATGCGTGAACATGGAAGGCATTCATAAAAGTATTTGATCGTTAGCTGAAACCAGTTCTGTGTCGGTGACAAAAATCAAGTTGCGTTGTTCCGAGTCATGCAGGCATCATTTTGGCCATGATATGGGTGTAGAACAACGCAGATTTTCCGCTTTGGAAATGCTGAACAAGGTGAAATGGAGAAGGTTGTGCATTTTCACACCAGGTTTCTGTTGATAGCCTGGGTTTTGACGGTAAAATTTCACATAGTAAGGTGAGAATTTCAATGAAGGCAGTGAGATAGAATTAGGGGCGAAATGAGTTTGCGTGTAAGCTCACAAACCTGCAGCCTCTTTCTGTAGAAGATTCTTGAGTCAAGACTGTACCGATTTAGGTATATCATTCGAGTCTTATACGCACATATTTTCAAACCCCTTTTGGTTATGAGTAGCTATCCGTAACATTGCTCGTTTGGGGAAGTCCACAACTATTGGGCCAGCTTTCGATGTGGTAAACCATTCATGACGGGAATGTGTCAAGACGCTAAACATGCCTTACGAGCCTTCGGTAGACGCTTGAGTTACCACGCGCAAATCATCTGTATGCTTGTTCACACCCGTGTTAGAAGCCGGAGAATTGTAAGCATGTGTTGGCTGTCCGGCGCAAAACGATGCACGAGTGGTTGGTGAACATTGAAAATCTTAAATGGCAAGACAGTCTCTATTCACCTAAACTATCAAGCGACAACAGCGTATCACCTTCACACGCAGTGTAGACAAGCCCTCGGATAAGACCAGTTGAATTGCCCTGTTCAACGCTCTTTGAATTTTTAACCATCCGTAAAACAGCCCTCAGCTCGGAATACGTAATGGATTTTAATGTCATGAGCTGAGTTTGGCATGCGTGTCTTTTTGTCGTGTTGCAATATTTGCTCGCCCCAAGTAGAACAAACCACATGGTCACTTTGTTTTTTTTGTGTGGGTTCATTTATCTTTGTGCTACCCACCAGTCTCATCAATGCCAGTATGTAAAAATGGCATTAAGTGGCTGAGGATTTTGGAGCCCGACCGGGCTCTTTTACAAATGCGCCCATTTGTTGAGAATATTTTTAAGTGAATTTCCTCTAAAAGGGACCTTCCGTTTAAGAATATTGAAGAATTTTCACTAAGATTCGAAGGGGAACTAAGACGGTCAGGCACATTTACCGACCGAAAAGCCGCATTTTCAAAGCAGAAAAGAAAGCTTCAATGCTGCAAGTGTGCGGCGTTGAAATGGAATTTGGAAAACGAGAGCCGCAGGGGAATGCATGCTAATCACCGCAAACTACTTGACAAAAATAATTGTTGTCAGAAAAAAAGTTCACTGGCAATTGTAAATAGCAGCCTTCACTGGAGCGAATAGTTTAAGCCGGATCATGGGACTCAAAATCCAAGATTGACTGATGGTGGCAATATGGCAATATGGATTATCGGAACGGTGTTGTTTTCAGTTGCAAACCGGAATACTAATGGTTGAAAACTCAATAAAAACTAGTGCGATGTAAACTGTCGATGATTCCCTCAAGGGAGGAGACAGTTGTAGTTTTATTCTGTCTGCAAATACTGAGTTTAACTGCAGTATGATACAGTCTTCCAGCAAACTTTCCCCTCCCCTCACCGAACAACAATAAATGTGAAAAGCGGAAATGTTAAAACCGAGCTATGTTGATGAGACAGACGATTGCAAAGTTTTAATGAAACGGTTTTTCTGCAATAAAAACCGCTTCCAAACACGGTGTGTATAATCAAGCGAACCCTCTTGGGAGCAACGATTTTAGTTTATAATTCGGTGGTTGTAACACATGGCACAAAATATTTTATTGCCTTTAACGTTCTGTCTGCAGCCGAAATTTAGTAGTTCTGCAACTTTTCATTCGCAACGTCGCAATTTTCTGGTTGTACGCGTGTGATTTGAGGAAGGAATAATCATGGTCGAGCGCGCCACAGATACAGTGTTTGTTTTCTTCGGTATAATTCCGAAGTTTTCGACAAAAAATTATAAATCAAGGAAACGTTTCCATCTAGATTTCATAAACGAAACCTAGCCAGTTCGCCGGCAGATTGGTGGATCTGTTACAGAGTAAGCGCTGCAAGCCCTCGTAGTTGATACATTTATGATCAGCCGAAAAACACCAGCATTTTTGTTATACTGTCTAATTTTAGGGGTAAAATGCCGTATGTGCGGGACGATGGTAAAGGTGATGAGCTGCTGTCCCCAAAATAAATTTTGTTATGTTTTCATACAATGCGGAACAAGACGAAAAACGTGGTCTTCTTAGGTATATATGGAAAGTTGGTGTGGCACCTCTTCACAAGGAGATACGGTGCATCAAAGGGCTGAAACATTCCTATCTGGGACGAAAGGGGCTACTAACCTGCTAATCCACTAGATAGCTCAATTACTGAACTTTTTGATAGGTACCTCCCTAGTTAGCAAAATACCAGGTGCGGTCATCATGAGGCCCGTTATGTCTGTTTTACGTCCCAAAGATATTTTAGGTTTCTGGTCTCATCTAGTCAATATTTTGGCTCGTGAATCTTTAGGAGTTCGATGAATTGAGAGAAATCTTCTAGATTGCGCTCTCCCAAACGCTGATCCCCAAATGTTTCCCTCCGCTAGTTAGCGGCATTACTCAGACTTCTAGCCAAATCCTGTGTTTACGCGTTGCTGGCAAAGCTTCCCACGCAAGCTCAATTAGATTCTCCCCGTTCTAGGTGAAATATGCCGTCGATAAACAGAATGACATTTGCTAAGATGAACAGCGCTGATGTCACCAAAACCTTTTTGAGGAAGCTGCATGATGTTCGCAACTGAATCTGTTCAGTACAGCAAACTTTGAACGTAGGCCTCACAAATCAATTCAAGAAGGTTGTACCTTAGACCTGGTTGGCCTTCCCGATTATTCTTGAAGATGTTACAAGAAGAATGCAAGAAGATATGTTTTCGCTCACCAAGAGATGTTTTTCCTATTGAGAGACAGAACAGAGTTCATCTACATGGTCTGATAAGCTCCTGTGAATTGCGCTAGTGAGCGTGTTAGTAATTCGTCTACACGTATGACTAGACCCCTTGACTAAGGGTCCAAACACCCACAAACTCCTTACAAAACTAAATACAATAATCATTTATCAGAAGAGTGAAATTCCTTGCCGAATCTCCTGCAACCCTTCTCACCAGAGTAAAAAGCAGTTTCCAGTGTGTGTGTTGTCCGGGTGTAGATTTAATCCGATTAATTCAGCATGCCTACAGGATGTGTGCGTGCAATTACAAGCGGGTGAACACCACTCAGGAATTTTCAAGCATGACTTAGATACGAATGTTGGACATTTAGATTTTATTTAGATGGAACCAGACAGATGAAAAAAAACGAATCCACACGCATATGAGCTTTCAGTATTGCCGCCCGAAATTTGATTCTTTGAAAATACGATACATTGCAAGCAACCGTTACTGGCGCACTTAACTCTGACGCTGTGTTGAAAATTGACGAGTATTTATTCTCAGAAACGTGTCTAGAATTACATGCAAAAGCACAGGTAAAACAATCTCATGTCGCTTGTGAATAACCGGAATGTCCGCTTTTGAGAGACAGGTAATGTTGAAAAAAAATCGTTCAGCTGTAACACCCTTTCTTAGTGCTTAGTTGCCATGCCATCCGAAGGAAGCATAAGGGCTGAGATACTGCCAGGTTACCCAAGTCTAGACAGGGAAAGTCGAGAGTCAGAGGTCGGGTTCGAACCATGGTCCTTCCGGTCAGTGAAGTCGCTAACTAATCACTTGAGCTAATGCGCTATAATATACATATATTATATGGAAAAACAAAAATAATGAGATGATGCCCGTACCCCAAATTTGATCCAAACGTCCTGAAAAACAACTTCTTGTGTAGCGATTTTGCACTCCCACAGCATCACATACACTTTCTTAAAATACCAGCTTTGTCGTCTGCAAAACTTCTTGTTCTGTTATAAGTCAAGTAGCTACAATTATGTGTGCTTGCATTTCTCTATCCAGAAATTCCATCCAGATCAATGAGTATCCCTAATAGATGTAGGCTTCCTCAATCATGTGTATAAAACCTAATATGAAACACGAGGAAGACGTGACTTCCACTCAAGTAAGAATTCTGGGCGTGTAGAGTTTTATCAGTTCCACTAGTTTTCCACGTCAATGATATGACTTTTGCAATGACATAAAGACTTTGATCCAGTTTTAAATGCAGCAGCTTTATTTTACAAACATACGTTTACATACATAAGGACACAAAGCTTTCATCCCTGCGTGATGAAGACGAATTTGTGAACCAGTAAAAGGAATTCGTGCTAGTAAGAAAGCCTCGAGGTATTTGAACAGTCCAAGTACCTTCATCCTTCAGCATATGTTGAGGCGGTTTGTAGGTAAATCCATACTCTCTCAGGCCACGGTGGACACATCAGGCAACCAATTATTCTTTTTGTTATGGAAACCTTCACTCGACCAAGACCCGGTTGAGAGACACCATTCCCTGATTGCGTAGTTGCCAACCGTGCCAGCCAACGTCGTGTTGACTGATAAGGTCGGAATGTATACATTTCTAGTTGCCTTGTTGCTGGATATGAATTACACATTTGTGGCACGTAAAAACATACCGCTCGAAGCGAGACTGAATGCAAGTAGGAGTACCTAAATGTCTTCACCCACGCAATGACAAAGAAAGTTTACAGCAGTACATTGTTAAAATGTGAGTCAATTAGGATCACGGATTCCTGCTAATATGATGCATTTCTCAGAGTGTTAAGAACCATTTTTGTCGGTTATTCTATGTTACCTCTCATCCTCCCGGATCGCCGAGCTGGACGGTTTAGTTTTTGACTGATTCTTTAGCAGTACATATAGTTAAAATGGAACCCACATAATGGCTGGTTTTCTGTAGCTTGTGAAGGTCGTGGAAATGCTGGGTGCTTAGAGGGCAGGGGATATCTAACTCTTGTCACCGAATGCGAATATAAAGCTGGGCAAATGCAAATCTGCAGTTACGACCTTGAGAATGCGAATATAAAGCTGGGCAAATGCAACTCTGTAGTTACGACCTTGCTTATTACGTTTTGCGGCTCCTTAAAACGCAAGCTTATTCGGACATGAGTCGAGTTGCCGCCTTTGTGAAACGGTGTACCAGATTTTCCAACAGAATCGAAGCAGGACAGCTAGAATCTGAGTCGCTATGTGGGAGTCTAAGCTCGCATTTTTAAGTTTTAAACGATGGTCCTTTGCTGAACTGTTTGGTAGCTCGTGAAATACTGGTGTCATAGGAACGCATCTGAAATACCAGTGAAAGCGACACCAATAGGAATTCATGAATTCTACGTGTACATTCGAGAAAACTACTGGTGATTAGGTCCCTGCAGGCAGAAATATTGTGCTCAGACAGTATTTTAGACTCTTCTTTGCCAACGAAAAAAGAATTAAATCGTGCTATTTGTAAGCAAATAAAGGAATCACCACCACCGGATGTGATGGACTCTTTTCCATCCACTGTCAGCATCTCAGGATGTCAAAAGCCAGCTGATGTATAAATAAAACATTCCAACTGACCCTTGTATGCCCAAATCTATGGCATAAGCTGCATGGAGTGAGATTTATTGCAATAGCTTTGTTTGTTTCCTGAATTCTCAAAATAAAACGGTTTTCACAAATATTTAACGGTCTGGGAAACTGACCCTTGTATGCCCAAATCTATGGCCTATGCTGCATGTAGTGAGATTTATTGCAATAGCTTTGTTTGCATTCTAAATTCTCAAAATAAAGCGGTTTCCACAAATATTTAACGGTCTGGAGTGGCCTAGCAGACCACTGTACATTTTCTGATGAAACAGAGTGCGCTTCTCTCCCACTCTTACTTAATAATGAAAAAGTGAAGGACAGTCAGTCAGTCAGTCATATTGTTACAGAAATTGTCATAAGCCTCATCACCTGTTTTCAAATGCCCGGAATCGGATCGTATCGACAAGTAAGCGGGATTCACGAAAATCCTGATTTATTCCGTTAAAGTGTTCATTCGGATTTACTCAATTTTCAGTGGAACCACAAAGTTTGTCAACCTTATCTATCATTGGGTGTATTTTGTAGGAGCCCTACATAGGCGGAGTAATTTGAATTAATGAATGCGTTGGAGACGATATCAACTGCGAAGATGACAGATAATCAATTATTCATCCTCACATAAATCCGTTTATCAAATTAGCCAGTCTTCTCTCAGCCTGCCTGTGTCGCTTCAATTGTGTCACAACATCATGACCATAAGGAAAACTCACTGACCACCAACCCTTTGCAAACATTCGTACAATGTGTGAAATGCACGATAAGTGAAGACCTTTCCGTCTCCCAGGGACATAAAATAATGCCCGGTTCTATGAGTATTAATTGTTGGAAATCTTATTAGTGTGCGTCACATTTGGTTGAAAAGCCGATGTCACAGATAAGGACCATGCCGTCCAGTTCCCATATTTGCTGCACACGACTAATATTGATTCCAGAGACTATCGGAATTTAGTTACGTAATCTGAAGCTCTGTATTCAATCGGAAATTTTATGACATGTTAACTTTCACTGGTCTGATTCCACCCTATTTTGAAGGATTATTTTAATGTTTAGACGTGATGCACTACTCATAAGGTCGCTGAAAATTCTCTTACATCTCACAACCGGTTTTAGCCTTCTCAGGGCTAATCAGGTAGACTCAGTCTACAAGTTTTTCCCAGACTTATGTTTTAACCGAAATCAAATTGCACGAACCTAGCTGAATACACATATTTGCACTCTCGTTTTCTAAGCTTAGAAATATCACAAACGAGAGATTCAACTGGGTTCCAGATGAGTCTCTCGCAAAACCAAATTGATATGCAAATAAATGTACTTCTCTAGTTTTAATGTTATCTCGTCCGTTTTACTCCGGGACACACTGACCCGCGTACCCTTTCCCTTTTCAACGAACTATCGCTGCTCACCAGTTGTTTCGCTTTTCACCCACTCTAGAGCAATTACTTGTTGCACGAGCTGCTTTGATTTTCGTTCTACAATGCAAAAAACTATTCGACTGTAAGAAGCACCTTACTGTGACACTTAGCAAAGGATGTCTGATGTGAAAATATCAAAAATGCCTACTAGTTATGAGTTCTTTTCCCTTCGAGAGTAGAAGTTCTCTTCCCTATGTAGCAGAAAATCATTCGCTCAGAAATGCTCAAGGTTACTGCTTAACGCGTGCCACCGGTAGATTCCTATCCCCTCCAAAATCACATCTTATAGCCCATGGATAGCGAAACCACGGTGTAAGCGAATGCTACTACTACTACTACTACTAATAATAATAATAATA
>NW_008751663.1:1913364-1924225 GCF_000715545.1 Opisthorchis viverrini
AAGCAGAATGTTTGACGCAGCCATGCTTAGCTGCCAGTCAGGTGAAAAAAATTAAACTGCCACAGCCCACTGTCACAAAAAATGAACCAGAGATTACGTGATGCTTAAAAGTAAGCAGACGAAATTTTGCCTGCTAACCGGTGAGAAATATTTCGTTTGGTTTCCGGTCAGAAAAACTTCAAAGGCAACGAACTTCCATGTGCTGCAGTTCTATCTTTAGTACACATTCTTCCACGAACTGGGGGCTTATTCCACAAAAGCCTCTCATTGTTCTCCTTCTAGTTGGACGAATTGGTTAATAATCGGTGTTCTCCTTATCTACACCACATAGATACTAGGCTAGTGTTTTTTCGCGGGTGGGTTGGTAATATGGAATTTGCATCATTCCACAATGCTGTGTTCTGACTCTAAAAGTTCCATAAAAAATACTGTTCTTGGTGCTTGCTAAAGTTGAGCGGAAATATTTCACATTTGACACCAGAATCAACAGTCTTTCGGTGAACTGCCAATATGTGAACAACTTGGTTATTTTTCAGCGCCCCGTAATGTTGACTGAATACAATTAAATAATGATGTGAAACGTTTCCATGTTGATGTCGGTCTGTTATCAATGTGACGCTTTCCACTTCTTTATTCAGTGACCTCCGCGCCAAAATACGATAGAATAGTCGGTACGGAAAGCCCAAGGTTATTTCTGAAATATAGATTTCTTACATTCTATTAAGCCAAAGCCACTCTTCTTGGTTTTCTGATCCCTGGAAGGTGGACTGTGTTTCTTCCTCATGTGTGGTCTGTTTGACTAACCTGGTAGTGTCGCATATAAACATGCAAAGCCCCTGGAGACGTTGCGGACTAATTAATGCAATTTACAAGCTTTCAGTTATGAGCGAGGAGTAAACCAAAAATTTTCCATTAGAACGGAAGCTTTCTGTGTAAAACTTTAGGTACCAAGCTTTCCAGAGTAGGAAAATCCATCAACCCCAATTTGAGGCACAAAGCTGAGGATTTCTATAAAAACTACTAGAAAAGACGCCGTCAAAGTTATTGATTGTGGGAAGATCCTAAATTCAAAACAGATTTAGGGAGTCTAACCCGAAGGGGTTTGTTCGAAACCAGAAGATCACAAATATGAATGCTTGTAATAAATTTCGCTGAGTGCCGGTGGTATATTGATTATGTAACATTTCAATTTTTGTTGCCAAATGGGGTCACATTTGCGTCAGCATACTGGAACAAGCTATGGAAGATGTTGTAGCTGTATTGTTGCTGCGATTTTTATAAGCGATACTCACTAGATTCAGTACAGGTTATTCATCACGATTAAAATGAACGATTTCGAAGGAGGGCGCAAAATGCTTTCACTGACGATTACATCTAAAACTTAAGAGTGACACTCGGCGTATCGGGCAAAATCTGTTTCTTTCAAGTGAAAATCAGACTGGTGTGTATAGCAGAGCCATCGTAGCATAACATTCATTATACGGAGTAGGTCAGGGGTTGCAGAACGCTTAGCAGATAAGGGAGGTAGGTTAACGTAAGGACCAAATTAAGTGATAAACTGGCTGATCAGCCGTAAGCTGACACAATTTCAAAGCTCGCAGGGATTTGATTTGAATAGATATATCGACACTGTGTTTCTGGATTATGACTGTCGCAGTTACAGACCGCTTGCGATCGACTCTCTGACACCAGGAGGATCATATGGAAGCTTTTTCATTCATCTTGTGCGAGAGGGGTTTTGGTCAGGTGCAAAGCTGTTTTGCTTAAACTGGATCCTTAATTGTTACACTCAAAACAAACGATGATCCTTTGCCAGACAAAAGCCTTATTGTAGGATGAGCATAAAATTCCCCGCCTGCATAGCTAATGGCAGAATTCGATAGTCTTTCTTCCGATGAAAACCGAATTAAATGAAAATAGTCATAAATGTAGATACCATACAATGCTTTAGTCTTCTAGAAACGATCTCAACGATTATTCCTTCTTTTTGTGGAAAAATAAAATGAAGTCTTACCTTGAGTGCGAAATGATTTGCCCTTCTTTATTTTTACTTTTCCAGTTGTGAGTCGGGTAGCGTAGTTGCTGTGCGAGAATACTTGTTCTGGAAAACGTACATAACATTTTAGAGGGTTTCTTAAGCAGATCTTTAATGCCTTTTCAATGACGGAATTTCTTCCAGAAAAATTTCCGTCAAGATGAATATGCTGTCAAGTCCATCTGGGCGTACAGCGTACATAGCAGAGTAACGGGACAGCTATTTCGTCATTCGGATGACGTATTTAGGTAAATAATTCGGTGAAGCGTCTTATCTTATTTACGTGAAAAATGTGCGGCAATAATGCAACGACACTTGTCTATTTTACTGCTGGGAAGTTAACTTGGGGTTTAGGGATAAAACCAGAGTCTTGACATTGCTATAGCACTATTGCCAAACGGCTTACTAGCATTAGCGTCTAAGTCTGGGTGGTACCGACATTGTGGATAGCGAGAGTTTCTTATATTGATGCATTTACAAATATGCAACACCAATAGTTACACATATCAGTGTATTGAGACACAGTTTGAAGATTGGGGATAGTCAAATCTGAATAGCTTTACTTGTGATGATATAAAACAGTCGGATATGAACGTGGTACACAGTTAACTGATTAGAAAAGAAAATATGAACTAAAGCCAATGTCTAACATGGATCCGGGGCCAAGGATTGGTTTTGAACTGAAGTTGCGTTTGCCTGAACTGAATATTTATGATTGTCATCCATGTATGAAATTCAGAAAACTAAGAAGTTTGGGGCTTTACCGACGTTAAAAAGCCGATCCTTAAATGTTGTCCATAGACAGCAAATTAAAACTCTGCCACTGCAGGGTGACAGAAATTTTATTGGAACAATTTCCTTTTCTTTTTTGTTGACTTCCTTGCGCTCCCCAAATACGAAAGCCTCTTTCCTTTCACCGGCAGCTTATGAGAATAATCTTTGCATGCAGTAAAGGCAAGGTAAACCTGACGATAACTGAATATTGTTGCTGAGTAGTAGCCCACTAAACCGATCATCACACTGGATCTGTTGAAGCTTTCAAATTTGGTTCAGACGACTGGTACGGAAATTTCTAACTTCTAACACAGAGTTCAAACCATATGCGGGCATGAACGGCAGCTAATCTGCAGAGGTTTCAGCAACCTTACAAGCAGTGAGTCGGGTCAGGAACAAGTGTTCTTATCAAGAATTACTGGGAAGAAATTGAACGGTCTATGCGAAGCACGTACCACGACCTAAGGGTGTCACCTTGAATTGGTAGTCGGGATTGAGTACTGTAGTGAACTACCGGGCTACACTAGGTCGAACTTTCTTCCACAACGTGCAACCATGTTAGGAAGATCAAAGCAAAGCAGTGAGACTAAGAGGACTAAGACCGCATACTAAAAGTAATCATAGTGGGAGGAGATCTGAGGTTAAAATCGTTGTGTCCTTTGCGATAGAAGTGTGAAGGTAGTAATGCTTTCCCACCAGGCAATCAGCAGGTCCATATCTATGGAACCAGCACTTTTACCTCTTTCCGAGAAAGAACGCGTTGTAAAAATTCACCTCCAAACTCCTCGAACCACGATCGTCCAAAGCCTGACAGTGGCCACCGGCAAAGTATTCAATATGGTCAAACATCTTTTTTAAAACCAAGCAGCCAAATGCTACTCAGAGGGCACCTTCTATACGCAGTCACATTATGCAGTAATGTCTTGTGTGCTTGAGCGAGGCCAGACTGCTGCAGCAGAGCATGTAAGACTATTGAGTCACGGCCGGGCAAGTTCCCCCATATTTTCCGCTACCTCCCAGGTCAGACATTTGAGCCAGAGGCTAGGGGCACCGTTAGAAGCGCTTATCACAAACCGGTCACTAGACAGCTTCGTTCCGAGTGCAGTTAAAAAAAATGAAATTGGAAGCATTTGTTTATTAGCAGAGTTCAAGCGGAATTCACATTTGACAATGCACCTTTGTGTGGGCAAAGGGCTTTGAAACAGTCATCATTTCGATCACATGATGTTAGCTTAAATATGTTTTTGTCTGTTCTTTCCGCCTCGCCACCAGTTTCACTTTATATTACACCTGCCTGATTTATGTCTCGGGGCTGATGTTATTAAACGGTATACTAACCCGCCACAATATACTATGATGTTTTGAAAATCCGACCAACCGGAACATGAGTTGGCGTGTGTGCAGCATAATCATTTCAAGATTATCCTAAACGATAGATTCGGCTGAGATTCAAGTGAGTCTCCCGTGGAAACCGGGTCGTTAGGGAAATGAGTGCATTCACTTATCTGTATCGTTTCAAAAATGTGCCTCGTGAACATTTTTGGGTTCCATCCTTGATGCTATCATGCCAAAGTTAACTTGATTTATAATGCCAAATGCGGTTGATTTCGTAGAGTTGAGAATTTCGCGATAAAAAACAAACCTCTCGTTGTTTGTGGGGGGCCTCAAAGCTAACATTTCATTACGCTTGACCACCTCTTCAAGACAAAAGAAGAATTTTTAGGTTTCAGCGTACGAGTCAGACAAAGATGCCAACATAAGAGCTAGTGTTGTGACAGTGGACGAAAAATTTTATAGCCATACAACCTTCTAGTGCATGCTGAATAATGCAAACTCAAGTTAAACACTGTACTATCGACAGAAGTCATGTCAACTTTTATCCAAAAAGGTCTTCCTTTCATTCACTTGTCCTTTTTATATTTAGGCCTGATAATCTCGCAGAATGGGTAGTTTTTGGCTTTCAGGTTTTCATTAAGATATTATAAATGACCAAACTAGGGAAACGCAAATGTAATCTGGTTGTTGAATAAAAGAGTCGACACCGGTGGTGTAATAGCCATGACTGATGGACAGTATTGTTCTACCCCGTATATGCTGTTTATTCACACTGTCCCGGTTTTGGCCGAATGACGAAAAGTTTGAAAAGTAACCTGAATATTTCGGGTTCGACTTTAGTTGAGGGCTTGTGGAAGCACTCTGGTGACTAGTCGAAACCACAAAGGAGCAGCTGAGTACCGATTCTTGGTAAGTTTGCGTATGCTCATTCGCGAGATGATATAGCAATTAAACCTTACATAAACCTTGGGGCTATACGAGAAGTAATGTTAGGAATTTGTAAGGCCCCAGCAAGCCGGTGGTACTCATCAAAGCTAACCATTAAAAGGACTGGTCTAATATAAATCACATTTACCATACGTGTGTATGTATGTGGAGAAAAGTACGACGCGACTGATAACCGTCCAGGGCGACCCTGGACCCTGGACCCGGTAGTCTCCATTAGGACACTTAGCGCGCTGCATCCACAACGAATTACTTCGACTTATGTGGCGAAGTTCGAACGATGGCAGTTTTTAACTTGCCTATTGATGAGAAAACAGTGTATGAAAATGCGTAAATATATTCTCTTGCTTGAAAATCTGTATCTTTCAAAATTTACTTGTGTCGCACAATATCGATATACCCCTTACATTTTTGTCTTAAAGCGACGATCGTGAATTCAGATTAGATCACTCACTTTAATTTCGATAATCGAATAAAGTTAGAGGAGATGCCAGAAAAGGCCACAGACTTAAATCGGTTGAAGAGACCCGAAGATGTATATATCTATTAAATCGGTTGAAGAGACCCGAAGATGTTAAATATCTAATGTTCGCTATTTATTCCATATGATAAACCTGTTGGTAGTGCGTTACGTCTAGAAAACAACACAAGGGAGAATGATATTTCACCACGTTTGAATGCATCAGACACTTGGAGAATGTGAACAGCCTTAAACCCTTCGTCGGTGCTGTCCATAAGGGATAACATACTGTTTACACTCTTAACAAATGAGACTAACTTTAAATCCAGATTGATATGGTTGAGATGGAAAGGCAAAATACAATGGACATGCTATTCCCAACCTCAGCGGAAGTCCATCGATTTCGGATTCGGCGGTGTACTGAAAGATCATTACAGTCAACCGCAGTATAGAGGAATCAGATCTGTGCTGTATAAATGCAGACGTACGGCTGCTATTCAGAGAAGCGCTTTCAACTGCTTGTTTGGCCGAATCCCCTTCGTATTGGCATTTTGCACAGTGATAATTTTGCAACCTCACTCGGGCATAATAAAAATTGTAATCGGTTGACAGCACACTTTTGGAGAAAGTAAAGCTCTGTGATCTTAAATTTAGAGCGGATTTTGAACTCATCCAGGACGGCTAGTGCTCATTTTAGGGGAGAGCCATCTCGTTTGAACTGCAAGCATTGTCGACACAACAATGGATTTCGAGATGCCAGCGCACATCCTCTCGTATCGTTGTCCTTATCAACAGTTATGTTAGCAATTTGACAACACCCAATCAATCGTTCTACTCTTATAAAGAAAAGCGATTTCATAATTTCAGAGCTCCCCACCAGCATGTTAATGCAACCAAAGTGGGCGGAAATTTTGAGCAGTACAAGGTCTAGTACAACAAACCAATGAGATCTAGTTGCCCTATATGCTGTTGTACTTCCATGATCTTTCAGCTGAAGAAATGACCAAAAGCAGCGACGCATTTTTAGACTGAGTGCGCATGACTCAGTGCTTCACAGGTACAATATATCGCAGCGACAATCTACTGAGATGTAGAATGCGTGACGTCATCTGGAAGCCCATTCGCGTGACGCGCAAAATTAGAAGCAAAGAAGTGCGAATTCTCAAGATTTATCAATACTACACGCTGCATAGATTTATGCAAGTCCAAAGAAGGCCGGAGAGAACGGCGAGTCGATCTGAGCTAGGGAGCATGGCAAGTGATCAAAAAGGCGAGAAAAGTTTGTCAAAGTTGGTTCAACATATCAAGGGCCAAAATCCTATGATAGATTGCTGGTGAATATCACATACATGAGGTAGACGCAGAAAACAGCGAGTTCAAGAAAGTTGAGAGGTTGATGGAGAGGTATGGGTTACATGGACTTATATGAAGAATTTGTAGGAGACCAGGCTTGACGTCATAAGTTGAAAAATGAAGACCGAAATAGACAATATATCCTATTAGCATAAGGAGAATGTTAGCTATTGCAATGAACTCATGGGTGACTTAACACTCGGTGTCTAGTATTACCTGCAGAAAGTATCAAGGAACCACGAATTGGGGATAAAGTATTCTACCTGGCTTTGCATCAATGGTCTTAGTCGATGAATGCAGAATGCCAAAGCTTTCAGATCTCCTTAAACTCAGCCAGGTGAGGAAAAATCAAGATTTAACTCGTGTGTGGGGATCTCCTTTTTACCTCAAATAATCCACTATTTGATCTGATATTTACACCGAACTGGTCAGGCAGGTGGTGCTGAACTGGATTGAATTCATCCACGGGTGAATCTGGACCACTTTATATGTGGGGTAGATCATTCGGGAAAGGCTTACGAAGTAAGCCTCAATTACTGAACCCCCCTAAGCAAATTCATATTCATAGCATACTGAATAAATTATCCCAAATACACCGGTATCCAATCTATCGTCAGATTGATTTGACGTTCAAAGTATTACTGTTTGATTAAAAGTTGGTGTATATGACTGTGTTCATGACTGTTAAAGTGCCATCTTCTTTAAAATTTTATGTAGAACGTGCATCGTGTAGTTTTTTTAAGTGTTAAAACTATTTGGCTGCATTCACCCATCCATATTTTTCATGTGATGCGCTTGTATGGCTGTTAAACTATTCTTTGTAACCAGTCACGTAGATAACATACGAAGGGCAGTGTCCAAAACACGTTTTTCTCATGTCTCGTTCCCCTTTGGGGCAAAAACCTATTAGAGCGGTGGCATGTATCAGACGAGACAACGCGCAATGTGGCAGTTAAACTGGAACAAAGATGTGGGTTACTGTTAGATGTCCATCGCAAAAATGATTGTCAGTCAGCGGAAGATCCGACTATCTCAACGGTTCACTTCACTGTCATCCCCCTTGTTTGCTTTCTTCTGTCTGGCCGGCTGGATCGCCACATGATCGAACTGTCGTCTGGTGCATGGAGCGCCTCGTTCGGCACACTGATCACGCCGTTTTTGTTCACGCGGCTGGTGCAAGGCTTGTCAGTTAGGCGATCAGATTAAAAATGCCAAGTATGATAGGAATCAAGAAAACATGTGCAGCAGAAACAGTCGTGTTAATTGGCCAGAAGCGGGTCCAATTCCCACGTTCAACCTGCTGTTGATAAAAGGGCGCAAAATCATGTGCTTTTGTGCAAACAATCAATTTTAGTGACAGTAACGCATTCTTTCAACCATTCATCCTGCATTTTGCCCCTTTCGTTAGTTTTGCTGATATTTTCTCCCTGCTCACTACAATTTTGTAGAGCTGTAATTGAACCTACTGATGAAATGTCGAGTAGTGTTTGCTGGTTCAGAAGTCTTCAGATAACCGTCTGATTAGGTCACGCGACACTCCCATCAGCTAACTTGTTCATGCCACTCGGATTGTGAAAGCTGACGGTGCATTCTAGTGTGGATATTGTTGCCCAGGAGAAAGGTGGCAGGATTTCCCGGATTGTTAGCGACGCTTTCAATGGTGGGGCGAAAAACAACTTCGGCAAAATAAGCTAACAGTATGACATTTTTAGACGAGGAATCTGTGTTTTCATACTGCTCATTCGTCAAAGTCGTCCCGCACAAATCAAAATAAATACATGTGAAGCACGGAGAAAAAACTATCTACAAGTGGGGTGCATTTCTCTCCCTACAGCGGAGACACCTCTGTATGGGGAGGGAGTTCCCTAACGATGCCTTCTTTGGTGGAATGAGAAGTAAATTCTAAGGTTCACAGTGACCAACTGGCGGAATGGCGAAATTCTTAAATAATATTTCTACAAAACTACCCGAGGTTGCAGGGGGAGAATTTTTCATGTCCTATTTAAGTACTTCCAAGATAAGAGCATGATGTAGTTCTCCCTTTAACAAAACCACACAAAAAAAATTTTCGAAAGACTATAATCGGAATCATCTTCCGAGATTTATGTTTAAAAGGTACTGATCAACTCACAATTAATCTCTTTCAACGCTTTCGATGTTAGATAAGCCAGTGCCTGGAGATTATTTTGAATAACAGAGAGGCATTAATTACACATCCTTGTCACTTTTACCACTGGCATATTTCCAGAAGATCAAATATAACTTTTGATAGTTTATCTGGGTACGATAACACAAGATCCCAGTAAACTCTTGTCCAAGAGAGAAATAGCTGACCATGTCGATTATCACGGATTATCCGCACACTTCCACATGGCACGATCAGCCTCTTTGGCATATTTGTTTCACGTATCATCTTTCTGACATGCTTCCAAGTGATGGATATGCCACAAAATCGACTACTTGCAATTCACAAATTTCCTTCACCGGATTCTGTTGGATCTTCACAGGCCTTTTCACTCTGCAAGTGAGTGCTTAGACCCACGTAGGTTGAACGTTTGACGGAAATGTTCATGCTTCGACAGAATTTGTGGAAATAATCGGACGACTTACTATGGCCAATGATGGGCATTTCTCCAAGAGCTTTTTGAGCGATTGCTTGATATCTATAACTAAAGCTGTGCAACTAACAGAATCATATGTTAATTCACCGTTCGGCCATAATAGTTGCTAATTGCTTTGTACTTCACAACTGGTTGGTCACTAAAATCATACGCTTTTAGATGCCTTTTCTCAAGGGCTACCAACCTCCTGGTACTGAAGACCACCCACCTGCTTTATTCAAGGATGGCAGCGAATTTCTCAGTCAGTGACTGTTAGGTCTACTTGGGAAAAAAGGGACCGTTACAGATAACCGGGATGAGCTGATAATGGCGCCCCTTTTCAATAATATATATATATATATAATAGACGTGGCACGAAGCTATTGAGGTTGATCTACTACCCGGACCAAGTAGGGTTTCGGTACAACGGTTGTTTCAGTGTACCATCGTAACGTCGTTCAAGGCCAGCACCTAGGGATGAGAAGAAGTTATCGGTTTGCCCTTCTGAGATTAACAGGTGGGAAACCTACACTGTTACCATCAAAGTTGAAGGAAAACCGTTTCAGGGCGATGAACCGACTGGCCTACTGATCCGTAACTGTAATGGTTTGAGCAGGTTTATCCTGGCCGCAACACTTTGAACCTAGTTCACAAACAATCGTCTGTGTCCGTTTAATCTCAAAGTCAGTGTGCCTGTCCACGCTCAAAGAATGTCAATATACTGCTCTTGCTGCTGTGAAGCGGAATATACTGGACACACGTCCAGATTGGCACAGCAACGCTTAATCGAAGTGGCCGAAGCTATTGCCATAGGACATTGCAACCCGATAGCTTTTCGGCAAAAACGCTTTATTCGCGTGTTGTACTTGCCATGGTCCGACTCAACTCACACCATACACATACACCCTGTTAGCAACGTTGTGGACTGTTGGTAGCTCGGGTGCGCTGTTTGGTTGTTGATCTGTTCGCCAAGCTTGGCAGATGGATTGCAAACGATGGTGATGCATACTATAAGGAGTAACAAAGCTTGCTTCCGTAATCCATAGGGCTTAAACCATAGTTCGTAGTGAATAAGCTAGTGATCGAGCAGTCAGGTTCTCCTTACGCTCAAAAACCGCACAGATTCTTCGGGCAGCGGTTTCTTTCGATGTGGTTTGGCTAATTCAGCCATCCAACTTAGGTTTAAGAATTCGAATGAGCAACGTTTCACGACTGTGTACACAGAAGTATACCAGGTGGCTGTACTTGATGTCAGATTTTCCTAGTATATCAAACAAATATTATTATGGTCCTCAAGTTCGACCTCCCCAGCTGGCCATATATATATATATATATATATATAGTGCTTCTCAGTGCTGT
>NW_008751663.1:1926123-2057398 GCF_000715545.1 Opisthorchis viverrini
ATATATATACATATATATATGGGGCTTCTCAATGCTTTCCATTGGTGATTTACCTAGCTTACCAGGCCTGGATGGATTAGTTGTTCCTTGAAGCCAGGCCAGTGCCTCCTGTCAATTCACTTCCTGCTCATGTACATCATGCTCATTGAAGTATCCCACGTTCTGCCTCTGCAACTGCTTGAAAAGGTAGCTTACCAGGCCTGGATGGATTAGTTGTTCCTTGACAGGTAGCCAGTGCCTCCTGTCAATTCACTTCCTGCTCATGTACATCATGCTCATTGAAGTATCCCACGTTCTGCCTCTGCAACTGTATGACTTGAAAAGGCCTTGCGGAAACCCACCCCGGTAGTTGTATCACCTCCAGTGGAAGTGTGACTGATAAAGTCAGTCAACGAATCTCAAAGGCCAGAGTCACGTTTGCTAATTCACGTCACTCCTGGCGTCCAACAAGCGCGTCACTGAGTGTGAATGGTCGCGTCTACCGGGTACACTACGAGCTGCGTTGTTGTATAATTGCGAAACATGGCCCCCGAGGATAGATGATGTCAGCCATCTTCAGGTATTTGACAATCGGAGCCTCAGAATCATTGCTGGTTTCGGATCGCGTAAACAGATTCGTAACGAGGTGACTAGCAAACGGGCATTTGCTGGGGAAGCAAGTACTTCAATCGCAAAAAAATCCAGACCACTATAGCTCAGCCATGTACTCGCCTGTCAAAAGACCATCTACCGAGACGACTCCTTACCTACTTCAGAATGGCGCGAAACGAGAGCTGGACAAAACATATGATCTGGCAGGTGGGTATGAAAGAAATTATTAAGTTACCGTTGGTGCAGTTCACGACCCCCGTGACCCTTTCTGTGCCTGAGTGCAGACCTTGCAGGAAAGGGGCAGATGGACGTTAGTTACTTTCTAGATCATCTGATTAAGCTCCTGGGTATGTAGGCACCTGAGAATGCTTGCGACTGGACGGCACCGGGTCTCCTTCCTCACCCAATCTTTTCCTCTTCTTTTCCCTCTGAGACTTCAAATATAATTGGATGAGCTTTATGGTTTTTGCGGCAATGAAGTATGTGACAAGACTGTTGTCGCCGTCTCTAACGATGATGATACCTGGGTCAAATTTACCGGACAGCAAACACAAGTAACTAGTAACAGGTAGTAAGTAGTACAACTCTTGCTATCCACTATTTTTTCGGTTAATCTACCGTCCACCACCTGCCTGCCCGTACATTTGATTTGGTAAGCGCTTACTCACTTTTACCGGAAACCATGGTTATGGGATGTTGCACCCCTCGAGAAAATACAATGTTTTGGCTGCGTTGACTTCCCCCAGATGGAAACCAACAGGAAGGAAGAATATGGAAAAATTCAATTTTTGCCTTTTTCGTCCTACATTTACAATTTGTTAGATCTGTGCGACCAAATGAAGGCACCTGTACCCATTACGTTTAACTTACGTCATTCTTCTGAATACACGCAACCCACTCAGCAAGCTTATCGGAATTTTACTAATATGTTTTCCGGGACATTCACAATACTCTGCGGAAACTATCTATCATTGGTTTTGCCCGAATTTTTCGAAGTCATGCGTCAACTTGCATAGAAGGAAGGTACGCAAAGGTTCACGTCATCTAAACACAGTTACAAGAATCGTTCACTTCATTCCGCCACTAAATTTTTTTGGAATCAAGTTACTTTCATACACCTGTAGCCGTTCCGTAATTTTTGCATAAAATGATTGGCAGACTTCATGTTCATTTGTTTCAGGATATCTTGCTCATGTTATAGAACAAAAGTTTGGGCAAAATCTCATATCCAACTTTGCGGTGGTTATGTGTGTGTTAGTAGGAGCAACTATTACTGGAATTCTTACCAAGAATGGTGACGGAGGGAGTAATAATTCAATCTGGAGGTATTTGTCTTTGTCGCTCCACTCGTTAGTTAGACTAAGAGACTCAAGTCTGACATTCAAGAGGTACATTCGCTCTAAAATCCTATCTCCTTCTAATTGAAACTGTTGTAGGTGGGACAGCTCTTGAGTTACCGAAAATATTTTGCGTTCTGCTTAGACCAGTGCCTTGCTTCCGTTAATCTCTATTTACGTTACCCATGGTAACACTTACACTTCCGTTCAAATGGTGACATAAATTCCAAAAAATGTGGGCTAAGTGTTCGCTGGAACTCTTGTAACATCTGTCACTTGATCGGCACTGGCTGACTATCCACTGTCCGACAGTTGGATCTCGTTTCAGCAAATTTACATCATGCAACGTCACTCAGGCATCCTAACACCAGTCCAGTTTGGATTCAAATTGTTCTCTGGCGCCATATTACTTACTTCGGTTCCGAAAACACACGAAGTAGACCAGTGGGTGACAGGTGAAATATTTTAACTCTTTATCTTTTGGTTCGCAGCACTGCGTGCACAAAGTCTGTCTGATTAACCTAAAGTGTGCTTCAGTTTATCTGGGAAACTGTGTAGATCAATGACACTTCGTTTTTGTGTTTTAAAATTAGCTGATTGACTCGTGGATACATTAACCAAAGTATGGTGAGGCTAGAGAGGATAGAGTTGGACGATATTGAAAGAGTTTTGTGATGTCAAACAGCTCGTA
Organism: Opisthorchis viverrini; assembly: GCF_000715545.1. Lineage (NCBI taxonomy): Eukaryota > Metazoa > Platyhelminthes > Trematoda > Opisthorchiida > Opisthorchiidae > Opisthorchis > Opisthorchis viverrini. The sequence goes on from NW_008751663.1 coordinate 1,928,743, forward strand.
GTAAGGAGGATCAATTCTGTCCAAAACCAGCCGCTTAATATTAGGCCCGTAAACAGGTGACCCTCGTCCATCTCAGGGACGCTTGGAGGTTGTTTTCAATGGGCACAGCATAACCGATGAGTGCTGCTAGAAGATGGTGAAATGATGTAGATGGTGGAGATTGGGAAATCTATGTTTACTGGTATGACGCTATCCCGCGCTTGCACCTGAGAGAAACTCATGTGACAGTATTTGTAGCAAAGTCGGCGCATTCCTTGTTTTAGATGATTACCTGTGGTTGGTTGTCTCGGTTTGACTGTCAAACAGAAACTTGAGAACACAGAACTAATTCGATACATGGAGAATTTTGTTCAAGGTTTGTGTGGTTGTAGAATAAGTCCATTCATAAACCGAAAGACGGCGGTTGGTAAAGAATGGAGGCAAGATAACCATAAGGGGCCACGCTGATTAGTTGTTCAGGTGCGCGCAAACAGACCAGTCTGACAGGATAGTGCGATTGTCGGTGCTGAACTCATGGCTACCGCCGCTGGTACAAACGTGGGTCAACTGTATTTGCACCTGGCCGGCCAAGAACGATCATGCCATAGATAAAAACGGGCTCTCGGAGCTGTATAGTGAGCGCACCGAAACTATTAAAACTGATACGATTCGAAAGATAACCGACTGCGTGTGTCATTAGAATCCACGAACCCCAACAACCATGCACTAAAAACCTTGTGCAAATTTGGAAAGCTGTTTGGTCTGGGAACTACTTTATTTCCCAGGCCTGTTTGACAATGACGTAATTCCAGCATGGCAGACATTATGGAATGACGCGATTCACTTGATTCCGTGATCCATTAATCCTTGATTCCCGTTCCTTTTTTATACGCACGTTTTCATGCGCCCGTATTAATGTACGTACTGTTTCTGTGGAGTATCATATAAACGTGTGTTACGTTAGCCAAGTGAATCGTCCGAACAAAACAAGCTTTATTCAGTATCTTCACAAATTTCTTCACTGGCTAGGCCAAGTTTTGTGGAACAATTGGGCGACAACCCCATAACGTCAAACATATGTTAGACGGTTCTGCAATCAGTGGCCGGACATTTGTCCAGGAGCTCCGAAAACGAATCTAGCTTAAAGAATATACTATAAAGTTTAACTGTCAACCTCTAAATCCACACACTTTCCAAAATTCTAAAAATCGCTGGGGGTGAATATTTGTTAATTTAGAATATGTTCGTTCGTGGAATGTTGCCAGCGGGATGTTGCCCTGAAAATCTTCTTGGGCTCACTGATGACCGTTACTCGTTCGTAATAGAGTGGCTCTCAACGTCAACTATTATTCACAGTCCAAAACGCTCCATATCTCAAATCTCTAATTGCATTTCCTAACATTCCCTCCTGTCAAGCAATCCCAGACTAACATCACCCAGATGAAGTGTTTTTCAGCCGGGATAACTGTGGCGTCTACGCAAGTGCGTTCGAGTGTACTGTAACATCAGGGTCTTCGCAATGATAGATGTGTTATAGTGTCGTCCCGTTTGAGAACCCAACATCAATAATAGATGAGGAATGTTTTGCCTTGCCTCGTTCAACAATGAAAGGATATACCTACTTGGTTCCGACAAATAACAATGTTTAGGTAGGCTGAAATTCGTTTGAATGCTTGACCACTACGAATTAACATATATTATAGCTGTTAGGTAGGCTAGACTCTTCAGCTTTCTAGTGGCGGAAAATGTAGTGATGCGACTGTTAGGCACCATATTTTACGAGACATTGATGCTGAACTAGCGACAACAGAACAGTTTCAGATGCAGCCAGTGTTCCATGTACTCGGAGTTTTGATTCTTCACAAACAAGCTTATCTGACCATTCTGCGCTGTGAGATTTCTGCTAAGTGGGTGATCATTTTCATTCAACTGGCGCCACTCATATGATCGATGGAAACTATGGGCAGTGAACTACCGGCTTTCCTACACTTAGTTCGCATCACGTAGGTCTAATCCCTTAATTTCCATCAAATTTATCCTGCAGCGGAACGCTCAATTTTACGTATGGGGCGACATATAATAATTTTCGAATTAATTTAATATTAAAGATAAAGCTAACCTAACTTCAACTGAAAGATTAATTGCATTTTGTGAAATGCCTCCAGTTAAATATTATTATAGACTTGAGTTTCAGTTAAATTTCGCTTATCTGTTGCTAACACTAACTTAATTTGGAAATGTGTGTTCAATTCCGCCGACGTACAACCGAGGCATCAAGTTTGAAGTAGAACTGATCGAAATTTGGAAGACTGATTCCCTAGATGAGGCTAAGAAGAACAAAATTGGTAGAGTGCTTTCCAGAGCTGTCCATAGGGCGTTGTTCCAACCGAAACAAGAGGTGCTGCAAATTTAGTTGAAGAATATTGTAAGCGAAAGAGAAAATGGAAATAACTCTAACTAGCCATTTTCACGTAATATCTCACCGCCGAGAAAATTTCCATTTCTCAAAGGTTAAAAAGCATACCACTTGTGTCTAAGTGTCTCACTACTTTTCCGATGCGCTACTTGAGGGTTACTGCTGGTACAACCTCTGAATTCGCACTCACTTTAAGTATGTACACCACAGGAACGCAGAAGACAGCCTCAGACCTTTGATGATCAGATACCTAGTTATGCATTGATACAACGACCACTGGAAACACCGGCATTAGTGAAAGGATGGAATCCAGTTGCTGTATTCGAAAAGAAATGACCAGTTACAAACTAACTGACAGAAATGTGGATGTCTAATGTGCACATACTCTTTGAAAGTTGAACATTCTCACCTATCCTGTTGGACTTTAATGGGTATTTATTGACTATTACACATCAGTACGCAAACAATCCAAAGCAGTTTTACAAAGTCCGCAATGCACTTCACCTTCGAACAGAGCGGGGCTTGGCCAGTAACCATAGACGCCTCGCATTATTCATCAGCGGTATCCATCGTTTATCTAGTAAAGTAAGAGCGCCCTTGGGTGCGGATTTGTTTACTGACCGAAACGAACTTATCCATTATAGACTATTAGAAACAAAAGCAAAAACCTAAAACCAATGAGTTTTAGGGATGCGAGCATCCTCAGACGATCTCTTAAACCAGCTTGGATCGTTTTGTAATTTCCGTATCAATATTTCATCGAATGCGCAAACTGCACTTTGACTCTTGACCAGACACTAAGATGTGTCTTTGCACTGATATTTCCGTTAACTTTCACTTTAATTTGTATGTTACTCTCCCGTATATCCCCATTTTTTATTTCCATGTAGATTTGCTGGAGATGACCTTCTCAGGGTTATATACCACACTTCTGAAGCTTACGTGAACATGCGGACTAAACTTAATGTTCTGATGGAGGCGATCCGTACATTCCCATTCAATGTACTGTAACCTAACGTAGGAAGGTCTTTCTTTCGGTGAAGACACTTTTATGACTGCTTTGATAACCTTGTATTCCTCACCTTCAGTTGAACTGACAATGGCAGAACCTGCCTGGTGTAGTAGCTGAGATAGCATTTCAAGCAGCCGCGGGTCGTCTGCTAAAGGATCCAACTTCACTAAAGTCCGACGAACTGGAAGTATGGTCTCAGACGCTGTCTACCATATAAATCTGGCACCATCAACTGGAAGCAATTGTTACATCTGACCCGTACCAGAGTCAGACGTTTCCCTGTTATATTTTCTGCTTGCGACAGTTAAGCGTGATTTTCCGCCCATGATGATGCTGATCATGTATTTCTGCGGTCCATAGATCTCATCGTGGTCCTGAAAATCAGATTTCAGTCTCAGCATGAAAATATGTTATGTGGTAAGGATCTCTACTGTCCATTAATACTAATTTTGCCTAGGGAGCCTCTTGGTATGGAAGAACCATTCAAAATGGCTACTTGTGTATGTCGATTGATGCGATCTCCCGTAATAATATATCTGCGTACAACAAGCAGTGCCTTCTTGTTGGTTATTTTTTTTATGACCCCACATCCACGAAGCTAAAACAACCTTGTAGAGATTTATTTGTATATATATATATTTGTATACCTTCTTCACCATTCAAATTTTCAACATTTTTCGCGGACTGCGTTACGTTTTGCGTGGTGTAAATTACCTTCCAGGTACATGACTCTTTGGTTTACCTGACCTGAACGACAGTTCATGATAGCGCAGCTACTATTAACATGCCTATCAATTTCAAATACTCGTAAATGGACTAATCACCATAACCCACTACCAGTATTATCAGGGCATACCTGAAAATGTATCGCGAGATTCTGCTATGTATTGGCCCACTGTTTGATTTGGTAAATAGTTAAATCTTCAGAATACCAGGTCTTCAGTAATATTCCTGTCCGATCGCTTAGGAGTCAATAAGTTCAAAAGATTTGAGCATACCTATTTAGCTCACTGATCGTCACGGATTAAAAATTCACGGAGGATAAGAGCAATAGTTTGTTCAGCTAACTGATCGAGGTTGTGTATAACTGTTGTTTTCAGTTGGATGACTACAATAAATAGTACACACTGTTTAGGAGGGAGAATACATCTGCATTCGTTCTTTCACACCATGGCATACCCGCCATCCATCAAGTTCTTGAAGGTTCCGTTATCCAAATCGCGATAAATATGCTTCCAGGATACGCTAAGTTTCAAAACTTTCATGTGGGTAGCCTTTGCCAGGCGACAAATTTCTGATGAATTCACCTTCTTGAATTACATTTGAACGACGTCGAGGCAAAGCAAGTTCGACCTCCCTCAGCTGACCATATATATGTTGCTCCTCAATGAGGTAACATGCTGATTAATTTAGCTTACCTAGCCTGGTTTTTCGAACATTTGTTAATTTGGTTCTGAATTCGACTTGGACACTGACTTCAGAGCAGCTTGAGCAGGTAAGTTGAGTGAAATTTCTCAGGGCGTTCGATGTGCTCTCGGTATGGCCTCGTGTCGCGCATCGGCCAAAACACTACACTGCAAAGTTTGCCTACTAGTAAGTATTTTTTGTTCCGATCCCGTAGACCGATGAGAAAGTACGGTGTTTGCTTCAGTAGACGTGAACAGAGTGCTGCGACTTGTCCGAAAATGTACATCAGACGCGATTTTTCTGCAACGTCTGCCAGTGTCTGTCACTGTGATTTATGGGTGGGCTGAGCAAAACGAATCTTTTACTAGCATCTGTACTTTTGTCACCATACAGACTCGAATAGTATGATTTTTCATTGAATTTTATTTCAGGACATATAAATGAGGATTGTTTTGGACTGACCGTCTACACGGCGCTAGATATTTTTCTTACCTTCTTCGGTATCACGGACTGCGACCGCATAGTTGCAGCTCGTCCTATTTGGTAACCCACCTGGTTTGAAGCCTCTTCCACAGGGCCATCATGTGTGGGGGTGTTGCGTTTTCCAGGTCCAATCACAGTACGTTTAGTTTAACTGCAAGATACACATTAAAATCCACATCATCTTGTAAGATCCGTTATCAGATGATTTTATACTGCGAAGAACATCTATGTTCACTCATTAGACGAGTTTATGTCGGAATGGGCGCCTTTTTACCAGTGATCCATACATTGTTGACGAATATTTTCAAGATCGCACAGAACTCGTGGTTGGTGGGACCAGTTTTGACATTGAGAAATTAGCGAAAAGTAGGCGGGGACGCTTGTGATGATAGCTGACAACTGCTTGTCGACCCCTTCCTGTCCGGCTTCTGGATGAGACACATTGGCGACATACACACTAAGAAAACTCACTCCCATTTAGAGTGTAGATAGTTATTATACTAGGATTGATAAAGTTTATTTAATCCAGTATAATTTCGCTTTTCGATTTGGCCACCGAAAATCTAACTCCAAATTCTATCGATTGTCCTGTGTGTTTTGACCACCGTGCAATCTTCCTCGGTCGGTGAACTAAGTTCTACCGAGGGCAGATGGATCAAAAGGGTGGAGCCGCAGAAGTCCGGAAAGAAAGTTATTTCATCTTCACCCCTGTCTAGAACTGCTTTGAGGCCATGGTGCACCTGTAGACTGTAACTGGAAACGTTTCCAAATCTTCAATGTGCATTACAGAATGTATAACCCATAAATGTAAGGCTTTCGGTAATTCCTTCCTTGTAGTGAACATAATGTCTCGTGGATCTAAGCACACATTTTCTCCTACAAATCTATCAGGATAACCAAACTTATATTTTTTGCATATAATGATACTTAAAAGTCTGAAATGCTGATCCAGCGTGCTACGTTTATAACAGATATTCTTGGACATCGACACTGTTGCGGCATTCCAACAAATGATCCGTCGCTGGAATATTCCAACCCTTGATCTTTGGATAGATAGTACCGAACGTTTTAGCATAGTGATAACATCAGTGATCCATCAGTGGCAAATCACCCGGTTATCTATAACGCGTTCAAGGCAGCGGAAATAAGAATCACCTCTGTCAAATGACCTATGCATTTTGAGCATTTCGGGTACCAGGTGCATGTATTTACCATGAGCACCTTCGTTTTATAAGTGCTCGTATACAGATGAATGCAGTTGTAAAACGAAAGGACATTTAAAAGAAAATTAGGTTAACATCCAGTGGCACAGTCGAGAACGGTGAACTTCATAAGTTCACTTCTTGGAAATTTTTAATTACCCTAATTGATTTTAAATTGTACAAGAACTTTCCATGAAGAAAACTACTCTCGAGGTCTCCTTGACAGCTCACGAACTTTTCGCCCTTCTTGGGTCTCATCAGGTAGGCACAGTCCCTGAATTTCCGTCAACCTCATGTTCCACTCGAACCTGAATTGGGCAGAATACGACAGGTACACTGATTTGCATATCACTTTGTTTTTCGCGGGAGACTCAACTGAATCTCTCGTTATGATGATCTTCAACGGAGTGTACTGTTATCTGGCGTCCAAGTTCATACTCGTTGCCGGTTGCCACTAGTCTTTACAGTCCTAATCTGTGCACAGCTTCTCAAAGGCTCGTTGTAAGACTAACTCGACACTGATTAACTGATAAACGGTTGGTGACGGAAACATCAGTTAGTTTATGAGATTTTTCAGTCTGTGAGTGCGCCAGCATACCCGAAATCAGGCTTGCTGTACACGGGCGCATCCACATCGTGCCGCTCGCGACAATGTCGAGGGGCTAGGTTGTCCTAATTCCAAACAAGCGAAACTATGACCGTGAGGCACATGCATCTCCAATCGCACATCAATGGCAACCGGAATAGGCAGCTTCCGGCTAAAATGATTGTGTAATACTCTTCGGAGGAATGCGACATTAAATCCAAGGAATTCAACGCGTGACATCATTGCTTCGCTGCTTCCTGGAGTGCTAGCATTCACCTCAACGCCTTTATTAGGTTGGGTGATGGCTCTCAACAGGCGACTGCAGGGTCATATACCGATCCTACACCTTCCAGCTTAGGGCACTGAATAAGGATATAGCACAGGCGGCTCCACACAAACGGTTTCTTTTGGTATGTCAATGGACAGAAGTCTGTTGTTACATAATAAACGTGACCCGACGTGGGGACCGTATTGTTGCAGAAGCATTTAAGCTAAACCGTATAAAGCGTTTCTGGCCTGATTTTCACAGGAGGGGATTGTGAGCAACTCATGCAGAAACAGAGGATAATACTAGCTGTCTGTTGGCCTCTGGAACTTTGGATTGGATAAGAGAATTTTCTTCCCCAAACACCACCTGTCAGCATCATAGTTGAGCGCGCTTCCGGAGCTATTAAGCGGTTTCGATGCAATAACACATCCACTATCCCTGGAACCGCTACATACAATCATTTAGTGAGATGTGTGTGAGATGTGAGCATCAACGGAACGTGTTTAACAAATAGGAAAGCCTGTGGAGAACTGACTGTTTGCTGCACTGCTTAGGAAAACGCAGCCTCTTCTGGTGCTTAGAAGGTATGGCAATATAGTTTTCCCAAGAAACTGACCCAAATGTGGGTCAGATGACCCATTCAGATGTTGCTTAAAGGCGTGAAAACTTCAATTTTTTGAAAGAATACAGTAGCATGCAAAAAGTGGGGAGGATGTCCAGCATTTGTTTTAAATTCATGTGCCTCACCACATGGCCACCAGACCAAATAGTTATCCGATGAGTGAAGTGTAAGTACAATAACATCTATGCTTGGGTTTTCATCAGAGAGAATGGAGACCGGGTACAAACTAAACTGATGGATACCATACAGGCTGTCACAAGCTGTTTAGTTCATCCACAGATTCTGGGGCGCTTCCGGTTGCTCTAATTAACCTCTTCTAAGATCGGAGTTCTCAAACTGGTAGAAACTGCCAGGAAATTTATGGTAAAATTTCATTTGACAAACACTCGTTTGCATAGGAGACTAAGAAGATGCGTATAAGAGAGGATGGCGATCTTTGATCCCTTTGGACCGTAGGCATTCTTAGAAGATTTAGTGCGGCTAGAACGAAGTAAATACTGCAAGCAAGGACGGAAAAGGACATCATTGAGACTGGGTCTCCCCAAGTTTCACTCAGTGACATACTCCCGGCGTTATAAGTGGTGAAGTTGTACACTGTGGGTAATTTAAATATACTGTGAGGACCCAAGTAATGATCAGAGTCAAAAAGGGAGGCTAGTTTGGAAGAAGTACATATTTTATATTTCTGCAAAATTTTCATTTTGCTTCCAAGTTTTCAAAAATTCCGAATGAAGGACTGCGGGCGAGTTCTTCGACATAACGCTTCATAATATAACAGGGAAATGTTCTGGCACACTGGTTGCCTAGATGAGGACGTAGGACAGTCCATTGGTTGTGCCTGAATCGGGCCTGCCAAAACATGTGATAAGAAGACCGAACAACAGGAACACGGGCTATATTGTCAGGTCGAACGTACCGAGCTAGTACGTAGATATATAGGGTGGCTGAATGACCAAATATGGTCACTAGCTTTGTTCGTTCTTGTCCAGCCAATAGCGATGCTCCTTTTGGGTATGGTATACTCCGTCCACGCATCTGCTATCCGAAAAGTGTGGCTACTGATGGTGATTTTTCATGCCTGGATGCGTCCTGAAAATGAGCCAGTGTGCGGTGATAAAAAAGCCATCATTATGCAGCAAAACTTTAACTAAATTTCGAATGTTATCTTCTTAGCGACGGTCCATCACCGAATACCCTGCAATTTTCCAATGGCCATGAACTTCTCGGATGACTGCCATTGGACTTAGTTAGCGCCCGCGAGTCACAGGATAATGAACAAGGGTTAGCAAGATAGCGGTCTCAATAGTTTGGATGGGTGTTGAAGATCCATCTAACAGATCCAACAGCTATCATACCGTTCAAACTCTACTGCTGATAGCCACAGGTCGTCCGAAATTCACCGATGGACAGAAGTATATGTTGCTACGTCGAAATGTCGACATTCGACCTTATAAGGTCTCTCTTTGGTAACCCTCATCATATCTACAGCCCGACGTTTCTTCTAACCCTTTTTAATGGTAACGCACGATAGCCTGGTTGCATCTCTAAGACCCCTGTTTGAGAATTAACTTCTACGGTTGTTCGGTTACAGTGTCCATGGACGTAGGCTCCGAATTCGGGAGTAGTCACTACTCTGAAACTTCAACCACTCTAAGTTGCCAAGAGGTTAAAAAGTCTCACCGCTCGCTTAAGGCGTTTACTTACTGAACCAATATCTTTAGTTTCCATAAAGAATACTACTCCCCGAAAGCCTATAACCGGTTGCTCATCAGGTAGGCGCAATATCCAAGTTCCCGGCAACCTTATGTTCACCTTTAACCCGAGCTGGACTGATTTTGACAAATAAATTCATTCGCAAATCCACTTGTTTTTCACGGGAGACAATTGAATCTCTCGTTTACGATATTCTGCAACTACGTATGCCGCACAAGGACACCTCATGTTTCAGTGGATACGATATTGGGGATATCGCAGTATATTTTTTCATCAAGGAGTCTACTCACAAGATTGCTAAAAACTCTTCGACAGCTATATCCTGAATGTCAAACAACTCGCCAATAACAAGTTTGTCTCGGCTCTGCTCTACTATTCATGAAGCTAGGTATACTAGAAAAATGTATAAAACTACTACAACTTCCATGAAATCACGACATTGACTACTGCGGATTGGCGAACCTATGCAGAGATACAGTGCTCCATGCTCAAGGAAACACTTTCCAAGATACTCAGAAGACTCAGTTTCTAACTCCAGAAACACCTGACGTACTTTATCACGAGCAGGACACCTCACAAATGATAGATTTGTGATCGAGGACCATGGTCGGCCGACGGAACTATCAGATTTGGGTTGGCAGAGGATGCAACTCGACTCTCTGCAGATGCATGTACCCCATGTTGGACTACGTGTAACTCTGGCTATTGGAAGATGGTTTCGCCCGGATCAGTTGTGCTCACTAATGATCTACTGATGATATTTTGGTGGTGTCAGAAACAAACGCATGCTTCATGTTCGATGCTGTAACGTTATGATGGTCATGATTGGATTAGAAATACTTCCGCAACTCACCGGTCGATTATTTCACACTGAAGATTATTGCAAAAATAAGTTGCTCGCACATCTATTCCCCATCGTCACGGCTATAAGACCGCTAAAGCCATTTTTCAGGTTCATTCTCAGATATTGTCCAGAAGCACTGGGACAGTGCTTGGCCATTCAGTCTCCCTCGCTCGGTGCATTCTCACAGGGCGACGTGGTGCGGTATGCAGCCACACTCTGACTTTCCACTGAAGGTGTAGGCTGGGAGCAATTCTGTTTTTGTTTATTTTCCCGAACTCTTATGTCTGTTGTTGAGACTATCCTCACTATGGACTCAATGTGTGGTATACGCACGTGGGTGTGCCGAGCAAAGCGGCACAGTAGCACCAGGTGGTGTCTATCTGGCAGAAAGACTACCACACAACGCGCAAATTATGGGACGGAGAAGGTTTTCCAAATTGCTGAAGGAAATACGGGGATAGTTCAACAGAATGAAAGCGTGACTTGTGCCCGGCTGATTGGTCCTTGTTACAATCCTAATCGATCAAACGAATAAGAAAAAATAACGAATAGGAAAGAATGGGGTGAAACCCAGCAGGATTCTTGAGAATACCACAACTGATGACGGATCAGTCTTCGCAGGTTAAAGTATTATGTCCACCAGGTCTTAGGAGTTTCTTAGCCAATTCACCTCGATATTACTGAGATATAGAGCTGCTCTACAGGTAGCAAACTTAATACTTCTGTATCGACCGATACGTCCGTATGGAAGGAGAATAGATACTCATGGTCGGAATCAAGAGGTATACTCCGAAATGAGCAGCACCGTTGTATCGCGGCTCTTCACCGGTAGCTGACTACTATATAGTCCACCTGGTGCCACGACTATTTTGCATTTGGTGGCCTCCAACTCACATGTTGTAAGTGCCTATTCTGAACAGTGGTGCCGGCTAGAAGTAAGTCCTGATCAGCGTATGGATATAGAAGTCGCTTTACATTATCCTAGCGATGAACGTCAATCCCGAAGCAGCTGCCAAGATGAGTTTCCCCAAACACAAACCTGCCAAAAACACGCTCTTTGTAATCCTTACAGACCGGAGCAACTATGGCAAATTTCTATAGAAGCTGTCTTTTACACTAAGCCAATGAACTGGTCAAATCTCCAACACAGAAGGTACTGAGATTCATTGCATCAGGATCACCAACCAGCCGAAGAGAGAGGTGCGAGAAATCTGAGTTTGTCCCGAGGGCCTTAGGTTTATGGTCAAGCTGGGGTCTGGCGTGCTTGCTTCGGAGAGAAAAAGCATGCATTGGTCGAAAGAGGAAGTAAGTTTATTACAAAAACTGACAGATTATGAATGCTGAGAGACATGGAACAGAATTATCGGATCTACTGAGCGCATATTTTAAGATACAAAGGTGAAATACAAAACAACGGTTAGGTGATTGATAGCTAGGCAAATCAGCGACAGGAGTCAGTACACGAATACACGTGATGTCAGATGATAGTTCCCGGCTGCCTACAGTAGAGGAAGGGTTTCGGTTGAGGCATCCAACCTTGGCCCTTTGAAGCAAAACTTCGATTCGCATGGCAGTGCAGAGGTATAGAATTTTGTTTGGGGATTACTTGCAGCCTCTGACTCAAAAAGTATAACCGTGTGGCAGCGATTGTTAGGGTGCCCTTTTGGGGGATACTGCCCGGGGCCAACAACTTGGTCCCAAGGATCTGGCCTGGCCTCAGGACACAGAGATTAGAGAGTGACTCTTCCATTCCTAGTGTGACTACGCACAGCAGTTGCTTTCCGGTGGACTCTGACTTAAAAGCCCTAAACAGTGCGCCGGAGGCCACAGTAATTCATTAGGTGATTGGAGTATGCAGTTTTTAGGGCAGAAATTTGCTAACCCTTTCTCCCTCAGAGGAAGACAGTATAATTGCTCTCACAAATAAGCATTTGCAGGTCGCCTGGCTTAACATCTTGCTACCTTCACATTCTCATCGCATAGGGGGTCAGGACTTCACTACGGGACAATCCAGTATTACGATTTCTTGAAGCACAGGGACTCGCTGTTCTTCATGACGCTGCTCCCAGTTCGCCTTACCAGCATGGCTGAACATTGAGGAATTAAGTTCCAGGTAGTGTAGCCGGGAGGATAATTGTAGCACAGCAGCCAAACCATCAGGATACGGTGACCGGAACTGCAACGCACTTGGCCGTTTGCTTGGGTATCCAACTCGACATTCACATAAAAGTAATTTAGCAAGTCTCAGCCTTCACTCAATTGACTCGTTTCAATTTTAGCAAAATAAGCTGTTTCGAAAGCATGGTACAGTTGGACCAACTTCATAGAAGTTGGAAAACAAGAAAATAAGTGTAAGAAGCGTCAACTCATTGTCCACCCAGATCTCAATATTCGCCATCACTTTTTGAGATCGTACTGCATCAAAACCTCATCACTAATTTTACTAGGATTGCACATTTGGGTGGAGGTAGCCAGCATACAAATGATCTTTTTTGTAGACTGCAAAGACAGGCCTACAGGCACAATTTGGTGAGACATTAAGATCAGGAAAACTAATCTAATCAGATCCATCCCCTTGTCTCTGAAGACACCGGAAGTCAACGGATCTTTTTTTAACATCTTGTTTCGGAGAAGGTGTTTCCTTGTGAACATACTTGCAACCAAGTAGGAAATAAACCTAGCTAGAACTGTGGTGTGGTGTAACGTGGCAGATCACTGGATAGTTGTCACTTTCCATTTTACAAGTTCTCTTTGAAATTCTAGCACCTGTCACCTACAGAATAACACGTCCATTTTTAATAGGCTGTCTTCTGTTAGTCTCTCTATTGAACGTGACTGCGAGAAGTTTGGATGCAGACAGTTGGATAGATGAGTTGGTAGATTCTTACCCTGTCTGCATACAGGATATCAGGGGATTACCATCACGCAACAAACAAAGACGTATAGAATAGAGATTAATCGCTTGAAATTGTAGATGAAATTTCACAATGAAACGTACATGTGACCCTTTGTTTTGGCTGTCTAGTTGTGTGCAAAAGTGTTGAAGTTAGTTCTCCCTTTGGTTGTTTGATTTTGGCCCAGAGTTAGTGAGTGTTCCAAAGGACAGCATATTCATTCAGTTGGGACTAGGAATCGAAGAACACATTACATGAGTGAACAAAAGATTGTCTGAAAAACTAGAACATCAGTCAAAAACGTGAACTCCGAATAAGCTGAGCAAACGAGACAACCGTCCAAATCCATTTGAAAGCACCCAACTGTAAACTATTTGGAAAAAACGTGTGGAAGTACTCAGACTGGCAGTATGAAATGAGGCAAACGATTCTATCCTTGAATCGACCCACGCACAATTTATTCCGTACACAGCCCAGTTTGACACAACCCAAGGTACTGCTAGTGCGTGTCAAATGTTTCGCCAGACAGTGATAAATCTAGATACATCTGAGCAGTCCAGTGGAACGGAAGCAAGCATTAAAACCCGTTGCTTAAACAAAGTTCAAAAAGCCCATAGCGACAATGACGAAAGCAATTCCCTAAACAGCGGAAAGAGTAGTTAAACAAACTTCAAGGTGGTTTCGGGAAGGAAATATCTTAACTTCAAGAGAAGAATTTGGTGAGCACTTCTGAGGATTTCAACAGCCACCAGAGGAACTAATGTTAACAATGTGAGGATGACCATCAGCCAGAATAGCCAGAATTCAAATTGGAGGCCAAAAATTTCCCTCGGCTCCTTTGGTTAATTTTGCTTGAGACGAGTAGTCATTCTCCACATAGGTCCCTGATTATGAACCCAAGTTTCTTACAGAAGAATGGCTTGCGTAATCAACCTGTCCGGTTGTAGGGGTCAATAATCCCCTATTAAAATCCTTTGTTGGGAACCTGCGGAGTGCTGTGAGTACTGTTCACACAAAGTTAACGTGTTGTGAGTTTCCCCGATATATGTACAATAAGCCACCTGGAAATTCGACAGATTTACTCTTCAACATGCTAATTTGACCCCCATGAGAAATTTACAGAAAACTAAGCTAAATCTCTCGTTTATGATGCTTTTCTTCAACTGAACTCATGCGGAATGGTGTACCACCCTCTCTACAGTAAAAGATCGGGTGGGATATATTTCGGTGAACGGAAAACGTGTGTGGTCACTATGATAATTTGTCTCAGGGATAGGAGATATACTGTCACCTAAACCCTTGTGACCGCTGCCCGACATCACCTCATTTACTCGTATCTACACAGTGAGCACAGTGGGGAAATAATGTTACTCATATTTCGTCATCAACTCGGTTGGTTACTGCAGACCACTTCTATGTAATCTCTCATTTAAGTGACTTGTGGATTCCCTTAGCACATATTCGTGCAGCAAACTGAACTCGCGAAATCCGGATGTTTAGAGCGTAGAATCCTCATGATTGAACAGTACTGTTTCGAACAACCAAGTGTGATTCGAAAATGCATTCTACAGTATTCGAAGATAATAGCAGAATGTAACACAGTACACCAAACTTCAACTATCGAAACCCAGTGAAAGCAGCTTAGCTATCCAAAAGTGTCCCTCGAGCAGAGAGATCATGGGCTGTCAAATGCAGGCAAACTTTCATCGACTTAAAACAAGAATGTGCCATAGCGCGGTGATTGTTCGTCAGCTTCAAACGTGTGTAAATTCATTCAACGGGTTAGGGAGGGCCTGGTTTAGGTTAGCTTCAAATGAGAGTGGGCACCCACAATTTAGACACGCGAATAAATTACGGTATATGAAAGGTAAGTCAATTTCTAATAATGGGACCGAGCATCAAGAAGGGACTAACAGGGAAATAAGGATAGGCCGGAAACAGAGCCAATGTTACTACAGAATGTTTTTTTACCAGGGTATGTCTCACTGACCACAACAACAACGTTACTTGCGGAGCTAAGGCAGGCTTTCGGCGAAATCGTCATACAAAGGCAAAAATGTTTGTGTTAGCTGATGTATAAATCATCAATGACCCTGAAGATGCCACGTTTTGTGTCCTTCGATCAGAGCTATTCAAAGTGAGTATCTTGACGACGTGCGAATAGCTTACATCGCTATCATCAGTACGGTATGTTAACAACTTTTGCGATTCCTTGACTGAGGAACGACGCAAAAACGAATGCCCCACGCCCTCCTATTTTATTGTACGCGTCTACCTGTGATGAATATGAGAATCAGAAATTATTCCACAAAGTTTTCTGCTCTCTCTCTCCCACATATTTCCTTCAACTTCACATTTGCCGGTCTGCTAACGGAGATGAAAGAAGTCATCAGACATGACGCCATTAGGTACTTGGAATCAATGTGAGGCATTGCAAGAGTGCCATCCCCTATATTTCGCTCCAGCCCCTCGTGAAAGACTACTCGGCCTTATCTGATTTCGTTTCTTCATTAAAACTGCCGCTTTTTCTCCTACAAATAGAACGATCGTGGTTGAAGATAACTTGACATACATTTCATTCACAACCTTGTGGAAAAGAGGATGCGAAAGACTACATAATCCATAATACCATGGGGTGTAGTCAAGTGTGTGGTAATAGTTCTATTCGTTTTCATTCGGATGGGGACATAACATTAAATTCCACGCCGCCGAAATTGTCGGTCACACACGCATACACATTCGAATACAGTGGAGGCGTTATCCGATTCACTGGGGTGGGAGCATATAACAAATTAGACAGTTGGGATTCAGTTTGATCAAGTCTACATACACAGTGCCGTGAATTCTGCCAACAACGTTCCCTATTTTTCACTCATAAACGTCGTCACCTTTGTTGTGAACCATAGGGCATTCAAACCAGCTGGTAGAGTCGAGCAACTGACTAATCAAAACAATACGTATCTTGGTTTTTCACAGTTACGTTTAGGTAACTGTAATTTTTCAACATGAATCCGTTTTTTCCTGTTATGGCTTCAATATGAGTCAATGATATATCGACTGCCCTCAGACGATCCACTAAACAACAATACTCTCTGGAACGCTCATCATCAAAGGTCATCGACAACGTCGATCTGACCTGAGATAATCGCACTGAAAGTGGTGTTAAAGGTACTCTTTGTCAAGGTATTTCCGTGCCATTTAGATGACTGTCAATTTGAGACGCACCGGAATTTCTAGCATCCAGAAAGTAATGTGACCTGAGTTAGGCTTAGAGAACACATGTTCGGTGTATTCATGAATATAGATTTGAAGTCATACTAATTTTACGCAAGTAATGATTCTATCCATATCAGTATATTTGTTCAAAAAAGTCTCTCGATGATGTATTTCAGTGTTTTGATTGTAAGAATAGCAGAAACAGGCTATAGTCTGTGGATGGCGTTTCCCCCAGGAGTGCGCCAATCCAAAAACGCGCAAATTCCGTGTTTTATTTTACCACATTCATGTACCTGAATATGCCATAGCCGGGGGTCTGGATTGGTGCAAAAGGGGAAAATAAACTAATATTTCGCTCGGATTTGGCGAATTCATATGGCGACCAAGGACTCCGAAACACTATCGGAAGCCTGCCAAGCAGTCGACGCTATCAGACAACTGCAAAGTGATCGTTATTTCATCTTCTGTACAGCGATCCTGTAACAGCAGTTGGATCAAGTCGAAGGATGAATCATGGGAAGTCAACTAAAAGTGCAAGATAGAGTAACGTGTCTCCCTGTGTAGCAGTTCTTTACGACGTTTCAGACTACCTCATAGCTATCACCCGTTATATATCATCCTACTCGTGGCCTATTTTGAGCCACCTCCGTTCATTGGACCTCCGAACATTTTGCCCCCTCTCATTGCAGTCTCTCTTCACTATCCCAGATTTACTAATGAGAAACCAACTCTCAATTCCGCACATGCCTCAGTGACTGCGCATACGAACACAAGACGATAATTGTAAAGAGGAATGCCTTTCGCCGTGACCTAAGCAACTAGCGGCATCAGCTGTGGAAGAAGTTCAAGTGCCAAATACCGCCCAAAATAAGAACACCATAAAACGACTGATAGGAGTCCAAAAATGGCACTTTCGGCGCATGGATTCTGACATGTCCTCTAGTGTTTTTTGTTTATCTCTGGAAGGAATTGTGAGATAACAAAGTTAATGGTGAAAAAATAGGGACAGCAGGTAGAGGAAGATAAAGCGTACGACCGGAGAAAGTGGGCGTCATGCAGAAAGTGTGAAAAACCAATTGGGACAGAGGTTCACTCATTTTTAACATGGTCAACTGCATGACAACAGGATATTATGAGAGAGAAATGTTCACATGCGGTCCTAAAACATTTATTTGATAAATAGTCGTTGGTTGTCTTCTTGAGTGGATCTGTGGTATACAGCTTTGAAGACCTGGCCCCGAAAGATCGTAGATGAAGTACTTTTATTTCTGGTTTCTCATCGAGTTTGTGTTTTGTCACTGTAAGAAGGCTGGGCGAATTTCGATGACCTTACGTCCCCCCGACTCGCATCGTTGCGATATCTGCGGAGATAACTACGCTATGCTCTTTGAATCGGTTCAGAACCCAGGTGAGGCCACTATTTACGTTGGGCCCACTATGTAAAATACTTCTTAATGACTAACTGAGTGACTGCCCATCTTCCCCGGTTTTTTGATGTCGCGATCGATACTGAGCTGCTGAGCTGTCTGACAAGTTAGGAAAGCAAAACAGCATAAACAGATAGAGTGCAGGTGGTGGATCGCACATTGGAGCAAATTATCGCAACAATGCACATTAGTCTAAGTGACGGTTACGGTTGGTGTCTGTTCCGAGGCGTCACGGAAAGAAACCAGGAGCAAGATTTATCAAGAATATCCGGCTTTGAAGCGCAGCCCTTGACAATGGTCCACAATCTAAGTGGAGTACGTTTGAATTGGTCCAAAATACTTTATTATTCGTTTCCTTAAAACGTTTCAGCACTCGTGAGAAAACTGAAAATTATTATCGCCAACTTTATAGCGTCCGCTCAAAAGATTTACTGATTGTTTTCTGGTCAACGAGCAACATATTGAATATTTTCTCGGTCTTCAACTTCCAAATCAGGGGACTGCGCTGATCTTTTCACAGATAACAATTGACCTTTATTTGAATGATCTCGCAGTGTCCAACGCAGACGTTTTTTCGGCATGGGTGTAAGCAATGGTACCTCACATCTTGGATGTTGGTCAGGTATTACTTGACCCACTCATCGAGCCTGGTAGATGGTTTGCGAAAAAGATAAACTGCCACCAGCTCAACAGCCAGTATCAGTTGGAGTTCATTTAGTGAACTCTCACGATGCGCTTGAATGTTTTTTACCCTAGGTATGTGATCACCCCGTAAACTCTATACTCCATTGGCAGTTATTGGGTGCTTCCGATCATGAGATGGATACAGTCATTCCTGTAATCGATAAACATTTCAGAACCAATTAACATGCAGCTGATTGTTGTCATTCAATGAACACATACAAAAGCGCCTTCCACCAGACATCATCCGTTGTCTACCGTGTATGGTTTCCGTCACCCGGCTCAACCTGCAAAAATGGTTACGGTTGAGCAGAGTGATGACTTCCTGGTTTCTGGATAAGGTCTTGGACAAAATTAGCAGATAAGCCGGATCATTCCCTGTTATTTTCTCGTCTCTGGGAAGATACGCCAAACCAATGGAACTTGATTTGCTTGGAAATAATGGAGAGTAACCTAACTTTACCCTTTTATTCGTCCATGTTTCTGCTTATTTTAGTTTAACTCAGTTAACTCAGATAAACGTTGCAGGTGTGAGACGTTCCAGCAAATAATGCTTGAAGCGCATCCTGTGCTTGCTTACAGACCAGCCAAACTTTCTGTCATGCAGAATCCACTCACGTGACCGGATCGTCAACCATTGGAGTTTTTAGCACCAACCGGTTGATGTGACGGTCAAGCAACGTATCTGATCATAGGAGCAAACAGATTTAAACCTAGGAACTAACAAACCATCTAGGATGCAGGAGGATGCTGCCCATTCAGTTTTGGATTGTTTGTATTTTCTGGGGTGTTTGCGATGTAAAACTGTTCCTTGTGATCACGTCATTTTTATGAGCGAATATGTCCTTCCTTGAAGATATCATGCTTGGAAGTTGTCACATCACAAAGAGATGCATAATTCAATAAGAGGTGACGTATCGGAATGCTGTTGTTGATTGTCTCCTGCAATTCTCTCGTGCTCCAATAATAGATAAAAAGGAAACGTGTACTTACTTGGCACGACCTTAATGTGCACAGTAGGTGCATCGAGAGTAGTGGCTGGTAGATTTGCTACGGCGTGCAGCAAGGGATGTTTCCGAAGTCTAGTTTTTCCTTTTCAACTATAAAACGGCAATTTTTTCATTGGAAGTGTCCAGGTGGGTTCTTAAAGAGACGTTGCGTAAATCCCCATTCAGGTTCGTAAAGGAGGTTATGGGGCTAGCTTCGAGCTGTTTAGGACGGCTTTGCAAGCGTGCTCAACAGCTCTTCCTGTCAGGCAAGATCCCATGCTTGACCTTTTAAAGGGGATATACCATACTTCTAAGCGCAACAAGGATTCGAAGTAAATTGGCTTATCAGGATCCTTCGCTTGATGGGGACAAGCGCTTTGGCCTTTTCCATTATTTTCAAGAATCTTGCAACTTGCAAGTTACGCTGTAAAATGGCAGTTCATCAAGTACAAACACGAAACTCTCTCCCCATCAGTGGAATTGTTTGAAACAAAAACACGACACGCCGCTATCGAATAGACCGATGTTTTGTCTGGAATAAAATAATTATGAATCAAAGTGCAAATGCTGTTGCTAATTAGCAACTAACTTGCCGTTTTCAATAGCCACCCATTCGCGGACCAAGGTATTTCGTATTGATTAATGACCAGACCACGTGGTTGGCACAAGGCTAATTACACATAACAAGTTCTTTTGAGACTTGCAAGAGACTGGAAGTCTGTTCATTGGTTTCGTTTAAACATGTGAATATGTACTTGCGCACAGTCTGTCAAGAGGGGAAAATTTGATTTGTGGCGTCCTGCAATTTGACCCCCTACAATTTGTCCATCTATACTTGCGGCCAACAGAACATGTGCAAACCGTACAGTATATGTATTATCGGTTCTGTTGGATATGAAACAGGATCAACTAATAGTTTATTGATTATTCCTCACCCGTGTCTCTTCTGCTGGACCAGCCAATAGAACTTTGGACATTCTCCTTCTCAGGATAGCCAATCAAACTTCATCATTCATAAGTTTTTAAGCTTTGTCATTCATACGTTGCGTGCATTTGAGTTTCCAGGAGTCATTGTTTTCTTGCACACATCTATGCATTTCACACAGATACCCGGTTTAGTGGATGGCAATTACCTCTACAAACATGATGAAAAATAGTTCGTTGGTCGCTCTCCTCCAGAATCCCAAATTAAACGCGACAACAACGCACAATGTGGAAATATGGAGTGCGACTTTGGTTCAGCCCACAGTATGTTTTATGGGAACAATTCTGAACATATTGAACTTTATCGTGTTTCGTCAGCGACAGTTCACGGCCACGCCCTATTTGTATATGTCTGCACTGGCGATTGCCGACGCGGGCACCCTGCTCGTTTATCTACCAACAGGGATAACGAAGTATGTTCACCCAATAATTGTGATTTTTATTTGTTGATCCATCGTAGGATTAGGTAAAGTCCTCCCGCAATAACAAGCTTATAATTGTAACATATGAATGATAAAGTAATTTTTAGTTCTAAACAAGAGAATGCACCCGAAAATAACCACTGGGATTATTTGAGTTATCTATCTTTTACAAATTGAAAAATCTGGTTCCTCCACAAGTGTTCCGAAAGTGTGAGGTACCGGACGAAAGGAGGTCACTGGCTGGCGAGACATCTTTTGGATAGAATCATAATTTAAAGACAGAATCCCGGCATATCGTGTAACCCAGCAAACTGCAGAATCATATTTGGACCCAATCAAATAAGTCCGAAATTAGGTAACAAAAGAGAAGGAACAGAAGAACGTAATATCAAGCTCCTTCACCCTCGAATAAACTAACATGTTGTCGTTATTCCTAAATCAAGCACCACACAATTCCTACAGAATCGGCGAACTAGCGCCACTGACTCTTACGCCCAAGCATTAAAATTTTGAGTGCTGACCGCGTGTGAACAAACGTGTTTGTTTCAAAGATGCAATGAATGGGCGATAATGGTCATTGCCTTCCTACGGATGGTAGATACGGATGTTTTCCTACCACCCTTTGCACTTCAACTTGTGCAAATTCCATTATGTCCATTTAATATCGTCCCCTAGTTCTAATGATTTACGTAACCTAGGAAAGCATGAATGATGTGAGATTTTTCAGACTGGGTAGGAGTCTCTTTGATTAAGAGAACATGAACTGTACTAAAAGCTTTGAACATGGCCGTTCTATATGCCATAGCCGATGCATATGTGGTGCCCCAATGACATCTTCGCCAATCGATGGTCTTATGAAAACATGGGCTGTGATGCAACATTAGAGGTTCTGACCTTGCAATGTTTTTGAAAGATATCATTCATCTAAGAATGTGGTCCCACACAAATATTGTTTTATTAGTCTGACGGGAAATGTCTACATTTTATTGGCACAGGAACGGTAAATTGGAGCCCTTCGCAAATTGTTGTCTTTGTGTACCAAGTGAACTTGAGAGAAAGTAAAATTCATCCTGTTTTTTATGTCATACTACAAGAATTTGTATTATCCGTGAACCGTTGTATAATCCTTCTGGCTGAATAGAATAATTGTCATAATAGTGTTACCATGTGTTATTTGCAAATTTGGAACAAAAGATGGCTAGCTATTCCACTTTCATAATCGCTATGGTATACATATAACTGCAATGCACCGGTTAAGAATTACTATCGTTCACAGAGAACAGCGACTATCAGTCTGACAAACGAGCATAGTATATTTAGTTGCGCTTATCCACAACAGGCAAGTATTATCTTATCTTTAGTTGTGTCTGTGGGTTGTCGTACTGCTGTAGGACCCTTTCGGTGCCCAGCTGCCATGCCACCCAAAGGATGCATGAAAGATGTGATACTGCCAGGTTTCCAAAGTCTAGCAGGGTAAGTCGAGAGGCAGAGGCCGTTTCGAACCA
Source organism: Opisthorchis viverrini (assembly GCF_000715545.1). Classification (NCBI taxonomy): domain Eukaryota; kingdom Metazoa; phylum Platyhelminthes; class Trematoda; order Opisthorchiida; family Opisthorchiidae; genus Opisthorchis; species Opisthorchis viverrini. The sequence continues at coordinate 1,951,393 of NW_008751663.1, forward strand.
CGAACCTTCTTGTCAGTAAATCCGCGCTCTAACCACTGAGCCATCTCGCCCACTTCAGTTGGCTATTTACAGTTTGGTTTGTAAGTAGGAAACACCACAAAGGTACATATTGCCTGTTGATCAAAACACCAACGCGAATTTCAGTAACATCAACTGGCTTAGGGAGTAGCTGGAAATTAAGTCCGTTCGGCGGCATCCTGTATAAAATTCAAACACAGTGGAAGGGATGTTTTCTTCTTAAAAAGTCGATGCTATGCTGTAATGAGCAATAAAGTGTAGCTCGCCGAGTGAAGGAATGTTGGGATGTGGTAAGGACATGCTTACGTTCCCTGATGTTGCAATCAGCAGCCGTGTTCGTTGCGTTTATCCCAGCTGGTGCTCACACGAGTGTACGTTCTAGATAGCCTGTAAACAAACATAGGTGAACAGCAGCTGGCTCCATGCTTCACAGTATTTCCTAGCACTGCATCTATGATTGCACTATATTCCAATAGAAGGAACACTAGTCACTAGAAGTAGATGATGCATTCTGCTCGTTGTCAACAGAGCATCAAAAGGTTTCAGAGCTAGATCGCAAGTTCCGAAAGTTCCAACGCCCGTAGAACTTCCTATTGCACCGGCTTTTGCCCCAATGAAAAACTAGGTGTCTTTTGGAACACAGGACATCAAATCTGAGTAGGCCTGTTTTGGCCAACGACGATGGGGCTTGGAAGCGCTCAAATAAAGCGGCAAACAAGCTTGTGAGTATCGGTGATGAATATCTGAGACTGTGATACCTGGACACCTATCCCTTATTAGCAGTGCATAGACATTTCGAGAAATATCTATATCTTCTCGTACGGTGATAATGTGCACGGAACTACCATCTAGTCGTCTACGGAAATTAGACTCTAGACTTCAATCGACATAAATACCAGTGTTGGTACACTTACAACATGCAAAACTAAAATAGAAAAGTGCATTGTAGGGGTATTCAGACCTACTGTGATCAGAAGGTTACTATTTGGGTGAAAAAATGGTGGTCATATGGAGGAGAACTGTTGAACTTATGCGAATTCAACTTTAGTACAAATGGGATCTCCCTGACACATTCTAGTTGCATAATTATCTACTGGATAGACATTGATCTAATAGATGTTAAGACCAAAGACTTCACAGAATGAGACCATCGTTTGCCTGATGATCCAGTTCATCTAATCATCTCTTACCCTTTTCGGCCGGTCGACAGATATTGAGTACAGCCAGACAGTTTTATGGTAATGTTTTGCGGTGGACCAACACAAGTCTTCACTTCGCCGGGCTAAGATGCTCGAAACTGACACCGGATGACTTGCTTCGTACGCGGGAGAATTGAAATCATTCTCCTGTGCAAAACTGACTTTGAAACAGCCCTAAACTCACATCAAATTATAAGACGAGCTGTGACATACGAAGCGTTTATGTCTCTGTTGGTGGTCGTGTACTTCGTTCCTAATACCACATCATTAAGAGTTCAAACAAAACCAAAAAATTAACAGAGGGAGACCTCCTACTCTCTGTTAGCGGGAAAGCAATGTAGCCCATTAGAGCAGGGAAACCAGTAATTGGTTGATTCTCTTTCCGGGTAGGGAATCTCATCATCTAACACGATAGTGATTCAAGAAATCGCCCGATCACCCGGATGATACGGCAAGCTATTCAAGCACTCATTGCTTGTTTTTATGTATCAAAGCTTCCATCCTGTCCTTTGACACAAATATAATTCACGATAACTTGCGAATCAGCAGCCGTTCACTGTTGGATCAGCATTGGTTCATTCAGTATATTTTACGCAGAACTAATTTTGAGCAGTGTAACCTAGCATTGGAAAAAACAGTTGATTTAATATCTTTGATGGTTTTCGTGTCAAGTGATAAATCCGGACTTGACGCGCCCATCAAGTGGATGTCTCAGTGTCACTGACGGAACCGAAACTGTTTTTATCTCCCGAAAGATGTGTCTGTCAGCTTGGAAGACAATATCAACATTAGGTCATAGGAAGCAGACCGAATAGAAAATGATGTCCTTCGGAGTTGCATTAACAAAAGTTTAATCTGTCCGAGTAAGAGAAGGCGTCAATTAACGTAGTGAAATGAAAGGGTAGCAGAGTCTATCGATGGAAAATTTCCCATAAACATGGGAAAACTAACAAGACATTACTTGACGTCGGAACCATTGATATCCCGAGCGGCATCTAATTATCCGAGCAGCTGAATTATTCAATATGTGCCAACAGAGTGACCGAAACAGACGCAAAGAGACTTCAAACGTAGAACGATTTAACACATTACGAGCGACCAAACTGGTGCATCTCCCATAGATTAGGAAAGGTGTATTTTCATTCACTGGCTTGTTTTCAAACCTGTTAGAGTAGGGGAAATAAAATGTATACGTAATATAAGAACAGCGGTTGGACGAAAAAAACTACACAAAGAGGGCCGAAACAGTAGAATTTATTGACATAATCTATCATAATAGTTCAGTTTGCAGTACACTATATACTTGAGATGAATCAGGGTCTTCGTATTTTGACAAAACCCATCTTCTTTCGTCACGTGCTTGTTGCACTTCCAGTCTGTAGATGCGTTCTCCCCGAAAATGTGCTCTTTTCAGGAGACGCAAACAAAGTTTCCATAATGTGGGCGCATAAAACCAAAGCAATCCTGTGGGGAATATTCGTGTTATGTTATTCAATCGGTAAAACAAAATCCCTCGAAAACGTCAATATTTTCTCCCTTGATTAAGTTGCCTTTACCGTATTTTCGTCGAAAACTGAACTTGGGTCTCAAAGCTAGAGGAGATCCTGGGGAAGAGTCGAGAAAAGCCCGATATTTTTGGTTTTTAAGGGTAGTGTTCCTAGAAGAAATAAAGTCTGGAAACATCCTAACATGCTTGCTCTGCTATCGTTATGCGTCGCCAACACTTCACGGCCCTCTCCCGACTTGCGTACTACTCCTGTACTGAGTGTTTCAGTTTTGCCACCTAGTTTTAAGTACTGATCTTCAGATGTATCAGTGAACACAACGGGCTGATAAATAAGTTAATCTGTACCAAAATTTACAATCAATCAAACATTGTCCTTTAATAAAGGTTTGGCAGAAAATCAGGGGTATACTGCCAGGCAACATTTCTACTTGAGGCAAAAGCATCATCCAGCAAAATAAACTAGTTGGAAGGCTGATCGCGTGTTAATGTACACGCAGAAAAAACGCCCAGCAGATTCTTGAACGACCGTGTAAATCTGCTGAATGCTTTGACCTGACTGTGAGGGTGGAGGGAACTCATAGTGAAGTACCGAGTAATTTTTACCCAAAATATATCACGGGGGAAAAAGGTTTGAAGTGCATGTTGTACTTGTTTCTGGTTTTTGTGTATGAAGCCAAAATCTCTTAGGGTTCAATTTGACGAGTTTGTGTCGGAAAAACTTGTCAGCTTTATGCATCACGCAGTTTAGTCCAGGTCTTTATGCATCCGATGATCAAGGGATAACTCTCAAGGCAGCCGGAATGGCGCCGCAGTTTGTGCTAAAATCCGGCCTACAGAAAACTGAAATATGACAGATTTGTGTATACTGCCGATGCAAAATACCGTCTCTGGCGCCTCCGAATTCATTTAGCCCAAATTTACAAAACGGTACAAATTGTGTGGTTGATATATATAAATGTATCCATTGGTGGCATGATAGCTTGTAACTGCCAGCAATTAAAGACAAAAATTCGCCTTCAGTATTTTTTTATGTACGACCCATTTGGTCAGGTGAACCAACCGAATTGCTTGTTGAGGGTGGCCAAAGTCACAAGAGTGCCATATGCCTTCTCTTACGGTAATGGTATGGGGATAATATTTATATTCCAGTTAAAAGCAAAAACTCAAGTGCAACTAAAATTTAGTATGTGGAGATGCAGCGGAGCATTTCACGCCGCAGCTTCTTCAGCAATGCGTAACTTTCTTCAAGTTGAATTCAAAAGTGCATGGCAAAACGAATATCAAACAAGTTGACTAGTGTTACAAAAACTGTGGTGCACTTTGCGTTGTCATTCTTTGATCCACGTGATTAAGGTTGTCTGTCTGGTTTGTCGAGAGATCTAAGGAACCATTCACGTTGAAGACGGCGTTTCCATGCGGGCGCAATAAATGAAATTCTTCGACAATAATGGACGAGTGCCACTCTCATGTGGTCCCTATTTACTCCAAGTCAATCCTTATAGGGTTGGTCAAACGTTGGCTACTAACTACTCTGTATATTTGAAAAAATCAGGCTCAATTTTGGGAATTAGTCATGTTTTTCTATCTTTGAAAATATCAGAGTTTCTTACATCGGCTAACTTTTGACGTGTATTGTGAGCAGGTATATTCTTGTGGAGGTGAGCAGTCACCTGAAAACCCTTTGATATTAGAGTTCCAGTTTGGCGCTCAAATCCAAATTGGTGATTAGAACTGAAATCACTAAGACATTTAATGAGTGAGCCTGTCTCGTGATTTAAAACATGCCAAAGACTGTGATGTGCTGTTCGAAATTTCCATGAAAGTTATATAAGATGTATATGCTGAATAATAATAATAGTGTTCATTGGTGAGTGTTGTTCATCCTCCATATTTTCAAGTATTAATGCTTACTAAATTTTGCCTAGTGAAAAGTTGACTAGATGCATTGCAACTGTAGCAACTCTTCTTTCCAAGAATTTGTTAGTTTTGGGAACAAAAGCAAACCATACACTCGAAGCTCAAAAGTCAATTGCTGGGATGCACTGGCGTCTACGTCAATGAACCAAAACATTTCGTTCGATCTGACCTCACTCACTAGAATGAAAATAAATGTAACGAGTTTAAGGAAATTTTTGTTTTTCTGGGAATGCGTGACCATTTTCCGTAGTTTATCTCAGAACTAAAGAGGTTGATGCTGAGTAACATCGAAGATCTTGATGTTTTCTCGGCGATCTTCAATGTGGATTCTTTATAAACAGCATCTCTCAGTAAGGGACAAACCTGCATAGTCCACAACCTCTCAGTTGCTAAGATAGGTCCAAACTCATTCCACATGTGGGAAGAACTGTTGCAGTTTCACCAGGCGCGTCATTTTATTCATTGAATGACATACATTGACATTTCGTCGTATGCCAAGGCGACGTTTGCTTGACTCCGCAGTCAGCAATTGCAAACATGTGTGAGACATACGTATTTGCAACCAAGAAAGATTTCGGTGGTATATTAAAATAGGGATGGTTGCTACGTAAAAAACGAATGTACAAACCTACGTGAATATCACTGAATATGGGTCCCCACTCAAGGTCCTTTAGTACGATGTAGAAACGGATCATTCAACTGGAAACAGAAAGTCGGTCTTGTCTTAATAGATGAACTATGAATTTGACATATAAACCCTTTCATCCCCAACAGTCATGCACCTTGTTCAAGATGCTCAAAATGCTGCTAATAGGCCGTAACTCGTGCTTTTTTAATCGGAGTCGGATATTTAGTGCGTGATCAACAAAGGTGGGTAGGAGCAATGTTGTGGAATGTAGGTAGGTCGGGTGCGCTCTACCCACTGCCCACTACTACTACTACTCACAACCCAATCAAAGGTGGATAGTGATTGAGCACTGGACTAGGAAGCTGTAGTCCGCTCTTAGTGGCGTTACAAACTACTCCATCCCCACATTCAGTCGCTCCGGAATCATTTCGCTACTTCATCTGAAACCATTCAAATCGTTCTCAGTAGTGCATTCACACCAGTGACCGCCTGACGAGACCGCCATCCAAGACCGAGGAACAGATAGAAGGCCACCTGATCAACAGCCAAATATACCATGAGCACAAATACCACCTTATTCTCAGTTATATACATATATATGCAGTGAGACTTCTCGTTAATATTGGTTGCATTATTCTGTGAGATCCCACTCACCCGCGTATGTCCTATACGTGGACCGATTGGATGCCCTAACATTTCAACCAGAATGGATTAGGGAAGAGCTGTATAGTGTGCCAAAATGTACTTTTCTGCAATTACAAACCTTTATTCTTTCTGTTCATGCGTTATCCTGCATGACTCAAAAGAATATCCTGGACTTAGCGAAATACAATCATTTACAAACAAATTTAGTTCTGCGAGTGACACAGCTGGAACCCAGCTGAATCTCTCGTTTGTGATGTATCCTGGACTGATGTCCTGGACTGTTTCTCATATTGCTATGGAACTATTGTACTAACCTTCCTGTTGTTCAACCCCACTTATCCTCTTACCGCTACTTATTCTTGTGGGAACATTCATTTTACAATGTATTTGTCCTTGTCCCAAGTCACTGCAGCTTCAAGTGAAATCATTTCAAGAGCACAGCCATCAGCGAGTCGTCATCTGATTTTTAACACAATCCTAAAAAGATCTCCATTTTCAAACCTTATTTGAGGTCCCCAAGAAGATGTGGGTGGAGGCTCGGCTCACTTTAGGTTTGGACGTCATCCAAAACTGTTAGCTATTGTTATTAGAAATCTGGGTATTATGCAGGATTTTGTTAAATCTGAATGCTGTTCCTGCTCCCTGCCTGGTGCCGAAAAAAGACTGATCGATAATGAACACAATAGCTTTATTGTGAACAAACGAGAGTGTGCGAATACAAAAACTACAACGGCCCCACGTTATTCAAAGGCCAGTTTTTGACATTGATCCAGCTGTCTGATAGGAGTTCGTAAAAACCCATCTACATTGATCGCGCTTCTATGAAGTGCCTGAATGCTGATCATATTCGGTCGTGCTTCTGTGGCGTGTCCGAACACTCATCGGCTGTTACTGAAGCGATTGAATGATCGACTAGGGTCTCAGTAAGTTTCGGGCATCGTGTGGTTACTCTCATGAATTTGATCTTCCTGACAAACGTGCACCTTCAAAGGCCTCAATTTGATTTTTAATACTTGTGCAATTACATGCGTTACTGTTCCCAAAAGAATGAACAAGACCTTGAAACATGGCTGGTTTGTCTGAAGTAACCACAAGCTATGTATCAAAGCACCTAGGGTTGCCCCGTTATTCACCACAGGGCAGCATTATCACTGTCGAGAGAACGCATGGAGGAGCATTTCTTGTACGATTCTTTTATCTTACTCTTGAAACCCTCTGGTCCGCACGACAAATGGCACATTCAAAAAGTAGTCTGAACACATAGCACAAACTAAACACCCAAACCTGATAGATGAATGGTGGATGAACATCAACCAATTGGTTGTTCCGATTCCCTGGAGGAAATTCCTGACAATTCTGGGGTCTGCCACAGGTCAACTTCGGTACGAAGTTTGCATGAATATAACATCCCTATCTGGCTATGAACTGTTCCTTAGGTTGTTCATCCAGTAGCCGATTATAGTGAGCTTCGCTGTGAGCTTAGCAACATTGCCGAGCAAACACCTTGATCTTATCAATAAATTATTTGACCTGGAAACCGATTCGGTCATTAATCAATGGAGAAAATCTAAAATATCAAATAGATTATCACTCCGATAAAATGCGCTCAGACATTAAAGAAGACAGTAATGATGGGTCCCCATGAATTTTGAGGTTTGTATGCTCTCTCAGTTCAGTTTTAGTCTGATGGCTATACTTTTAAAACACTCGGTAGAATTGATATGACGGGAGCTTTGCAAACGCTCCAGCAAAACGTTTCTTATAGCACTTAAGAATGCACTAACCGAATGAGTACTCCACACAAAACCACTGAAACAAAGACGATAAATTTTCAGACAACCAGCCTGGGAAGCAGAAAGCTGCTGGTTCACTGGGTCGTATTCATCTGTCATCTGACGTTTTGCCGACGGCGTATGAAAACATATACAGTCAAATTGCTGGAACGAAGGCAGACAATGTAGCCTGTCGTTCAACATGCCGTATGAACAGTCTGGCTGACTTGCCTTTCTGGTACATTCTTGGAGAATACGACCATAAAAAGCACATCAAAAGCAAACCGACAAGAGTGACAACTGGTCAGTGCCCGTCGGAATGTACCCTAAAGGATTGTCTCTCCGTGACTACTTTTATATAATATTCATCACACATCCAATGGCTAGTTAAAATCAACTTTTGCAGTCACCTAGCTCAATCGGTCCGACCCAAATGCTTAAGGATTCCCTCACTTTTTTAGATTGTATCCATCGTTCAACATTTGTTAAAATCACTCCTTAAGACGAGGTGGCAGATAAGCTTGGTTTCAAAATTTGCGGCATTTCAGTGATTAGGTTTCGACAGAGTTATGTAGGAAAAACTTTGGCCGTCAACCGCACACTGAAATACCTCATGATTGTATTTTCAATAAGTCCGACAACCATTCTGAAAGCTGGTATTTTTAAAACTGATGACGCGTTGCCTATAAGATAAACGTAGTAATCAAATTTGGGTTCGAAAACACCCCCATTAAATAGCGTTAATGTACAACAGGACCCGATATTTTCGTTGTTAGAACTACGAGTGAAGGTTAAAAAGTCTTTGCTGTGTAGTTATTTATTAGAAAACGCCAAGTGAGAAGTTACAGACTATTGGACAGGGAAGCAAATCTCTCATATGGATCTTGTTTACAAAAACTGAATATACATCTTCTCATTGAACGCGTCCTCCTGAATTTTCCTGGATATTCATTGACTGTTGCTCAACTACAAGCAAACGCTACTCCACAAATTCCGTAGTAGATCTCACTTTTCGAGAGGCACGAAACGGATTTACGATAAAAACATGGTACTCGTATGCTCCAATCAGTAGTATACAGCGTCACACAGCATCTCATGGTAGGCTGCAGACGTCCCTTGTAATTCCATCAATTGCCCGCCGAACGCGGTGGAATTATATTACTTCCTTTCAGGATTTACTGATGAACATGTGATCAATTTACAGCCAGTGAAGTTGGGATACATTGCATCACATTGCCAAACATATTCATTACAGTTGCTTGTGAATGCATGCCCAGTTTTCTAACGGAAATAAACACGATACTACTTACTCTGAAATTCGCGGCCGATGACATTTGTGCTACAGAACATGATCTTAGTTGTATTATCAGATAAGATCTCACAAGTGTTTTCCAATCCAACGCTGACTTAGTACACGCAAACTTAAGCATGCAATTGGCTGAGATATTATCCGAATGAAATCAGTACAAGGTTATCATTCACTCCACAAAAACTGTCTTGAATAGCGTATCTTATCAGTTCTGTATCCAACATGCAACATGTTCTCTTGAAAACATACACGAAACATGCTTGAGAAACAAAAACGTATTTCGCATCATACGAAAAAGTCTGATAATAAATCGTAGAATTTGCTTCGCGGTAGCAAAGTTATTGAGGAGAAACTGTGTGAAACCAAAACGAAACTTGATTAACTTTGTTTTTGGGATTTGGCGAAACATGGGTCGAAGAAACAGTGATTTCTAATTTACGGTACCAGATGCACTCACTTGCATATCAACTTGGCTTTCACCTACCTGATGAGCACCAAAAAAGGCAAAACTAGTCGTAGGCCGTCAAAGAGTTTCAACAATCTTGTGGGTAGTTTTCTGTATGAAAACATGTTGCGATATCTCGTATATCGTAGAACGTAAAGCATGAGGCGACCTCTGTGCAGCACATTATGTTGAAGAACATTATAAGTGAGAGATTGGTTTGGGTCTCCCGTGAAAGTCACATGATATGCAGCTGAGTGTATTTGTCAAGCTCTGTCCAGTTTAGTTTCAAGTAGAATGTAAAGTTGACGGAAACTCGGGATTGCGGCTACCTGATGAAACCCAAGAAAGGCCAACCTGGTTGTGGAGTGTCAAAGTATTTCCATCAAACTTGTGAGGGTTGCTCCCACATGTAACGCGACGATTCTAACCGACAAATGGGAGTTTTAAATGTGAAAATTCCCTTCCAAAAGCAATATTTGTTTGTTTAACGAGATAGTTTTGAGAGAGCCAGCATTACTGTTTTCTCCTGGGGCTGTAGTTCCTCCCGGAGGTAATCGACCAGGAACAGATACAAAGGCTGTAGTGGAATTCTTTGTAAAAACACAGCGTCTTTTCGGTTCTCTTATAAATATGTCTGCGGTTATCATCTAAAATCCACAGACGTGTTTCGCTACGCAGATGATAGCAAGGAAAGCTAATGCGACTGGCCTGCCCAGTCCGACACAGTTCCTTTGGGAAACACTGTGCCTGTGAGACCAGTGTTATATTTACACATGAACATGAACTTTGGACATTCGTGTTGTACTCTAAGGGGACTCGATAATTTCGTTTGAGAAGACTTTGATTCGCAGGGGTCAGAATAAAATTGTATGATTAATGACGTGGGATTTCTTGCACAATAACATTCTGAGCGGCGTCCACTCCTGAGTTTTGCGCTACAATGTACTTTATTTCCTTCAAAAATGACACGTACAAATTTTCGAAAGTCGCGCCACAACAATGAGGAAGTTCAGGAAACGTAAAACATTGGTTTTCTCTGCAGAGTCCTGTAAGTTCGCCTCGGCGAAAAGTATGTTCCAAAATCCAGTTAGCACCGCACTAATAATTGCAGAGTAGACCAATGTGTTTTCATGCTGCCAGTTTGAAACGCTCATGTTTCATGTAATAGGCCCGAAGTGGACGGCCTTAAAAGTTTGCTTAGAGTGTTACATTCAAATAGCGTTTGGAAAAATAAAATACAACTCAATGGACGAAAAATACTTCCGAAACGATGAAATATGCTACTTATCAGTCTGCCTAAAATTCTTCGAAAGCCACGGTAGGTTTTACCATTCTTGGGGCTCAGCTTGTAGGCGATGACCCCAAATTTCCCTCAGCGTTGTGTTCCAATCGAACCATAATTGTAAAGTATTAGCGAAGTACACTCATTTCCAAACCAATTTGATTTTTCAGCAAAATCACCTGCAACCTATCCGAATTTCGGCTTATGATGTTTTTCTCTCGCCAATTTCATGCATTTTGGGTTCCAGTAGAACATAAGTTTGACTACACCCCGGATACTGCGCCTACATGATTAGCTCCAATTTGGCCAAAACCGGTCGCGGGATGTCGGGTTTTTCAGCAACATTATGAGTAGTGTGGAGTCCGACAAATTCAAGACGATTCGGAAAATTCTGCTGCTTAAAAGTCGTTGGCAGACGGACTTCCGTTTAGATGAGAGCCGGCAACGCAGCTTCACTGGTTTAGGCGTAGGCGCGTTACAATTCAGCGTGCTGGCACATGGTTTTACTCGAATAGTTGGAATTACATTCATTTGCAAATCAATTTGGTTTTTCGGGAGACTCACCTGGAACCCAGCTGAATGTCTCGTTTGTGATGTTTCCAGGCGACTTAGTTCTAATTGAGGGTTACGTGAAAAGACATTGAACAACTGATGTCTCATTCCAGGTAAACCCACAGTAAACACATCGCATAACGAAGTTACAATGTAATTTAAAATGCACTTCAAGTTATTTAATAAAAGAAACTCTGAAAGTATAACTTCACTGCACTTAGAAATCACTACGCTTTCTTTACCTGGTTGAGGCAAATTGGCAACAGGACTTCCATTTAGATAATGGTGGTTCACGGGGAAAGGTAAACGAGATGAAAGTCAAACAGACAAAAGAAACAAATTGGAAAGGTTACTGTGACCAGAAAACTCCCCCCTATACTCGCGATGACCAGCAGGTGATTATTAGGGGCTTTAGTCTCCACTGGAACAATGGAATACGATTCTCCACTCTGAAGGTTCGAAAGTTTGAACAAGCAAGACAGAGGGCAGTTTTGTAGCAGACACTCTCGTGTTGATAGTTGATGTCTTTCCTCACGGAAAGTTATTCTCAAGGTTTGCAGTCGAAAGCGGTCTAATTACGGGGATCCCTATTCTAATTGGAATATGTGAGTCACAGATGCGAACACGAAACTGATGCATAGTGTTGCGGGAGTTGGGAGAGTATTCACGCAGATGAGTTTTTCACGGAGACGATTCGATGGATGAGTTCACAGTTTTTGAACTTTGCTTGTAAGTAGTTTATGGTCTCTTGGATGCAACTGCTTGCAGACAGTGTTCACCAAAGTAGGATTCGGTCGCTGAAATCACCATCCTTTCTTGTTTGCACAAAATAACGAGATCAGCGCACACATTCTGAGCTAAAGTGACTGCTTGGACAACCCAGCAAATGGATATTCGACTCTAGCCTCAAGATCACTGAAATTGTGGGCCATTCCGCAAATTTGCCCGATTCCCATGTCTGAGTTTTCTGATACACCAAGGGGACAGATATGGACTGACAAGCAGGGAGCATTGGTAGACTTTTCCTCGGTGTCCACTGCTTATGGTGACAATTTAATATAAATATTATTCGGTAAAGCACGTTTGCTTATAAGAAGCGGGTTCGCTGAAGGCGTCCAAATCTGACCAAAGAGGCTTGGTCACACCTTGTAGTTCAGGCATCCCATCTATCCCCCCCCACATCTAATCCCCAACTACCCGTTAGGACAAACGTGTGCTGCAACTCCCACTGTCCTCAAAAATGGGCAATCATCGGAAAAATTGATGTGATTCGACACAGCTACAAAATTCCTTACACGATTGATTAGTTGTCCTTGCATCAGATCGACCTGATGTGGAATCCCGCTAAAATTACTGGTTCACTTGGCTCAGTGTCGTTTGTTCATGCTCCAGTTACTTGGTTAGTTGATCGACAGCACAGCGAACAGGGGATTCAAGAGCGAAAAAATTGACAGCAATAAACAGCAGTGTTGCTCCTGGTAAAGTCAGTTTTGCTGGTCCGGTTCTAATTTAGTTTATTATGGACAAGAAAAATTTAACAGGCTTTCGTGGAAAAGTCCAAGATTAAAACAACTGACTCACTTAAATGCTCTAAAACAGTTTATCCCGAAGAGATTAATGCTGCTTAATCTTCTATGGGACGTGTGTTCGTTTTCAACTGCCTGTAAGTTGACGGACCGGTGCCTAAATAAAATGAAGTCGAATTGCCCGTCGGTCTCAGTGGGCGATGATCGCCCATTCGCACAAACCAAAGCTGCTCAGCTATTCTCCAAGAACAGCGCGTTGCGAACGCTTGTTCAAGGAGATTACAGTTGTAAAAGTAACCAGTATGTGTGGAAATTAAGCCAGATGTGTTGCTTTGAAACCATGGTTGTGGCACTGATTTAAGCTCCGCAGTTAGGTTATGTTTGTAGTAGTGGCAGGAATTTGTGTTATGTTTTGCGGAACATTGCAGCTCGTCATGTAGACGTCTATTTTTGTGCGTCTTACACAGAGGAAGCTCTTTTTCTAGGTAGGATCCATTGTTAAAACTGCTCCCTAGAACACATCAAATGTTTTTCAGCTGAGTATTACTTGTGAAGCTTTGGCGACAACGCAAGTGATTTGTCGTTGGTTGAAGGATTTGCAGAATGCGTGTACAGTCATCCTCCTATCTGGTGGGTTCACACCTAAGGAGAAGCAATATATTCGATTTCCACTCTTATTAGAGCTAATCAGCAGCGCGTATTCAATGACCGTGCTGCGAGTCAAACTCCGCACATCGGACATGCGAAGCGAGCGTGCAACCACCACCCCGCTTGCGCATGCTATTTGCATTTGAATGTTCACTTCTGAACAGGTGAACAGGTTCGCGGTGGGGAGATATGACGGGTTAGCCAAATTCCTCGGACGATGACGCAGTAACGTACCTCGGTTTTGTAGATCACTCGACATACATGACAGAACTTTCCAGTAGGTAGCCCAACAGACCCATGAAACCTGCTGGGAGCTTTTTTCGTTTGGTTGGAAAACGTCACAGTGAGCCCAGATTGAATAAGTTGGCGGTCGGCTTGGAAAACGTTTCATCATTACATTTTCAGTGCGAGCTGACGATGTCAGCTCTATTGGTGATGGAACGTTTGCAATCTGGCTGACTGGCCCTTCGACAGCCCCTTCCGGTTTCGCCCAAATTTGGGGCTCGTCAGATAGGCCAATCTCCGATTTTCCGTCAACCGAATGTTCTACTTGAACCTAGGTTGCACGAAATTCACGAACTAAACTAATTTTTAAACCAATTTGGTCTTGGCGAAAGACTTACAAGAGGAAACAGCTGGATTTCCGTTTATGATGTTTTAAGCAACCGAACACCATAAACAAGAGATTTCGCTGGGTTCCAGCTGAGTCTCGCGTCAGAACCAAAGTGGTATGCAAATCAGTGTATTTCACTCACACGTCATTACCTTTCAAAATAAGTGAAGAGTACATCATTTTTCAAGAACGCTTAAAACCAAATCCATTGTTACTGTAGCAACACACTGTTGCAACACACCGCTGAATCTAGATGGGTACAAAAATTCGATTAAAATATCATTCAACAAGCTAATCTGGTGTTGTGAACTGAGATCCAATTACAGGTGTTTGTAAAGTGTTCAGTTCAAACGAACTGGTGCCCCAGTTTCGGTAAGTAAGGCCGTAATGCCCAGTACATGCTATGAAATAAGCGTAACATCTACAAAATTTGTTTTTCCGGTCCCATCTTAATGTTGAGATATTTGCAAGGATACTCTGGTAATTGTTCCGTTTATGAATGACATCCACTTCGTGTTTCGCACTACTGGTGTAAAATCATCAGATTCCGCTTCAGGTAATATTTATTACGTTTCTAAGCTTCTCTGTCCACTTGGCAGTGCCTGTGAAACTTTTGCGTCATTGCGGTTTTTGACAAAATGGGTGCAACATCACGGAAGAATCCGATGAACTGTGATCGAAATATTCCCGAGCAAAATACTTTTTAGAGCGAATCTGGCCCTTCTTAGAAGTAAATCATACTGGTAAACACTAGTAGACTTCTGGCTGCGGGGTTGTCCATGGGCTATTTTCCAGATAACCATGTATGTCAATGAAGCGCCTTAGGCGATGGCGAATAGATGAGCACGTAACGGTCCGCGAAAACACGTAATAAATGCCCTGATAAATTCCTGTGCAACCTTATGTGAAGCATACGTATGATGGTAGGTAAAACAAGGCCTAGTTGACTGGAGAATCGTCTGTGGGCTAAATAAAACGGGGCATTTTGCTGGAAGACGTCTATTCTGAGAAGCGAAATATCGCTGAATGTGGTAGGTCTCCTGTTCAAATGTTTGTGCACACACATGGTGTTCACAGTTCGTACACTGCCCGGTAAAGTTCAGTGTCAAGGTTCGCACACCATACAACGGCGAGCGGGATGTCAGCTCGATAGTGTGAGTTGCGGTCTTCCATTGCGAGGACGGTATTGTGATTCTCATTGGTTGTGCGGCTACAAGAAAACCATGAGACAACAATTCAGGGCAGGATCCGATGATATTTCTTCAACACCCCGGGACAATTTGTGGTTTTGTGGGTAACTCGAAATTATTCATCAAAAAGTGCATGCGGCGGAGGTAAAATCTAGCAATGCAGAATTCCTGCGGTTCAGGAATTTCGGCCTCATCAGAGTGTAGTTATCCTTTCCTCGGTTACGGGATGTCTGAGCCCATTGAATGAATATTAGCTGAACAATTCTGAGGTTTTCAACAACGCCCTCAGTAATAGAACACCAAGGTAAACTTTTCACATAGATTCAGGATTACACTCACCTTTATACTTCCGAATTGGAATGACAGCTACTCCAAACTCACCTAGTTTAGGAAAAAGTGTGCATCTGCAGATTGCCGGTTGCTTACATTCTTCCTTTAAAAGCACCTGTCACATCAGCGACCTCACGCAGATTTGTTGTTGCCACGTTGCAAGGCTGTTTGCTGTGTGTAGGCCCTGCTTTGTGTGCTGTCCGTTGGCGGTGCTGATGGCAGATTCTGACACGTGGCTCGTGAGTTCTACATTAAAACTCTGCTCCTCGCGCAAATGCACTGAGCAGCATTTTGTTTAGTAGTATGTGGAACAAAGGCTGCTTTGCACATTTGCACCCCGTGGGAAGCTCCAGTAACATGCCACACATCCAGTCTGACAGTCCAAAACAAGTGGCCTGTGTGTGCACTTTGCGTGGGGGCTGCCTATCTTCCAGAACATTGTATGACTGAGGAGAACGAGGTATATTCCGTGGACTGTCATCTGAGTCCAAACAATCCTGGTGTTAAAATAATCCTCTGCTTGTAGCGTGCCTGAAAATGTGCTTGCTCACATTCGGTGCGTCAGCAGGATGGACGAGCCACGTAGTGCCTCAGAACACCATGTGGCCGAACGTCTGGGCTAAAATAATGACTTTATGTAACGTAAGATTTACCTTTTGAGGGAAAGATCATCATCTTGTGTAAGAATGTCACTTGATATTAGTTGGGTTCATTTTAGATTGGACCTAACCTAATCTACATGATGCGAAAATGGATTGGTTTACGCTTGTTCACTTGAAGGACTAGGATGCAATCAGAAGATCAAGATACGAAGTCGTTATTCGTTTCGAAAGTGAATCAGTAGCTATTTCCAGTTCAAAGGATGCAGTAGAAAGTGCACTTTTTAACCATTCATTCATATGTTGATCCGTTTATGGGGTACCTGAAAATAACTTTGAAGAAATCCGGGTGACGTCTACTTGGGATGTATACCACAATGTATGCTGTATGCCACAATGCGGTGTGTATACATTGTTTCCGGAAAATAGTGTGGTTGGATGTCATCCAGGCGGTTGTTACAACATGGTCAACACGTTCGTTCTATCTCAGACGCCCCGCCACACACAAGCGGATCATTTAAAAATGTGAGTTGATTAAGAACCTATCTGATGCCACAAGATTCTAGACAGACTACAACCAGAGATGTTATTTTTCAATGCTCCACTTCCCGGTTTGTCGACATAGATTGACTTCAGTTATAGGACGAAGTGTTTATCCAGATTTCAGAGTACTTTCAAACTAGCAGCAAACCGTAATCAGTTCAGCAGTCAACACATCAGCATGTGGTTTGAATTATATGGATGAGTGATGAGTACTGTTATATGCTGCATGTCAGTTAATCACACTGTTGAACAAATGCTAGTGGCTAAATGGTTAAGTCTACAACTGCCAACCACGGAACTACTGAGTTGAATCTTTGTGGACGTTCGTGATAAGCTTACCCATGTGATTCCCAATAACGGTGAAATAACTTCACAGTACTTTTCGGCTTTCCGACATGAACTGACGCCACTGGCAGGACAACATCACTGAAGTTTCAGGACCTCAGCACACGACCAATAAATTGTTTGCTGCATTGAATTCGCTTACATCCGCTTTGCATCAAAAAGACGGAAATATGGCACTTATTCAACGAAACTATAACCGCCAGAATGCTATCGATGGAAACGAGAAGCCCGTCGACATAGAGAGTGAACATTCAAGTATCCAGTCATCAAGATCCCTTACCTGGTAGACGTTTGTCCCAGTGAAACATTGAGTGTTTTTCGCTCTTGCGCTTTCCGCTTCTCTTGCGCTGCGATCGCAAAGAACAGGCCCCTAGGTTATTCCATGACTGCAACTATTCGAGGTCAATGTAAACGGTGCAGCGGAAGCATGTTGACGGGAGCAAATTGGAGAGCTCGGTTGTTGACTCAGGACCAGACTGAAAACAATCATGAATAGATTGTATGTGAGTTTTTACTAAAAAATCAAGGACCGATTTTTTTAAATTTTGCTATATTTGGCTTCGCTACACAATAACGAGGTTTTAACTGGCTTATCACTAATTCCCCATCCAAGCATACAAAGCTAAAATTAATGATTGGCTGTTATGTCTGTGCGCTTGTGTGAGTTTTTTTTGGACTCGTGGGAGACGAATCTTTCCGCGCCTTACTTATCATGTCTGACCTTGATTCACGATGCGTCCTACATCTGTGTTTATGGGCAAACTAGTCGTCACTACTTTTCTGTTCATGTGACCACAGCCCATTCAAAACCTGTAAGGAAGACGATTCATAAGACGATTCCTGAATTCGAAATCGATCTGATTCAAATTACAACCCTCATATCTGGTCATTTCTTCAGACTCTTCCCTTTGAGTCTTTTGATATTGTCACGACACGAAAAGTAAATACCGCGTCGACTGATACTGTACAGTGACTATCTAGCACATGGATTCCATATTGATGTTGCTTGTACTCGTTTGAAAATACCTGCTATCAGTAATGTGGAATTGCTGCCAATGTTTAAAACAGTGAACCTGAGCAAATAGCTTGCTTTTACGGAGCCCATCAGTTCCAGTTTATTGGATGTATACCAAAATAGCGTAGATGGTCGTTGGCTTGATCGCTGAGCTGGGCAATTAGTTTGCAAACGTTTCATCACCAATCGAGGTGACATCATTGGTGCGTTATTGAGGAGCGCTGTTGTGCGTAGCGGTGGGTTGGTGGTTGTGCCAACTACCAAGCCAAATACCGGAATAGCGTGGCTAGCTTGTGCCCCCATTTGCTGTCATATGTCATTGTTGAGATTCCCGCTTAACCTCTGGCTGGTGTGTTCACTAAGGTGTGTCCGAGCTAGAACAGCTGTTGCTATCACTATGGTTGACGCGGCTCGATTATGTGTTTCGTTGCATGTCTGTTTCATGCGTGACTTGAATCCTAATTGGACTACTCGTCCGATACCATTTCGGTGGCTTGACACAAGTGAGTAGAGTGCAATGGATGAGACACATTCAAGCCCTCCAAGCTCAGTTGAACCTCGTGGAGGAAAACGCAAAAGTCGATTGCGCCCCGTACTTCGTACATGGAGCTGCCTGGCTGTCTGGTCCAAGTATTTTGCCGGTCATTCTGCACAGGGAGAACATTTTGAGCGGTGTTTCGATTCGCAGGATCCTTGGACTCTGCTAGGTGTCGTTGTAGGTTGCCATTGATAGGGAGGAATGTTCTAATGTATTCAGAATGGTTCCTGAATTTCCATCTTTAAACAGTATTCCCACGGTGACTATGGGGTTTTGGTCTCCGCCCCACCATTCAGGTTAGCTTTCTCTCCACTTCTTGGGTAGAGTGTTAGCTTGTTACCATACCATCCCATTAATATGAAAAACATGAACGACTCCCATCCGTTACACACCCTGGACTTGAGTCAAGCCATCGAATCAACTTTGACGTCAGTGATGTATTCCAGTCAGGATTCAAGTCACGCATGAAACGGACGTGCACCGGAACAAAGAGAACAACACGACCGGAATAATGGTGCCAGCATCCCGCCCATCTGATTCGGCCTAACTGCACGCCTTGGTGGACACACCGGCCATAGGTCAAGAAGGAGTCTCTGAAATGACGCACCGAAAAATTCGTTCTTTCGTAACACATTTTCGATGCCTAACTGCCATGCCAAAGGAAACGACCGGAATAATGGTGCCAGCATCCCGCCCATCTGATTCGGCCTAACTGCACGCCTTGGTGGACACACCGGCCATAGGTCAAGAAGGAGTCTCTGAAATGACGCACCGAAAAATTCGTTCTTTCGTAACACATTTTCGATGCCTAACTGCCATGCCACCCAAAGGAAACACGAGGACCAGGCTACTGCCAGGCTGCCCAAGCCTAGACTGGGGAAGTTTAGAAGCAAAGGTCACGCTCAAACCTCGGGGGTCGGTAAATCCGCGCTCCAAACACTGAGCCATCTTGCGCACTCTGGTAAAATTCAAGTGTCGATTGGTCTCTGAAACATACCATCCAGAAGACCACCCACCTTGTGCATACAATATGACAATCGGGCTTCTTACTTCTTCCATTCCAGGGTTCTAAAGTTTACTCACCTGCACAAGGGACGACGGAACCAAAGTATCTGTTTTACAACCCTGCAGCTAAACCGTACATAAATGTACCTATCTAGCATTTCACAGTAACACAGCCCACAACATTATGCGGTCGAAAAAGTGGAACGCATCAATCTATTTGTTACAACTCACCGGCTTTTGATACATCACAAGTGGGCGAACTTTTGGGTTGTTCACAGTCTGCCTGGATACTTAGTGGAAAGTCTATGTGGGGAATGCAAAGCCTTGATTTTGATGGAAAAGACGGTATCGATTGATTAATGTACATCTTGTGGTATCCTTTTTTTGTGACGAACTAATCGAAAATGGGTCTAGAGATTAGGGATCAGTGTATCAAAAAGATTTGGGCAATCATGCGGACGTCACTCGTTAAAATCCACCGCAGAAAGGTCTCAAAACACACGAGTATCTTACCACTGAATAAAGCGAAAGTAAATGGTTACAATGAGTCAAACAGAATTTCACACAGTGGCACAGCGAGAAGGTTTATCTGGAGTTCACTTGTTCTCACCCCTAAATGAATCCAAAAACGATACACACGCAGCTAACTTACGGAAACTTGTGTCTGCCAGAAAGTGTCTCAATGGTATCTAATTTGCGCATGACCGCATTTCTCTAACCAAGTGTGTATTTTAAATATGTTAGACTAGAACCCATGCAATGTGATGAAATACACCAGGAATTCACAGCAGTTACGTTGTCTTAACTGTTTGAGATCCCAGTGATTTACTATTTTACCGCACACAAGTGGACTCAACTAAACTTTCCTTACAATAGAAAGCCAACCGGAAGTTTCATTCGTTAATGTAACTTACAGAACACAATCATTACTTACGAATAGTTTCCCTGTGAAAGAACAGAATTCGTTTGGCCAAGTTAATCCTTACTAGACTTGCGCCTTAATCTTATATAATTCTTCTCTTGTTTCTGAAACAAAACTACTTTTATGTGGCAGTAATTCCGTCATCGGATATGTGCTAATGTTTTTTAGTGTAAATGACGTAACACTGCATTTCCTCTGCGTGCAGTCCTCCAGGTCTGTGTCAAAAACGAATGCGTAATCAAGACTACATCAAATTAGTACGTTTTGAGTTGTCTACAAAGTGTGAGCAATCCCTCAATCGCGTCGTTTATTACTGAACGAGTATAAAACAACTACGACTTGTTCATCGTCGAGGCAAACTTGACTTTAGGTAGTGTAGCCTGAACTTCCAAAATTGACGAATTTCGGTTGACGTGACATTCAGATTCTCCGGTCAACCTTCGTTAATCACGGACGCCTTAGGTGAGGCAAATGTTAGCAGGCCCGTCTTAGTTAATAATAAGTCACACCGCAGCACACCGACTTTGCGAACAAAATCCGTTGTGATCACTCATTTTCCATCTACGTACGCCCTCGTTACTTGGAAGTGGATTTGGAGAGCACAAATTAAAAATTGTTGCAAACTTCCGGACACCCATCTCAATCTTCAAAAGATAATTCATGGAGGCCGGTTGGCCTACGTAAATATTTGGCTACTTTGGTTTGATCACCCCATAATTAAGGAATCCAGCTGAGACTGTCAAATGGATCTGATCGGTCGCTACATCATTCCACCCGAAATTAGTTTGCAAGAGAGATGTCCCAAGTTGATGCTGGAATACGATTCTCCACTCTGAGGGTCTGGAAGTTTTAACGAGTGAAACATAAAGCAATTTTGTAGCGGAATATCTCGAGAGAATTTCAAACTCCCGTCAATCATAGAATGATTTCAACATACATCTCAGGTGTCACCGGAACAAGGCGTTGTAGTGCATCCATTTCCACCAGATCTACCTAAGCAAGTAGAAGATATAGTTGGTAGTTGATGTCTTCCCCCACTGAACGTTATTCTCAAGGTTTGCAGTCGAAAACGGGCTAATTACGGGAAATCTCGATTCCATTTGTATTACGATTCACTGATACGAACTCGAAACTGAGATGTTGTTTTGTGGGCATTGTGAGAGTTTCCGCGCCGGTGGGCTATCACGGAGACAACTTGAAAGACGAGTTCACAGTTCATGAACTTTAAGTGGTTTATTTTTTCTTGGATGCAACTGCTTGCAGATAACGTTCAACTGAGTAGGTATCCCCTGTCGAAACTGACATTCTGCCTTGTTCGCACAAAAAAATAGAGATCAGCGCACCTGTTCTATGTTAAGCTGCTTCATGGAACAACTCAGCAAACCGATATTCCACTCTAGCCTCCAGATCACTGAAATTGTGGGGAATTTCGCAAATTTGCCCGGTTCCCAGTAGTTTACATTTTTGAGTATTCTGATACACAATGGGGACAGATACAAGCTAACAAACAAATAGCATTTGATACCCTTATTCTCGGTGACCAATGCTTATGGTGACAATTTAATATAAATATTCGGTAAAGCACGTTTGCTTATAAGAAGCGGGTTCGCTGAAGGCGTCCAAATCTGACCAAAGAGGCTTGGTCACACCTTGTATTTCAGGCATCCCATCTATCCCCCCCCCACATCTAATCCCCAACTACCCGTTAGGACAAACGTGTGCTGCAACTCCCACTGTCCTCAAAAATGGGCAATCATCGGAAAACTTGATGTGATTCGACACAGCTACGAAATTCCTTACACGATTGATTAGTTGTCCTTGCATCAGATCGACCTGATGTGGAATCCCGTTAAAATTACTGGTTCACTTGGTTCAATGTTGTTCGTTCACGCTTCAGATACTTGGTTAGTTGATCGACAGCACAGCGAACAGGGGATTTAAAAGCGAAAAAAATTTTGACGGTGATAAATAGCAATGTTGCTCCTGGCCAAGTCAGTTTTGGTGGTTAGGTGCTAAGTTGGTCTAATCTGCTCCACACATATTTGGTGATCTTTTGTGGAAAAGTCCAAGATAAAACAACTGGCTTATCAAGGTGCCCTAGAGCATCTGTGTCTTAACTGAATTCCTGCAAAAGTGTGTCGTTGCTTCTTTTCCTAGGGCGCCATGCCAGTCTTGTTTTGTGACCGGTATCGGGATGTAGTCGTTCTAACGTATCGAAATGCCATTTTGTTCTTCACACAGCGATGAAAAAGATGCCTTTCACAGCTAGGTAGTTAAACAGCTGAAGGGGAACTTCGATATGGTCATTTGGCGGAGATGGATGAACAAAATCTTTTGTGGGGAGCAAAAGATGCAGTAATTTATTTGATGGTAATAATGACAGCTGAAATGCGTTGATATTTGAACCTTTCTAGGCCTGACGTTACGGGTGTTTCTTTTTCTTGCAGCAGACGAGAGAATTTTAAGGAGTTCTACACATGGAAAATAAAAAAATTATCATTATTCCAGTAAAGAGTTGGTTTGTTGTATACAAGTAAAAATTGTACAAAAATAACAAGGGAGAAAAGGTGGGAAAAAGAACGGTGGAAAAAAGAAAAGAGGAGAAAATAGAAAAGGAAAGCGGTCGGTTTTTCTCGTCAGTAAAGTCGAATGGATTCGTAGTCTGGATGAAGCAACTGGTCTTTTAAACATTTTTGGTTTTATTAAAGAACTTGTCGGAAAACCCGCAATAAGTCCGTCATTTTGTATCGTGCGATAAGAGAAATTTAAATACATTGACATATCCTCGGAAAGCTAAACTCAGGGTTAGTGAGCCCACTCAACTTAGTTCAGAAGTAATTAATATTATTTCTTGTTTGTAAATCGTGCCGTTCACTGCCCTCATGATTTGAGTGTTAGGCAGGAAATTAAACTGGTAACATAGCATTTCAATTTGCAAGTAATTTAAGGAATAGTATCATGAGCCATCAATAATAATAATCGTTAAGCACTAGACTCTCCTAATCTTAGGCGATTAGTCTTTCACCTGTTCACGATATCTGATTATGTAGTGTTACCAGGAAGGTGATAGTCTAGGGAAACTGCAGATTTGGCGATATGGCGTCCTAATACAAAAGAGGACTCTGTCAGGTCTACGGATCCCGCCTATTAGTGGGATGTATCAGTTCATGGTGTGTCAGTGGTGGATGTCACGGGACATTTTATGTTCGGAATCTCAAGTGAGCATGCCTATTTATTGGAGCCGTAGTTATTTGCCCACAGCAAAAAATAATCTACACTAGGGGAATTGGCTAGAAATTATCAGATTCTCCTTTTCTCTCAGTTTCATGCATACCTTCCAGTCGATTAGTCCTATTTACGGATCCTTGCAAAAAACAGGCTAAAACCGTTTCTTGTGGCTCTACAGACGTGCAGGTTAAAAAGCATATTCTGTCGAAAAACGTCTGACGAAGGAAGAAGGTGCTGGTGTGATTGAGATCCTGGTATTTGAGTGCAAATATGCACTTGGTCTCAGGTCGCTTCCTCATCAGCAGAACCGTAAATTTAACTAATAACTCGGGAACGTTCAATGGATTTTCAACCAGTATTCGTAGATTCACGGCAAACGATTTGCGTGGCGTGGTGGGATGTGAAGATATATAGTTTGGCAAGTGTCGTAAAGAAGCTAAACATTTCAAAAGTAAATTTTTACTTGTCAAGGATATACTGTATGTTATAAGTTACCCACCTTGTTAGTTCAACGTTAGTTATGCGTGTACAATTTTTTGGGTCCTTGAAGGAGAAACTTTTGCCTAACTGACTTATCCACAATTCATAGCATGATGCGATTCCAAAGTAAATGTGATGCGGATTAGCTCCCTACGGAGAACAAGTAAGCTCTATTTGTATCTGTCCCGGGGTCGCGCAATTGCTTGCCGGAATTTTGTCAACGGCAGATAGTAGAGAAAGTAGCACATTCTACTGTTGTCGCCTACAACGTTCGGTAAGTGGCCGGAACTACTATCCCCACCGTACTGGAAGTAGTAAAGTGTACATTGGTTTGCCATCGTTGTCATCAGCCATAATCATCAAATTGACAATACAATTATTCTGCTGAATGCTTTCTCGCTCCGATTTTATCCATCGACTTTGTTCTGATATACAACGGGTTTTTGCTGATGAAATTCGAAATTCTGGCCTAGATTTGATAGCCCTTGCATACCTGTCATTTGTGTCCAATCATAAATGGTATGAAGGTGTAAGTCGGTTGTCGGCGAATGGAACGGAGTAACGAGGATGCGCCGGCAAGAATACTCCCAGTAACCGATATGAATAAAATTGCTAGTCTTAATAAGGTTGTATTATCCTCTCTAGTTACACTTATGAAACTAACAAACTAGTTTGATCTGTCACTTCCGTAAAGCTTGTAGTAAGTAGTTTCGTATAAACCCATCATGAACGAGTGCATGATTTTACGAAACACACAGAAATACAATCAAAAAGGAGAAGAGAGTTACTGTGGCAAATATTTTGGCTTGTCGATTAGAAAATAAAGGGGTCTTTTCCAACCAGCAGTAAAACTACTGAGAATTGTGTGTCGAAGTGTGGTCAAAGTGACCGACATCTTTTAGCCACTTTAGCTCAATTTCAAGACCATTTTCATTTATGTAGCGCGTTGGTTGTCGCAGTAATAACACGCTTTTAAGTAAACAAAACAATACATAGGGTTGTGAAGCTAACATTCATTCTCATGTAGCGAATAAATCCAAGAACATAAAGTGAATTTTTGGTCGATAATGATTTACTGTATTGCTGGAATACGGATAACAATCTGGCCAGCTACACGGCCCAGGGGCATTGTTTCTAGGCAGACAGAAGATGGCTAATCAGATAAATGAATGCTGCAACATCTAGGGCCTTTTGAATGCCTATTACCCGCAGACCAGTTGGTTTGGAATTCAGTACCCCGTTATAAGGATGTTAATAGCTTAACTACTCATTAGCTCATCAATCTTGTTTTGATGAGACACTCAGTTGGAAAGCAGATTACTTTCTTGCTCATGATGTTTCTAAGAAATTGATTGTTCTTAACTGGTTCTGCTCATGTTTTATTTCGTATGACATTCGATATATCGCAATATATTGTGTAGACGTAATATACTACTCATGCTGTTGCTTGAAATGTGTGCCTGTGAAATGACTTGTGACAGTAACAAGCAGTAAACTACTGTGGAAACACAGCATTTTTTCTTGTGCTAACACAGCAAAAATAGTACATTGGGTATAATTGTAAGCAGCTCAAATAAGTGACAATCTTGATCTGATGGACCGTAAATCTGGTTCATTGCTATCCGTCGGTTGGAAGAAGTTCTGAATCGATTAAGAACTCATCATTCCAGCGTAGCTTGGTAGAAAACCACGGTTTGCTTACCAAGCGCTTGTCACACTGTCTGTTGGTATTTAGGACAAAACACAGCGTATGATCAAGACACTTACCTCGTTCGAATGGGCAGCTTATTTTCGCAAGCTTTTTCCAGCTGTCCCTTGAGTCATCATTATCTATAGACAGCCTTCTTAAAAACGTTAACCCCTCCGAACACTTGTTATTGCCACTTGCGGCCCTGAACGTGCTCGACCAGGAAAGCTATTCAATGGCATTTCTGCCTAATATGACATATTTCAGTGTGACCGTATCTGAATACTGTCAACAGCTAACTTCCTCGTTGAGTTGATTTTGCGCTTTCCCACAAGGTATCATGCCAACAGCCCCTGTACTTAGCACAAGTTGACCAAATTGACTTTTTACTAACGGCAGCAAATATGTACCGATAAAGGGCTAGTCGATTGGATAAACATTGTGTAGTCATAGTATCAAGTGTTCACATTAACTACGTAACAACAAGTATGGTTCAAATTACTGGACAGTTGACAATGCAGAAATATTAATCCACACAATATCTACTACCTGGCCTTTACATAGATGCATAAATATATTTGACTTATAGTAATACCTGGTAAGAGCAGTAAATTAAGTAATCAGTGTGAAACATACAGCAATAAACGGTGTGTACCCACGGCGCCGTGCCACACAGTTAATGCACAAAAATTGGAAAATTACACCTTGATTTTTGCAACGATGCGCCATGATGCGCTATTACGTAAAGACCTATGCATGCAAGTATTCCAGGCTTTAAGACGCTCTGAACTGTAGGTGTATTTAGATTGTATTTAATAGAAATGTTACAACCAGTAGTTATTGAGCCCAAAACACTGACGAAAACTGCCGGTTTTCTGTTTTCTGAGCCATTCAGTTCGGCTGGTAACCTTTCTTCACTGACTTGGGTAATATCATCATTACGCACCAAGTTAGCGACGTGCCATGGTGCTTCTATGTGTAACTGCTGAGCGGTTTATGTCTTTTTTGGTGTGATGTAAAATGAATTCGGATTGACATGAGTAGCTTGGACGGTCATTCCCGTTTGTCAGACTTTGGGTATCTCCCAGGTTGCTTGTTCCCCTTGACCCTGACCCCTTTACTCATTACACGTCAACGACGTTTCGATGGTTGCTCAACTTGGCTTGAGGTGAATACGGGAACTCCGCTTTGTCTAAATAAGTTGGTGATTCTCTGGCTACTATTTGGTGTGAGGTAGTGGCAAGACGATCGTCTCAAAGGTCAGCTGTCCGGAGTTCAGTCTTCGGCACGGCTAAAGATATGCAGTGCCCCTGTAGTTCTCTGGGAGCAGACGCACATGATATTACCTAACTCATTCGAACTGAATGAATCGACCAATAAAACATATGATATATTCTATAGAAAACATTCAGTATATACTTTTCATTTCTTCATTACTTTTGTTATTTCTTTCCTAGGTGTGATCGTCGAATACCGATTTGCGTCCTACCCTTCACCAAGGATTTGCGCACATTCCTCAGCTACTACCACACCTACGTGGGATTTGGCTTGGGTAACATATTTGAAGCTATGTCTTCGTGGATAACCGTGCTCATATGCATAGAGCGCTACGTGATTATGCGATGGCCTCATCTAGGAAAATTGCACTTTTCGCGTCGAGCGGCCAGATGTCAGATCATTTGCACAATATGTTTTGTCATTTTGTTCCACTTGCCCATGTTCTTCGCACTCAAAATTGAACGAGGTGAATTTGTGACCGGAAACAACACGTCCAAACGTTACCTGAAAATGGGAATGACGTGGTTTGGTCACTCAATGTACTATTACATCATCACGTGGGTTCGATTTATATGCATTCAATGTATTCCACTCGCCCTGCTTTGTGTGGTCAACCTGCGGCTGCTCATCCTTATATGGTCAAACTATCGAAAACAACGGATGCATTCTGTACACATCGATAACGGTGACGATATGATGAAACGGGAGGAATTTCTGTCGTCCATTATAGAACATCAAAGTGAGATTGTAACCCAACTGTCTCCAGATTATGCGGACAGAGAACGTTCCAAAGGGTACAGAGCGGAGCGCGTGGAAAGTTTACAAGTTCCCAGATTATGCCCGGTTGGTTCGAATCACTTGAGAAAACATTCGTCGAGCATACCAAACGCAGCATTCTATGGTTCAAGGTTAGATCGTACTCAACAAGCAAATCTGAAGTTAACCATTCTCCTTGTTGTTGTCATTTTCTCATTCATTCTGGGCCAGATTCCTCAGGCTTTCGCATACGTCCACATTATTACACTCGTTGTGCCACGTGACTGCATTGATTGTATAGTTTATGTTAACCTGTACAGACATTTCAGCCAATTGTTGTGTCTCATCACTTCCACTACAAATTTCTTCCTCTATGTTGCACTTAACCGCCATTATCGAAGTTCCTTGAAGTCACTGGTCTTCCACTCACGATGAATGTTTATTTTGCCAAAATCTCTTCTCTTGTCGCGAGTGTACAATTTGTGTTAATGGGCTACCTTCGGTTATTCTCACAGATGCGCTATACAATACCCTACACACTATGTAATTGTGAAAGGCCGGAGTATCAGTTGGCAAGGCAGAATCTCAGTGAAAAGTTTCCTTTATACATTGAGTTTCGAATAAGTCATAGAGTCGAACACATATGGCTAATAAAGATTCACTCATATCCCGTACACTGTCACGCATTAGTTTGCATCTGCTACTTAAGTGTAGAAAACTTCGAAAGACCTAGATTCCATTTTTTTTCTGTTAATTACTCAAAAATGGCACACAGAAGCTTAGTTTTTGACAGGTGGAACATGAACCAGCAGCGGATAACAATAGTCTCGCAGCTAACGGGGACATTGTAGAACACAATTAATTAGGCCTCAAACCTATACCACCGACACAGAAGACCTACGTACCCCTCCCTAGAAGAGTTGATGGTTCAAACAAATAATTGGTCTTTTAGAAGCAGCCATTATGTTATTTAGCAAAGTTTGATTGGCACTGTCTGGGCAACGAGAATAAAATATCCCATCAGTTCCCTTCTAACAAGTAGTGTTGTAAATTTGGTCTCATAGCTCGGACTGCAGATAACTATCCTAGGAAACCTACTTTGTCAAAAATACAGTTTGATTAGAACCTTAATGTTCTATCTGTTTCTAACCATCATACCGGTGAAAACAACCAAAAAGAAATTAAGAAGAACAAAAGCCAAACAATGCATTACTAATCAACCGTCAACATACCGAACTTTTATAGTACTTGACTCCACGAAATGCCTGTCACCAACAAAGCAGAAAAATCCAGACTACTGATTTGAACATTTTCTATTAGTAAGTAATCTGTTAATTTTTTAGGAATCATCAGTGATATGGCAATTGATTACCATAAGAATGCAGTCATTATCTCACCTTGTTAATCATGAAAAAAGTTTAACCATTTACCACTTAGCAGGTACAACAATTTCCGCTCCACAGCTGAATTGCCGGTGCGAATGCATTTTCAGTCTTGAGTTATGTACCAGACCGTAATTTGCTTGGTTGATAACCATGAACGATTCCAATAAATGAAGCTAATTTAGGACACTTAATTTTTTAAGCAATGAACTTTGGTCAACATGTATGAAAAACTTCTTTGGAAGCTCAAGATACCGTGGAGCAGTAATATCAAATATAGCTTCCAAAGGGTATACAATCGTTGCTTCTTTGATTCATTATGTAAGGGTTTAAGGACCGACTTGGTGGAGATATTTTCCATGAAAATAAACTTGCTCAGTAAGATGAAACCGGTAAATAACAAACGGTTATGAGTAATAACTGCTTGAATGAATCATCACGGCTAGGTATGAAAACCAGACCAGACGCCTGCTGCCACGTTGGTAACGTCATCAGCTAATCGGCATGCTGATTTATTCAATAAGCAGTGGACATACGTGAATTTGATCAGTCAGTAGATGGTCTAGACTGCATGTTAAGGTTCCCGATACGGAACTTTGAGTGACGCGTAGGTTCGACAATCCCGAATATCGAAAGGAAGAATTCGATTCGTAATTCTACGGTGCTATTTTACGCAAGGGTAAGCAAAGGTGTACAACAAACCTCAATTGTTCACGTTCGTAGCGTCAACAAGTTCACAGGTCTGTCACTGGCCGGCACAGTGCAGCGTCAACGTCCGCAAACCAAACAACGGCGAGCGGAATGACCGCTCAGTAGCGTGGGTTGCGGACGCTCCTTCCGACGACGGTCTCGTGATTCCCATTGGACGTGCGATCACACGGAACCCATGAGAAAACAAATCAAGGCAGGCTCGGCAAACGGGACATGAATGCGCATGGGTAAATAGGTGAGCATCGCACATTCACACACGGACACACATGTCAACGCATTTGTCGGAAATGAAGGCCTTTTCAGCAAGGCGAGTGGCGGATTCGAATAAGCAAAACAACTGGAGATCAAAAGTACATAGCAAGTGAATGGGGGAATTATCATAAGACCAAGTTAGACTCAACACTTCACATCTTCCCATGGGGACCAAAGTGATTTGGGATAAACATTTCTATCGTCATAGACCCAAAATCTGTTTGTCAAATGTTTGGTCCTTATTTGGCTGTACAACCTCAGAATCACTGTTGGATCTAGCAATTCGCACCATAGAATATACAGCATGTTTGAAAAGATAACATAATTTGCATGGCGCAATTATTTGCTTATTTTCCTTTGAAAGCAAAGCGGTATGTAGAATAAGCGGTTTAAATTCCATTTAAACTGCCCATTCAAATTTAATCCAGTATTCTGCATTAACCGTGCATTAATTGGTTTGCAGCAATATGGCAAAATTGCGCAGCATATACATACTTGCTCACTTTCATCAGTTTGTACTCAACAGTTTATTACGTGCTCAACAACCTGACCGGTTGTTTCATTGACAGATTCCCACGTGACGACCATCATGAAATGATCGTGTCTAGCGAATTTGAAGCTAGTTCGAGAACCAAATTTATAGAGGTGCTGTAATCGATATTATCAGGTCTCATTTAGGTTACCAGATTGCGTGGCGATAGATATTCATTCGACATGTAAGCTTCCTTGCGCTAGTCTGCGACGCATAAATGTTCACAACGTGGACAAGATCGGTCATATGTGCTCTTTAAAACAAACGATGTGCTGTCAGGGGAGGACAGTCATTTTGTTGTCTAAAGGTTGAGATTATTAGATGGAATACACTGCTTCTGAACTGGATACAGGAGGTCTGAGAATCAGTCTGGCAATACCACAATGAAAAGGCTAGCTAATCAGTATTCAATTTAAAACAAACGATGTGCTGTCAGGGGAGGACAGTCATTTTGTTGTCTAAAGGTTGAAATTATTAGATGGAATACACTTCTTCTGAACTGGACACAGGAGGTCTGAGAATCGGTCTGGCAATACCACAATGAAAAGACTAGCTAATCAGTATTCATGCAAAACAACTGGAGATCAAAAGTACATAGCAAGTGAATGGGGGAATTATCATAAGACCAAGTTAGACTCAACACTTCACATCTTCCCATGGGGACCAAAGTGATTTGGGATAAACATTTCTATCGTCATAGACCCAAAATCTGTTTGTCAAATGTTTGGTCCTTATTTGGCTGTACAACCTCAGAATCACTGTTGGATCTAGCAATTCGCACCATAGAATATACAGCATGTTTGAAAAGATAACATAATTTGCATGGCGCAATTATTTGCTTATTTTCCTTTGAAAGCAAAGCGGTATGTAGAATAAGCGGTTTAAATTCCATTTAAACTGCCCATTCAAATTTAATCCAGTATTCTGCATTAACCGTGCATTAATCGGTTTGCAGCAATATGGCAAAATTGCGCAGCATATACATACTTGCTCAATTTCATCAGTTTGTACTCAACAGTTTATTACGTGCTCAACAACCTGACCGGTTGTTTCATTGACAGATTCCCACGTGACGACCATCATGAAATGATCGTGTCTAGCGAATTTGAAGCTAGTTCGAGAACCAAATTTATAGAGGTGCTGTAATCGATATTATCAGGTCTCATTTAGGTTACCAGATTGCGTGGCGATAGATATTCATTCGACATGTAAGCTTCCTTGCGCTAGTCTGCGACGCATAAATGTTCACAACGTGGACAAGATCGGTCATATGTGCTCTTTAAAACAAACGATGTGCTGTCAGGGGAGGACAGTCATTTTGTTGTCTAAAGGTTGAAATTATTAGATGGAATACACTTCTTCTGAACTGGACACAGGAGGTCTGAGAATCGGTCTGGCAATACCACAATGAAAAGACTAGCTAATCAGTATTCATTTATCTATTGATCAATAATCAGATGCATGCTTGAGAACTTACTGTGTTATTTGTGGAGTATCGGGTTGGATATTCTCTGTCCACATGGTGATTTTTACTTCTCGGCATATTGTTTCAAAGATGAGTAACCGGAAAAAATTGGAGGCATATTGCGGAAATACGTAACACTCATGTGATATATTTTACCACATTCGTGTAGTTGAAAATTCTTCGAAGGCCCACTACCGGTTTCGTCGTTCTTGAGGTTCATCCGGTAGGCGCAGTCCTCGCTTGGATCTAGCAATTCGCACCATAGAATATACAGCATGTTTGAAAAGATAACATAATTTGCATGGCGCAATTATTTGCTTATTTTCCTTTGAAAGCAAAGCGGTATGTAGAATAAGCGGTTTAAATTCCATTTAAACTGCCCATTCAAATTTAATCCAGTATTCTGCATTAACCGTGCATTAATCGGTTTGCAGCAATATGGCAAAATTGCGCAGCATATACATACTTGCTCACTTTCATCAGTTTGTACTCAACAGTTTATTACGTGCTCAACAACCTGACCGGTTGTTTCATTGACAGATTCCCACGTGACGACCATCATGAAATGATCGTGTCTAGCGAATTTGAAGCTAGTTCGAGAACCAAATTTATAGAGGTGCTGTAATCGATATTATCAGGTCTCATTTAGGTTACCAGATTGCGTGGCGATAGATATTCATTCGACATGTAAGCTTCCTTGCGCTAGTCTGCGACGCATAAATGTTCACAACGTGGACAAGATCGGTCATATGTGCTCTTTAAAACAAACGATGTGCTGTCAGGGGAGGACAGTCATTTTGTTGTCTAAAGGTTGAAATTATTAGATGGAATACACTTCTTCTGAACTGGACACAGGAGGTCTGAGAATCGGTCTGGCAATACCACAATGAAAAGACTAGCTAATCAGTATTCATTTATCTATTGATCAATAATCAGATGCATGCTTGAGAACTTACTGTGTTATTTGTGGAGTATCGGGTTGGATATTCTCTGCCCTGCACGCACGCGCACGTACACGTAGGATATCGTGAAACTCATAGGCATGCAATGCTAGCTGTCATTCATTTTCAGATTTGCTTATGTGCCGGAATGACACACTCGGACAGTGTGAATAGTATCTTCGCGTACGAGTGGTCTGTGTTTCTTATGCAGTTGAAGTGCAAAATCTTCAGTAATCCACAAAGTAAATATGAGTTTTAGCCTTTGGACAACGGTACCAAGTTCGCGAGTATTGAGCCTTCAGAAGGGGCGAGAAAGCTTTAGGGCCAAAAGAACTCAAAATACTTTCCTTTTCAAAGTAAATCACTCCATCAGTATTTCTGAACCTGGATGTAGGTAATTCTTTATTTTTGCATGACAGGTTTTTCTGGACGGTGCAAGACGCCCATAGAACACAAGACTACCATATGCATTTACTAGGCAACTAGTTTTCGTGGAGATATGTTTGTTTTCCATCAACTAAATACGTATGCCCGAACTACTTGTGCTGTTTGGCGAAAACAACCAAAACGCTGATAAGATCGTGCAGCAAAAGCAGAAAACACGCTTCTGAAGTTCCAATCTTATGTTGGAGTGTAGATCTGCACTAGCGGTTTTCTTCCTTGGTGTTTAATGTTAGTACGCTGACTTTATGTCCAAAGAACACAAGTTTCACAATGACAATAACGTTGTAATACGAACGACTTATTTAGGTGAAGGTATGTGTGTTTATTTTGAAAAATTTTTGTCGACTCAGTTCTTGCTGCCGTATGACAAGAACTTCCAAAATTAGGTGGATTTACACTACAACGAATTTTCCCGTTCTTGGCGTTTGATCTCAATCGTTGCAATCACGGATTAACACAAAGCAGCCAATTCAAAAAAAACTAATTGGGAAAGTGATTCTTCGCCTCCGTTTTGCCTAGTTCGTAAGATTTTGAAAATGCGTACTTTAGCACTTTGATGCTAACATGATGAGTATGGGATGACAGGATTTTGACACGTTTGTGATCAAGCATTTGGCTAATTACTGAATGCTTGTAATAAAACTCCTGGCTGGAGAAAACCTCTTCGAGTGATGGGCTTTTGCTTGCCCAAGGTTGAATTTTCCGGAAGAACAGTACATCGGAACGTTTTGCCGCATGTTAAATCTGACAAGGAAAATTAAGTCTGAAGTGAATGGACGCAGACTTGCAAACTCGAGGAGTTATCCATCTCGGGTGAGTCTTCTATACACACAGCGAGCATACCATCCACAGCTGTCTCGATGGCTGTAAAGATCACCAATATTTATGGGGTTTATTCACACTGTCCTGCTCTAAAGTACCTCTTAAAACACGGTTTGACTGGGGGACGCACCAGTTAAAAATTTCAGCACACGGCTTCGACAGAAAAACCTTACATCTAAATATGGCTTGGGCCTAATTAGGAAAGGAAGACTAAATTAACCATGCTGTGATTTAAAGTGCGTGTGGCATGTCTCATAACAGGCCACTATGGGAAAACCTTTTGCAAAACAGAAAGTCTGGTACTCGGCAAGGTCACAGCAATTCGTATCAACAGGTGTCATATGGTACTTCTATGGGAAGTGCAGCAGTACGGTCAATTGTGTCCAACTCACTAAATAAGCGACTGGCACCGAAGGTCTCACAGAGGACCCTCGGAGTCCAGCAGCGAGATTATTGTACAAGCACAGTAACCACAACTGTTTCTTAGAAGTGACTTTTCATCAGGAAGCATGTGCTATTTCGCCCACCCCCTGGCAGCAACCATGTAATAGGAATCACTCAAGGGATCTGAACGGCTGGATTCTACATGACTAGTATTTTTGTTTGGCCGGCGTATCAAACCGCGGGTTTTGCAATGAGCTTTCAAATTTCGAAAATAATGAAGATCGTTTCATAACGGTGAATGTTTCGTTGCCGTCTTGCCCTGTACGTGAGTCGTTGTCACTGAGACCGAGCTAACATAGTGAAACCTACTTCGATACCTGCTTCCCAGTTGTTTAACAAAGAACGCATTTGCATGAACTGTAATCATTCACACAGATAAACAGGCTGGTTTGTTCTGCCAAAAATACAACGTGTAAATCTTTTTTCTAGTGTGACACGTATATATAAACGTTTTCCGGTAGTTATTCTTGACGCAGCGCCAGGAATTCATTTACTCACAAACGGAAAACATGAATAACAAGAACTCTGCTGAGGCAGAGGTTTTATAGATGCGGAATATATCGGAGTCCCCCGTGGCCGTGAACCATACTAGTAATTAGTATTTCCAACTGATTACGGAGTTGGGCTTCCGCATGGTTACGTCGCGCTTTTATCTGATGGTAATCATTACGTTGAGTACAAAAGCCTAATGGCTTGGTTAAATGGTTTGGAACGGAGCAGTTATTGTTAACATGTGCAAAATATGTTGTGCCTCGTGGACTGTGTAGATTCAGCTGAACGCGCGACCGCTGAATTAGAAGTATACTGAGACTGTACAAAATTTTTTAAGAGGCCTCCACTAATGTTTATGCTTGCTTAAACTGCTGCGAAAAAGTAGTGATAAGTGAAGAAAGCTCCACGGGGTGAAATAGTATGAAAATAAAGTTAACGAATGCACCTTATCGGTCTATGGCAGTCATTTGGACATCAGTAGAGAAGTACAGGTAGATATGGTCGCTTGCTTCCCGAGAAGTAGGGTATCCATTGCACGTTGCCAAAGAGAATGAAACGCTCACCTGAACTACCGTTTATGCTATGACGACGAAGCATCTTATGTAAGGGCACTAAAAACGGGTGCTTCTGCATCACACTATGAACTTTTACCAAGTCAAGAGAACGTATTTAGGGTTGGCCGTGTGTCAAGCAAGAAAAATACATGACAAATGCACTGGTTTATACCTCTTCTAGGGTTTTAATTTGCACTTGGACTCATATCATTGCGCGCTCACTTCGAAGCAGCATCCCAAATTCAATAGCCACAAAATGCATACAGTCTTCTAATCATTCAGTTTATCTTACAGACGGTTAGCTGTCTTTCCTTTCTAAAATAATACTAATTATACTAATAATACTACTCTATTTTGGTTGTCTTAATTGCTAACCGTTGTCAGCACTAGCGGATGAGAGAATCCCTGTGTGTTATTGCTTGTTCTGTGTGAACATTCAGGCAACTTAGTGATAATCCGCATATCTTTTCTAGTCAGCCTAGATTTAAGAGTGTTGATCAACAACACGGTCTGGGTACTGATGAACCGTCCCTTCGCTTTTCTACCATGTCTCATTTTCTTACGCTTGGTATCACTCAGTGGATCAAAGGAATACATACCGTACATTTCTACACCTAGGTAGTCACAATTATTTTACAATTTTTTACAGTCATCGATTTGGTCCCCAAACAATCCAGCTCAAGATGCTTATGAGAACAGAAGGAAAGAACTATTCCGTTTAGTTTGTTCATGTTGAACGCAGAAGACTCGCCTAACCGAAATCTTCCAGTAAAACCCATGCCGGGCAGTAGATGACATTCTCAGAACAGACAAAACGATGACGGACCAACCAACATCATCATCATCATCATTAGCGAAATGCACTCATTTGGAAACCGATTTGGTTGTGTGGGACACTCACATTGAACCCAGCTGAGTCTCTCGTCTTCTGACTTTTTAGCAAGTGAACGTGCTCAAAACCGTCACGAAAAAGAAATTCAGCTAGACTCAAGATGAGTCTCTGTTCAAAATCAAATAAGTGTGCAAAGGAGTGTGTTTCGCTAATTTCGTTCAACCTGGTGTGAACTAGAACAGAAAGTAAACGGGAACTCCGGAATTGCGCCTAACTAGTGAGACCTAGGAAGAACGAATCCCGTCGTGGGCTGTCGGCAACCTTATGAGTAGTGTATTATTTCTATTAAATCACTTTTTCAAGAATTAGCAGAAACCAATCAAACAGGAAGGCCAAAAAATCCTAGGGGGGGGGAATGCCTTGAACAACATCTAATGCTATTCAACAAGGAATGTATATCGGGGGCAGGTGCGGTGGAACATAATGTTCTATTCCACATTCAGTATTATCCAGGTGTCTTGTGGGTGACATTTTAATGTCGGAGAGATTTTGCGCAAACACTAGCCGGACCCCGTATTCAATATGAGCAACCGGTTAGTTTGAATTGCTCATCAGACTGTTTATTCACCAACTATCTCCTAACGAACTTCATAGCTCACACCGGCATGTGGTTCATCCATAGAAATTTCAGACCACAGGGACAACCATACAGCTGTGGAGCATGAACTAGGCATGACCAACTATAGTCAAATACTGAATGCCGAAAATCAAACAGACATACCACGACTATCCAGAATGTCAATATTGTTAAGCGTTTTGGTGATAGTATTCGTGATTTGCGCGGTTCCACGCTTCCTGTCTGCTGTGAAGCAGTCACCAGTCGGTTACTGGAACAAACATACTAGTTTGCAAAGCCCGAAATATTCAGGCATAAAGCAGCAAACATCGGTAATTTCCGGCAGATCGGACATATACCACGGTAAGTCGGCGTCTGTTAAGTCTCCTTGTTAAGTAGCTGGGTTAGGGATGAACCAAACTCTTGAACAGACTGGTAATTCAGTGACGTTTCTGAAAGCGGAACTCATTAGCCCACCCATCAGTAACCTGCTGCGCTGGCTAAAAAAAAGTGAACAGATGCCGGATATTGGTGTTGCATTCAACGGAACGACAGGAGAACAGGCCATCATTTCTTGACTACTTTGGTCTTCGGCTTTTGTATGATGCAACCATACTACTTCCATTTCTCCAAACGTACAGTTGCACACAGACAGTCGCACAAACTGCATAATTCATTTTGAAAGTAAACACCGTTTACTCTATTGGTCATACTAAGTCTTCTTTCTGAACAGTAAGCAAAATTCTGTTGCAGCTCCATTCAACGCCTTGGACTGGGTATTCAAAGGCAGTTAAATTTGTACGTTTGACGCCAGCTAATTGAATTACGTAATATGATTATAAATTTGAGGTAGACTAAAATAGGATCCCTACCACATTGTGACAAGCCCATGTTGTTTTGGAACTCGCTAATTTGCATGAACCCGTTGGATACCAGAAGGCAGCCTCTAAAAAAGTCCAGGCCCATTTAATATCATTTGGGTTTCAAGTGTGCCAATAAAGCTTGCAAGAGAGCTCGAGATCAATTAACATGTTCCACTAAGATCAGAGTTGTTAGGATAATTACAACAATACGTAGCCCCGTCTGAATCATCGCCCCTTTGAAGCGTCGTCTATTATCAACTCTTCTGGCGGATAAGATATCAGTCCGTTCGAATAATACATTCTGTTTGATGTTAATCTGTTTCAGCTTCTTCGTCTTCTGGCATACAAGCCTGATGTTCCAACTTCCGTCGTATACCGCACATCTTTACGCCTTATTGTGCTAAATGCCTTTTTAAGCTTCGTCGCTTCAGCTCATCTTTAATACAGCAAGGCCGCATCGACAAAAAGCCACACAGTGTTGCCGCAATTGAGTTGGATTTTCAAGATGGCAGGCGCAAAGCCGACTGCATCTACAAAGTAAACATAGGCAATCTTGGATTAAATCACCGTTAGACAAGGCGATGCCAACGAGGATCGCGTAACAAAGTTTGTACACTCTGCTGATTGTAAAATGAACCATGTCTTAGTGCAATTCTATGAAGATAACTACTCGTCTAACGGCAGAAAGACTGCCAAGCAGATGCAACATCGAGAAGCCTTTGCTTCGGCCACCATTACGGCATTTCCAAGAAGTTGTCAATCACAGCTTGTCCGAATCATCTGTGCTATGAGAACAGCTCACCAAGATCAAGGAACACGTCAAGTCAGCTCTAACTGCGGAGAAGGTACGCTTCTTTACAGTACATAACGGTGCCCATTATCCACACAATGTTCTCAGCTGCAAAGCCTTTACAAATGGAGTAAAACCTTCTACGCCAAAAGGTTGCATTTTCCTGCGTATGTGCTCACATTAAAAACCGTCCTAATCCAAGTCTACATTTTTGCAGCTCACCAAATTTCATTGTTCACTGAGACAACCATGCTGCTGGCTGAAAAGTCTTGTGAGATAATTTTCCAGCATCGCTGAGACCCCGGGACGCCTAAATGGGGCTTAAAAGTTTGGATTGGTGCTCTCAGCTCATTTGCCCGATTGCTTTAATCCATCGGGGACACGTCATAACTTTCGAAAATTCAATTCCGTTGTGCGACTACTGAGCGCTGTACATAACAATCCACCCAGTTTAAATGTGCACCATTGTGCGCAATCAAATCAAGGTTCTATGGGGATGAAATTTACATCCAACTTTCGAAAACTGAAAGTCGAAGACTATGGAATGGAAACGCTGGCCAGTTGTTTACACTGGAAGGACTTGTACTCGAAGACAAAGTATTTCTGTCTGATGCTCCGAAAATTCCCAACAAAAAGTCAAAGACCGAAAATTCTTTCTGATGTTCAAAGCAGAGAGAAGCCGAGACAGAGTGGTCAACCATACCGTACTCAATCAATATATGTCCTGTACGCAAAATCTTGATTCACACTATGCTCAACTAGCTGAACCCTAAGACTGTGTGGGAAGTTTCCCTGAGGTTGAATCGGGCTTCCAGAGTGGAAGCTGTGTAACTGATGTTGCAGCCCCTTAAACGCAAGAAGAGTGACTGGAAGGACAGCAGTTATTTGCAGACCCCTTAGGAAACTTGGAAAAACTTGGAGATGTAGATCACTATTCAAAAAGTCGGATGTCTCGAAATCCTTCGACTACATTCTTCTTCAGCTTTAATGGCCTGGTGAGATACCTGTTGAGTTGCCTCCGACAAGTTTGAGAAATTGAAGCAACTGTTTTTTCTGGCTCTACTTCTCGTCTGACAACCGTTGAGGGAGATTCTACTATGTTTATACACTCGGAGGCCGATTAATCACTGCTTTTGCATTGGCAACCTACCTAATTTTATCACTATATACTCCAGCATCTTGCACAGTTACCCGGAGGTCTGAACAACATACAGCATAATTACGTATTGCGGAATTATCCTCCAATCCGACATCACCTCGTCAACAGAGTGGACAATCAATGCTGAAGACATTCACGGCTTTTGGTCGAAAATAATACAGTTGTGAAAAAAAATACTACTACAGCCTTGATGTCATTCGTGCTGTGTGACATTCAAACTAATGGTATATTAGAATGTTTGACGAATTTTGCACAACGCTTAGGAAGGGGACTTTGAATCTGTTGATTAGATCAGAAAACTGAAGTTTCTAAAACAGCCATAGTGGACGGAATCCGATACTCAGTGATGCACAGCCAGCCATGCTGGATAAGGCACGTATAACGAAAGTCCGGTAATCTCAATGAAATGCTTCAGTTATGGTCACTTAAATGATAGGTCAAACTTCGATAACATACAATTCCAAAAGTCCAAGAGGATGTCAGCGAACTGCGTAGATACGTTTGTGCTGTTCCTGATCAACATCTGCAAAGCACCCGCCCGACTCTACTGTCCAACGCGACGATGCTACAATTTCATTGTGAAGTTGTCTATTTGGAAACATGAACTAAAAAGTTAAAAGCCATTCGGCCTGAAAGTAAACATATCATCTGCACAGAGTTTTTCAATTGTGAATATCCGAAAGATTTCTCCTGAACTTTCCTGGACGTAGATTGAATGTAAACAATAGTGAACGAACACAGCAGGGCGGTTCTCTAATTTCCTTAGTAAATTTGACCTTCCACCAAGTTGGTTACCAGACCATATACTTCTCACATGCCCCATCAGTAGTACATACTGTCACTACGGAACTTCTATCGTAGGCCCCACCGGATTGATTCGATTCCCTTGTTAAAGGTGTTATCGCAATCCACTGTGTTGTCTCCTGACTTCAGTATGCCTTCAGATGTGTACTCCTGATATCCCTGAACAAACAACACCTGCGGTTCATGGCTGTTTTGAAAAAAACTCGTGAGTTACTGTTGGGAGTAAAACTCGAAAGTGACTAATTTCTTTCCCTTAATGGACGTTAGAGGTCAGGGAGTCGAGCCCGGGCAAACCTTCACAGGAGTGCCTTTGTTAGCCAGTTGTAACGTAGCATTAGGTGGAACCGTTATAAATTCATGTAGGCCATCTCGGGCGGATGAGTACCTCAAGTTGATTCTAATAGACGAGCAAGTTATAAAAGACGGAGATGTCACAACGATGTTTTCTCCTAGCCTAGAGATACGAAGCCACTCAACACAGCCCCACGTAAAATTGGTGACCCATTGATTCGTGGGCTATATTCTGCCTAACTGAAAGTTGGTCGCATTTCTGAACAGCGGTTCATGACCAATCGGACTAGTACACGTTCAACTTCATCAGAAGATACACACTGGTGATGACTCATATTAAACAAACAGCAATACAGCGCTTCTAAGCTTTCCTGTAGAAACTGTCTTTTCCTCCGGCACAAAATTTTGCGTGTGATGAATGACTCTGCTTTTTATGCTCTCTGATGAAATAAAATATTCTATGTACAAACGCTGATCTTTCTGCACTTAGCCCTGGTGATGCCAAAATAATTCATCTTTAACTATCACGTTAGATATCGTACTCCATCAAGTCAACTTTTACTAAGATTTTCATGGCCGCAGAACTCATTGTTTTCACATGCTGATGACGGAAGTTACAGCACACGCAATATCACTTTCATCAAAGCAACCAACACTCAAATTTGATCGAAACGACAAAGGTTGGTCCGTTTGTGAAATGGGGAATATGTTGGTCTTGAGTGCGACCGGTAGAGTAGTATACGCAGCTACACTTTAAATTGTTAACGCGATTGCAAATCAGGATGAATACTGCAAGGTCCAATGGAGAACCATATCAAATATGGTGACGGCTCTTAAACACGAGAAATATCACGGAACTTAATATGAAACAGTGGCGTACATTCATTTTCTATGGTTAGGAAACAAGCTGAAGACGTGATAGTTTATCTCACGGAGACGCAGATTTATGAAGTCAAACTAGCATAGACGTTCGTTTACCCACAAGATTTGCTAGTATACTCAGCAGTTTAGAATATTGGCCTAATTACTGGAAGGTTCTATAATTGATGTTCATTGGTGTGGTCCGCCAAAGGGATCATACCTTCCCCATCCGAAAACCTGATGAGCACGCGCACTTAAGATATTAATAGTAGCCTAAAAACGTCAAATTCCATTTTATACTGTTCAAGCGCGGTTTGACATGGGAAAAAGTACAATAAAGTTCCACACGCTTATCCATAAAATGGATCACGTACATTTTTAAATTGCGACCTGAATACTGAAGTGCGCGCTGAGCGACAAGTAAGCCAGTTTTATTTTACACCTATCCTATCGGAGAGACTCCAGCAAAGGTTTTTTCGATTACCTTTATTATATGCGAGGAAAGGCAAGCGCCAGAAAGCGCAATCCCTGTAAAGCACACAGACGCCAGAAACTTCGCCATAGTTATCAAATCGCACACAAAAGAACACATTTTGTATCCAATCCAGCCTCTGGTGAGTGAGAAAAGTTCATATATCACGATTTTGGTAGAATGAAAATGTGCAGTCAACTCAATATATCGGAAAAGAATGTAATTTGTTTCAGATGCCTAGTGGCCATTATCAGCCCGTCTTTTCTCCCCCAAGTGAAGCCGAAGATCCCTACAACTGCATTAATCTATGCTAGTCTAGTCTAGACCGTATCAGACATTATCCTGAGTCTGCATATTTTAGCGAGTTATTTTTTGCGTTCAAAACCATTCATTTCGTCAAATATTCTTTATTATACTAACGAAAAAGTAGAAGGCTTTGATTGTTCATGAAGAACCCTTCTTAAAAATATCCTACAGTGAGTGCTACTGAAACCTTATAGTGTTTCGAGTATTAACTTTCGTGGCCATCTGGGGAAAGTGCAAAACGTTGAACATTCGGTTGTTAACTACTTATTTTAGGCAAAGACTATTTGCATTGAATGGTGAATGAAAAGAACAGGATTTCAGTATAACACCACAGAAAAAGTTATCAAATTACACACTTATTTTATAGAATATTCGCCATAACGGCAACCACAGCAAAGCATAAAAAGATTGAACTGAAACAAATGGCAGGAGTCTGACCATCGGCGCTGTTAAAGGCATCGTTCAGAAACATTGCTAGCCTTTAAAAATGTCGAATTTACTTTGTGTCTATTGAAATGAATTTCTTATCCTTCAACTTCAAATGCCCGAATGTTGAAAATTTGCCCAATGCTTAGTGTGGTGTGAAACCAATGCGCCGTAGGAGGAAAGCCAACGTTACTGGTCATAATGACATTTCGGAAATTGTTTAAAAAAGACAGTTTTACGCACTACTTTTGAAGAAAGTGAAAATAGTTAGCTGAAAAGACGATATTCCACGCCGGCCCTGCAACTGTCGCTTCGATTTATAAGTGGAGCTTTTGTCTTCCTTTGATTCAACGCGATGCTCAGCGCCTTGTTCACATCAATCAGACCAAGGATTGACCTTACACTTTGTCAACCACTGGTTTCTCATGCTGCTTATAGGCCGGGTTTTGTCAGCTTCTTCCATACCTGCACAGACAGGCCTGTAATTTGTTACATTTCTCTTCTTTCCGAATCAGGCAATTAGTTCAGCGGAACATTCGAAGTCATTACAGGCTCAAGTGATGATAAACATTTGGAGGCGAAACACCAGATGGTCCTGAATACTGGTTGCCTATAGTATGTATTATAATCTATTTCTGCTTCGTAAGCTGCCACCGTTTCACCCAGTTCTTCTTCAAGCGGTTCATTGGAATATAAATAAAGTCGAATTCTACAATTGGTGGATAATGAGGAAGTTGTATATGCTAGAAAATTAGCGTACTATTTCTAGTTACCTCATTATTTGTTTATTTACTATCATGCTTTTTGCTTCCACTCCCTGGCTCACCAAATAGACGCCTGATGGCTTATGGCAAAGAGAAGACAATCATGGATACACTCAATACGGTCAACAATGGCACACTGTGGGGTGCAGCTTTTTCACTAGGGTAATTGCCAGCTTTGGTGTTGCTATGAAAGAAATGGATTTAAACGAAACAATAAAGGATTTTGCGAAATTGAAGTACTTTTTTTCCTTAACCGTAAGTCTCTTTAGGAAAAATATGCCTCTCTGATATAGTATATCTATAACACATAACGTCGCGGTAGGTAGTCTGAACGATCAAGTACGCTTTTTTAATACATTTTTGCCTGAATTGTGATCAGAACAAACGCACAAATCAACTCAAGCACGATCAATCAGGAAATACGTCCACAACTAA
The DNA here is from genome assembly GCF_000715545.1 of Opisthorchis viverrini. Taxonomy (NCBI): domain Eukaryota; kingdom Metazoa; phylum Platyhelminthes; class Trematoda; order Opisthorchiida; family Opisthorchiidae; genus Opisthorchis; species Opisthorchis viverrini. The sequence continues at coordinate 1,996,028 of NW_008751663.1, forward strand.
GCACATTGCGCAATGGGTATAGCATTACTGACCGTTCTATAATACACAGGGGTAAGTATACTAGCTTAGTTTTTAACCGACGAAATCCGATATGATACTTGTTCTGCAATTTTATTCTACAACGCAGAAAACACACAAGAGGCATCAAGAAATCATTAAATTTTTGCGGCTAAGTAGTTTTTCGTTTAAAAAGTAGATAGTATTTGAATAACAAGGGAGAAATAGATAGGTTAAACCTCCTCGAAATTTCTACATTTCAGAGGTAACCTAGTTCAATGTAGGGTGCTACGAATAGAACAGTTTGTTTCTAAGTATTTCATTAATTGTCTCCTTAGGCTACTGATATAGAATTCAAATGACGGATTTTGTCATTTATTGTTCACCCACTTTGTTTATCAAAGATAAATGGAGGTCCTTATCTGTCCACTGTGGAGTATCATTTCAGCATGTGGATATGTGAACTCATATTGCGTGTGAGCCAATAAAATGCTCACCAATGCCAAAGGCACTGTGGTCACACGAATCAGATTGGTGTAGTCTAAGTGGATAAAATACATTTTACCATAGTTCTGTTGTGTTCAGCTTTCCGGAAATTATATAATCAAGGCAATTATGATAAAGCAGCAACAATTTCCGGGGGTTTGTTTGCCTAATAAATGATTTTGATATCCACTGCAATATGGTCGAGAGTAATCTCATCTTGAACGGATAAATTCTGGTATAATTTCAGTGACTGTGTCTTGTCAAAGCAAATGGACCTTCACGATGTACAGGACCACTCTCATTGCACTGCTTTGTTCCGGTGGCGAACCCCATATTCGTGTTGACACGTTACAAGGCGATTTCGATTGAGGCATATTACGAATTTATTCATTGTTGAAATTTATGTAGAGGAGACAATTCATGATACCACATTCGGATAGTAGCGTGTTTTCTTAGATTACTTTGCTTTTGAACGCGCCTGCTTTCTTGCAGTATTTGGTTATTCCATGAAGCAACGATCAACTCAAACACTATCAGTTAACAAGATGTATTTGGGAGACTTCCCGAGAAAATGACTTGAAATAAACTGGTTTTTCAGGGGGCTGACATAATGGGGTATAAATCGTTTGCTTTAAGGAGGCCATTTTGGCTAGCCTTTAAGAGTTCCACAAAGGTACTTGACACACAATATAGGAAATGTTTTTTAAACAGTGTTCCGAAAAATTGGTTTCCCCCAGGCTTGTTTACATTTGGCATTTAGTATTTCCGAACTCATTTAGCGTCTAAAAACATGTTCCTTTGCACACTTCGTGCAAACCTTCGAAACATGAGTGTGTAGTTTTCATAAAGGGAACTACTCACAAGGTTGTCGAAAACTCTTCCACAGCCCACGACCGGTTTCGCTCTTCTTTGGGCTCATCAGGTAGGCGCAGTCCCCGAGTTTCCGTCAACCTTATTTTCTGCTTGAACCCAAATTGTAGAACATCATGAACGAGCTGTAGTTGAGGCTCTCGTGATAACCACATGGACTTGCAAATTAATGTATTTCTTGAAATCAGTCCGATTTGGGTTCAAGTAGAACATAAGGTTGACGGAAACTCGGGGACTGCGCCTACCTGATGAGCCCCAAGAAGGGTGAAACCGGTCGCGGGCTGTCGAAGAGTTTTCAGCAACCTGTGAGTAGTTTCCTTTATGAAAATATACTGCGATATTTGGAGTATCGTGCCAACTGAATTATGAGACGGCCTGTGTGCAGCAAATTCAGTTGAAGAATATCATAAATGAAGGATTCAGTTGAGTCTTTCGTGAAAGCCATTAACATAGGCAACCAACGGTTGCGTATTGTTTGAACGTGCGGACACTCAACAGCGTTCCTTAAATTTGCACTCTATAATTTAGTCTTCACATCTCGCTCTATTCCGTCTGCCAAATCTATATGTTGTTGCTTTGAACAGGTAGTTTTAGGCGTTCCCAATCCATGCAACTATATCCCTAAGGTGAAAACGGTGAAGAATGTAGGCCGAAAAATATCCACACATCTGATTGAGGATACACTTCAAGTTGGAGCTATCTTTCGTTAGACAAGGAACCAATTATACAAGCTGTCCGCGGTGGTCCATTTCCAGGAACTAAGGGATCCTGCATTTTCTGGCTGAAGGAAAGAAGTTTTATTTTTGTTTTGTTTGGTTGTGTGTGGAGTAAAACCCTAGCTTAATGTTGGTGGGCTAAATAAGCGGCTTGTAGTAGAGATTTCGAGTACGACCGAAACTTTCCCAAGTCAATTTCCCGAAATCACTTGTCAGATAAATCCTTCATAAGCCAGGAGGTTTTCGTTGCTTTTACTGTTTATGCGGCTAGGTCTGATTTATAAAATTGAGGCCTCTTGGCCTCCTGTACGCACCTGCGCAATTCCCAGGCAGTATTATAACCGAACAGAACCGTTGTCCGCTGATTTGCTCAATTCGAGCTAATGTAGGTTTCCCCCTCCGCAAAATGCTTCTTCTAGGCTGTACCTTAAAAAGGGGTGTCTGGCGTTATTCCGTTTGCTTGGCTTTCCATTGCTGGCCTAAATACAACGTTTGCCGTTTCTCAATCCGTCCTAGAAGTTCGCCCAGTTTTGCAGTTCTCTTTGTCATGCTGTATTAACAACGTTCCTAATAACGGCACTTTACCGTAACCTCTTGTTGGTGCCGTCACAGTTCTGCCCTGCGTTCTCCACCTTACTACGTGGAATGATGCCGTCAAATGAGCCTCATCATAGTCCTCATGAAAGTTCATGTATTAGGTTTCCAACCAGACTTCTAGATAAGCGGGCAACAAAACCAGAGAAATGGTGTTTATCCTTTGTTGCACACATTCTCTCGTTGTTGCTAAAAGTCTGATCAACTGTCTGCAAGCGTTTTAATGGCTTCTGCTTACTGCCTACTTACAGTGATAAACAGACCAACAGATGGAGTGAGGATACGTTCTTGATAATGTCAGCGAATTGAGTATTCTTCACCGCCGGCTGATTGCCGAGGATTGAATCCAATAATCGGCTAAGCTGATGGGTTCCATCCGTAGTGATGGAATCGAAATATACTTCTGCTTCGTGGGATGCGACACTGATGTGTATTTCGCTGTCAATAAGAGTAACATAGTCCTGATTTCAGTGGTGGAATACGAAGCCGGAAGGCAGGCATTCCATAGTGCATCTTATTGTCGACTGGTCATGCAAATGGGGATGTTTGCCGAATTTTGGCCAGTATGGTTACAAGCACAAAATAAAGTTGAAGGCACTCGAACACTGCGCCTATCCGATGAGGCCAAAAAATGGCGAAACCGCTCGTAGTCTGTCAAAGCTTTTTCAGGGACCTTTTGAGTAGGCTCCTTTATGAAGACACTGCGATATATCAAATATCTTACGAAATGTAACAGAATGCCCCTTTGTTCCGCACATTCAGTTGAAAAATATCACAAAAGAGTGATTCTGTTAATACTCACGTAAAAATTTAATAGGTATGGAAATAGGTAAATTCGTCGAATTAAATGCGCCTGGTTACTTAGCGTTTTGGGAAACGCTTATAAGGTTTTACTTAGGGTCGCAAACGGAAGAAAGGAGGGAACGAATGTCCTGACAAGGTTTGATAAAAAGCGATAAAATGTTATGTAGAGAATTTGTTGAGCCAAAAAAAACCTGCGAGGCTAAGTGCAACCAGAATTTGAAGTTTCATATAATTGAGGGAAGAAATATCTTCTTAAATCAGGAGAACCTAAGCACACTGGGTATGTATATCCGGTGGAATAAATCGGAAGACATTTGAAGAGAAGACACCACGCATTTGAACTTAACATGGTGTGATGTGGGTCATCCAAAGAGTGGGTTTCTCAAGGCCGTCTTTATATTATAAACAGGATCGATTTGGGCAACAGCCAAATCTGTTTGCCAGTTATTACCGCCTTACGTATGGATGTAGAGGAATTCAGAGACTCGCAAGTGACATCAGAGGTTTACTCGGTGACATTAAACACACATCTGGGTGCTAAATGCGTATTAGGTAGCGAGTAAATTTAAATATCTAATTTGGTATTGTATTCCTCAAATATAGACACACAAAGAGATGTTGATACTTTAGGAGTGTTTTGTTTCCATGAAGAGAGTACTCCGGAGTGAGAATGCTGGTTTGATGTCTTCTGGGTGCTACAAGACCGCTCCACTTGAACTAGGAACACGTTAGCGAACTGGTGACATCACTTGCAAGCAAAACCTTAATGCCTTATACCCCTAATCAGTATTTATCGATGAACTGTCACATTAAACAGCTATTATTATTGTTGTTGCGATATGCCGCTTCACTATATTAACGAGGTTTTCTCAAATGAAGTTACCATCACTCACCCGCTAAATCAACATAATCCAGTGGCATAAAAAATTCCATAATTAGGATATGAAATTAGTTTTAAAATAAACAAACTAACGAATGAATCATCATGAAAGGACCGGAATGTTCCATCATTATAGGAAGCACTGTGATTGCCAAGTCAAGAAGCCTCGTACGTTGTTTTGTGCATCGACGAGCGACAAGCTCATATAGTTCGTATTGCTTCAGTACACTTACGCATTGGTCACAATGGCGCGGGATGTTTTGCGCATCCGGTCTACAGGAAAATTTATTCGACTACTTCGACACAGTCTACCTAAAATTGTCTTTCAACCTTGTGAAAACCCATGTAACTCAACTGTATTAAGGCCTTAAACATCTATGGTAAAATAATCCACTTGAATTATTGAGTAGAAAAATTATATTTATGTTTATGTTTCACGCATGGTTAGTACTTACATTCAACTCCCAACAGACCAGATGTTGCTGAGAGCAAGCTGTTGCCAAGGCACGGTGCTGATCCCAAAAAAATCATTTAAATATTCCAACATTTCTAAGGACAAAATTAGCATCCTGTGGGGGTTTGCGCCGTCATCACCAATGCATTAATCATTTTGAATACACATCTATTTTCCATCTGGTTAATCCGAACTGCCGTCCCAGAGGAATCGTTTTAATACGAGATAGGCCCGGTACATATGATTAAAACCACATACAATTAGCACCAGAAGAGGCAGACTAGTTAGTTAAAATTGCTGGCGAACGTGCTTCAGTATGAGATACGATGTTTGCACAAATAAGCTGTTTTTGGCCCTTCAGTAATCCGGGACGTTCACACCAATACAATTTTGATTGTTTTGCATACTGCTATTCCGCTGGCTGATGGAACCCGAATAAGGATTGTTAAACAATAAGACTTACAGAGTACGTTGTAATTTTTGTAGCCTGGTTACACGTCAAACACTCCGACTCCTGTGTGGAGATCTAAAATCTGACTAGGTATAGGTGAAATTTTTGTGGTTCACTCAAAACGTCATCATGAAAGTCTCATGAGATTACAAACCTCAGATTGATTTGCAGCCGCTCGTTTGGGTGTACTAATGATTTTCGCTTTAAAGCAATTGAACCATTTACCAGCATTCTAGTATTTTGAATAAGCCAACAACTGCTTTGACGCAGCTTGGCACCCACTTTTACAAAAACACTGAGTAAAGACCAGCGGACGCACAGGAGTTGTCTGGCTTAAGTCTGCTTATTCATCTTTCGTAGTAGTTCACAAGGTATACTGGAAACTGCAAGACGTTAGTGCAATTACTGTCTATTATTTATCGTTTAAGTTAACTGTGAAAGTGTTGCGCCAGACAAATAACTGGATTCCCAATTACATAGACGGCGCTGTCACACCCCAAGTATTCCTCATGTGAGTTTCTACGCACAGAATTCAAAGAATTCACTTATCCGAACAAGAAACTACACATATTTTTGTGATTTACGTGATGCCGAGTAAAGCGCAGTCAAAGGTATATAACTTCAGAGCTACTCACATTGCTAGACCTCGACAAGCACCATCAAGTTACTGCGAGTACATGTTATAATGTGGGTAAAATATTATGTTCAAAATGGACTGAAGCAATTTTCCAAGGAAGTGCAACTGTTCGGTGCGTAATTTCGAGCACGAATGGCAAAAGTTTTCTGAACAGCAAGCGTTAGAAATGTCACTGAGGGTGAGAAAAGGATTACTGAGACTGATTTACGGCGCAGGAATCAGGAGCTCATAAATCTGCCGCTTGCGCTCCGAATCCTTGCAACTGACTGAAGAAAATCCAGCTGTTTGCAAGTAGCCTTGAGCTAAACTGAGTTCAAGGAGTAAGCCTATCCGTTTTAAAACACTAAAGATACAGTTATAAAGTCATTCACGACGCGTTTTGCGTTTGAAATGATTTCTTTCCGTCCTGTATTAAAACGACCATACCTAGGAACATCAGACTAATAATCACCATATTTCAATATCATATTCCCCTGTGATTACTGCGAAAATGGTAGCTTGATAAAGAAAACATTTGTGCACAACGAGTGGTTTTGGCGTTGATCTAAACGAAACACGTCTCTAGTAGCATAAGTATGGAACACAGTGGTCCAGTCAAATGGCGTTCTGCAGAGTGACGAGTGAACATCGGAAGATATACGATCAGTGACCTTGAAGTTTTCCATATGTGAACCTCAGAATGTTTCCTCTAACAACATTATTTTAAAATCAAATTTTTACCTCCCGGCGAATGTGCATACCACTTAAAGCTTGTAAACGTCGGTATGTCATTCCAGTTTAAGTAGAAATTAGCCTACGGGTACTCGGTAGACACAATGGGGGACAACAAACACCAAGACATTACAACATAAGTCGTCGTAACATGAAGGAAGTGACAGTTTTGGCAGCGTATTAGACGCGTGCAACATTCGATATAGGGTGCTTATCACCATCATAGGACAGCCGGGTACAGACAGATTTTTAGGCGGCCGACAGATTTCCTGGCGCCAACGTTCCGCTGCATTTAGATAATATAATCATCCTGGCTATCTTCAAGCAGCACAGTCGCTAGTTTCTGTCTGTTCTGCGGGCAAAATGTCCCACGTTATTATTCAAGCTCTTCCTGTCAATCCATTTACAGTCGAAATTCCTGCATCCATATTGTGTCATGCTATTACGTTGTTGTCAAAATCTCACAAACATATTTGGATCTGTAGCTGGATCGAAACTGCGTCCGTTGTACTGCGTCTCTCCGACATCGTCATTACTTGACTCGCCTTTCCTGTGGTTCGTTAGATAGACGCAGTCTCAATTACTTTAATGCAAATTGTACACAAATGAAGAAAAGCATCGGAAAATGTGGACCGATGTAACGTTTCGAGTATCTAGTGAACTAATTATGAGTATTTTCTTTGTGAACAACTACCTGTTCAATATACAGCTTGTGATATTATCACTTTTGTACGAATCAAGGAAAACTACATGAGAACGTATAAATCAGATGTAGCTGTGAACTGTAGCAAGCTCATCAAACGACCCGCGACTGTCCACTCGAGTTAGAAACCCTGCATGTGTGAGCGATATTATCAGAGTGATGGATACACCCAGATAACTTACATCTGGCCGCCATTTACATCTGCTATTTCTTTTTGGGCATCCAATCTCACGTAAATTGCTAGCTCAGCGAACCAACCAACGACAGTCTTACTTAAAATTATGGAAGGTCCATATCTATGCAGAAAGCAGGCCACCAAGTTACAAGTGGGCTATTTTTCCGCTCCAAATTAGAGCCAAGTGCACAACTTTTCACAGTGGTTATTCCCTTCCAGTATGTCGTGTCATGACGTTGCCACAATAGGCCAATGGTTCCTTCGCCGACGTATCTAAGAAGCTGATCCACTTAGTATGTTGTTAAGTCACTTGATCTATTAATCACTTTTCTCTTAAATAAAAGCATAATGCATTTGGATCCCTGGTGTCCAGGCAGTTCACAAATTCCCCAAAGTAAAATATCATGTATCAACCAATAAATTCTCCAAAATTCTGCAATAAACCACCCAGAAGAAATCATCCCGACATGCTCTGTGTTTGCCAGAAAAAAACCTCGCAGATCTGATCTGTGGATCGGACTGGTCTGACAACTGTACGGGTTGATGTCAGTATCCTCATGCAGTTTAACTCGCTTTTTTAGAAACCTATTTGCACGAATAATTTTTCTGAATGGAGGATATTATGTTGGTATTATATATTGAAGAATGGAGTCTTCGTTTTGCTCTTTTGTCAGAATACCCAGTGTACATAACTGGTGATGAGTTTCAAACTCGGCGCATTAATTAGCCACCATTTCGGTTTTACAGGGGAATTATTTTTTGGCGACGTTAAAAAAAATAAGCACGGAGGAACACACAAGGACCAACGAACAACCATGTCTGGGCTAGCGATACACTGCGTATCGGTGGCATGTTGGCCTGAAACTCAGACTGCTTGAGCTGAAGCGTGAACAATTCAGGTTACCTTTGCAGGTTCCAAATGAACGCTTGGCTGCAGTCAGTAGATTGGACTGCGAACAACTGTCGACTTGTTATCAATGGGCAGGTTCGCGGTGGGTTTATGGCGTTTCATTTTTCAGACAAATTCGTGTGTTTTCGACCATTTTGTAAGAAAGAATCCGAATTACTTTGTTCACTGAAATCATTCTCAAGGACATTGAAGTGTCGCACATGAGGCTGAGCAATTATTCCCTACTATGAGAGATGTGATTGGAAGCTTTTTTCCTTCTGCTGTGTATTTCAGTAAATCGACGTGGACACAAGCTTGCCGGTAATGCCTTCTAGAAAGCTGTGCATTGTGGCTAATATCGGTCGTGTATACAATCCTAGTGCGACAGAAAAGTTTGCATGGGATGCTTCGCACATCGCGCCTTAACAGGTCGCAGTTCGTCCCCTTGTATGGTTTTTAATAGGTGTTGTAAATTACCAGATGGCAGTGAACTCAGGCCACGGTTCCCCATTATACCCCAATTCTTTCCACTTTCTTGCGGAATACACCGTTAACATAACTGGACCCACGTAGATTTCGCTGAAACTAGTTGGCTAGTTCAACGCCTGTAATCAATCGGTTCATCACATTCTTCCTCAATAATCGCTCATGCAGTTTTTGTTCCAGATGTTCTCTGTGTGTAGTGCGCTAGCGCCCATAACTGGTCAAAGTTTTCGTCCACTAAAATATCATATCAAAAGCACCCAAGTACTGAAGAATAATCTCATTTTCTAACTCTGAAAGTGCTGAACTATGCGCCGTATGCATTCAGTGTTTAGTATTGGTCAGTGTTTGAAATGGCCGGGGCAGGTAATGTGTTGTATTAATGCATACTACCCAATATGCAGGCGTAATATTTAACCAAACTATTTTTCCAGAGGCCTGTTCCTGCATCATGAGAATTCATATATATTTTCTGTGAGTCCTTCATGGTAACCACAAAGTTTTGTCAAAAAATGAAACTCGGCTTTTGATTACTCGTTTTTGTGGGGCTATATCAGAAACCTTACTACTTGCATTGGTACCGAATTAGACCTTCATCTTAAAGCCAACAAGTCAAACCGTGTGGATATACATTTTTATAGGTTCGTCTCGCCGCGAAATTTACGCCAAAGTTGTACTACTCACAAAGCTACTGAAAGTACATGGTTTAGTTCTTCGCAGGCCCTCAATAGTTTATTTTGTGGAGCCTACTGGATGCGGTATAGGATAGATTCTGCCTGTGTTTCATAGGAAATGTGGGCAAAGCAGTGGTTTGATGTGTAATCAGAGTGCCTTTCCGATGAATTATGTGAGTTTAAAGTGCCAGTCAGTCACCGGGTTCCTCATCATGAGCTAGACCCTGTCTTCAATAGGCAAGCAGGAGTGATCGATATAGCTGACACTTCCACTTGTCAGTTCGATTCTCGCTCCGTATGAAAAAACTCAGTCACCTGATTCACCTCCCCAAATACGTGAAGTCGTTCAATGGAAAGCATACAGAACAACTGTGAGGAGCTCCAAATTTAGATCACCGTTTCACTACAATACAATATAGTACAATATAATGCAATATAATATAACATATTATAGTATATTATATTATAATATAATATAATATAATAATAAATAACAATAAATAGTATAATATATTGAAAACGACTCAATCTTCCATGACACATCACACGCAGTGCATTTTCCACTAAAATAATAAGCGCTAAGAAGTGTCACATAACCTCATCAATACATCTGTCAATAGCCTAATTTGAGTCCAGAAAATCACTTACTTCGGTGGGGGCTGATTTCCAGATACTCCTGGTGGTCAACTAACAGTGGTCTTCAAAAACATTCCTGTGGGATGAAAAGTTGGGCGTCTAACGTCATATATCGTTGGGCACCCACTAGTGTCAATCTGAGTGTACGGTCCTTTGCAAGTACGATATTCTTTCCCCTTGATATAACACACTACTCATATGTTACATGAATACACTTCGACAGTCTGTCTTGGAGCCAGTCATCTCTGGACTGTTTCCGATTTTCTGTCGCAATTTTGTTCTGGTCGGACACCAGATTGGATATGGTGAAAAAAATACACTCAGTTGCACACCAGGTTGCTTCTAAGAGGTGATACGATTGTGTGCTATCTAAATGGGTCACACTTGGACACCCCATTATCAGTTTTGTCTTGCTTTGTGATCGCTGACTGGGTGCAGTCTAAAACTAGTGTTCAGAGGATTTCATTTCGCAGTTGTCCAGTTTACATTTTGCATATACAAATTCCAAAAATTCTGTTTGCCTAAGCGGATCAGCTGCCAAAACACAGCGAAAAAAACCGGCACCATACAAAACTGGATACCTATTGGGATTTATCACGCAATTGTCGCCGCCAGTGAAAATGCCTAACTAAATAATTCGAATAAGATATTTCTTATTAAAGTTTGTTGTCGCAAATTGGTTACGGAAAGCAGCCAATGTGATATCCAGTCACCAGCGAAATGAAAAATATCGTCAGTTTTCATGATCTTACGAACAAACTAAAAGCGTAGTTAAAAGAAAGGCGTCCGGTGAAAATAAGAACCACGAATAGCGATTGCATACGTGGGTATGGCATTATTTGAAAACATGAATTGCAAGCATTTTAAACATTCATACAGCTGTACAAATTTTTTGTAGTTGGTATGTGTTTGGCATTAATTTCAACGCAAAAATGCAAGAGGAAAATGGCCGGAACATAAGCGTACACGGATTAATGAGGTATAGGGAATCGTGTGACTGGAGATAAAAAATAATAAGACAGTAAACCTGGGTTTGTCAAATCAAGTCTGGTAAAACTAGTTCTGCCCAAAGTCACATTTAAAAGTGACAGTATGTAGGCTAGGGTCTACATTGGGCAAACTTGTTGTCAAACTTGGGTAAAAATGTTTCACCTCAAAAAAGCATGGTGAAATCTGCTGGCCTCAGTGTTATAACGTAACAATATTGCAAGATACATAAATCAACCAGCATTTTGAGTTGATGGTAGCTGCAGAATACCTATATACGTAGAAACATAACGAATGATTTATGGACTATAAACATTCATGCTTAATTGGTGAGGTTTTGGCCAGAGTACTCATTAAGTGATGGTTTATGAATTTATAGTAAATCGTCCCTCGACAAGATGCTGGACAACGTCCCGTTTTGTGAAACTTGGGAAACGTGTTTGGAAACGGCCTTATCCAGGGATCAGCTTCCTTCTTCCCCACGGGCTACCGAAAATACAAAAGTAAGAGGGGCATCAGTTTTGGAAACGAACGACTTTTCTTTATTTAGTGACCCTGACAATTACGGCTGTCGCGCATAGCTAATGGCTGTCCTGCATCAAAGCGTAGCTTTCACTTACTATCACACGGGACAAACAGATCTTGTAATATGCACGCTATGGAAGAACCAGGGGACGGTGATTCTCCGAAGGCAGGTGTTCACGACAATCTCTGTGAATGGAAAACAGAAACAAAGCTCATGAGCCAAAGCCCAGTAAGCAAGGTTGTACATCACCAATTCTTACACATGAATCAACCAAACTGACAGACACCGTATACTACAATCTACTCGTCGTCGTCGCAGTGATTGGCCCATCGCCTCCAATTCGAAGCTCCCAGTAGATTATTCTCCATGTTGTTGTGGGCGAAGATCTAGGAGCTGGAACCACTGAAATTTGCAGCAAAGCAGGTGATGTGAAAAGCTTACTGACTGGTTGAATGGTTATCACGCAGCAGAACGATTTTCAACGGAATTCCTAGACCCTGTTAAAAGTCTAATATACCAACACGGTTTGTGCGATACTTCTCAATTCCCAAAATCGTTCAATAATAAATCCTCAAGGACAAGCTAGTGTGCTTTCCAGATATAAATCCCTTGACCACGAATATCCTTATGATGAAGCCCGTTTCCCGTATATGCGTCATGGCCGCACAGATGAACACACTCTAACGAACGTTTGATTAAACGCACATGTAACGTAAAATTTAGGTCAAACAGCTGATATCACCGTGGATTCCTCTTTTGAATAGCTGCGATTTTATCGGAAATGCTGTGCTTTCTGTAACAATTCTAATGGCAATGGAAATGAAAGTGTAATCCGAAAATGGTCATTTTCGACAGTGTGAGGATATTTCGGCGGCGGGGCAGATGGTCAGCAAGGAATCGCGTCGAGATTTTTGACCAGATTATTACGATGCTTTCCCAGTTACTCGAGACGCGATCGTACAAGTCACGAGTTTGCTTTTGAGGGTTCCGCTACAAATAAGAAATACTCGACCATTGTCTGAGAAGAATCCCGATCATCAGATCACAGGTTCGAACACAGGTATCACAACTGATGGAGGTATAAAATGGTGAGAATGTTCAGAGCTAGGTATGATATGTGGAAACGAAAACCTAAATGCCAGAACTTAGGCCTGTGAGATTTGAAGGCCTGTTAACGAATCACCATGTTCCATAGACCATTTGAACAATTTTAGTGTTAACTGTTGTTCAGGTTAATTTTATCAATTTATCTTGGACGGATGTTTTCATACGACCGAATTTCAAATCTACAAATGTTGAAAGTAACTGTTTCATCTCATGCTTTTCATTTAATGTGGATTTACCTTTTGACAGATCCAAAGTAACCAAAAGGCAAATTGGCACAACAGGTGAATAGCCACATGACTTTTTATCCCCTGAATCAACGGACCTCTTAAATTTGTCATCCAGCCGAATTGTATCACCCACTTTGGCAAACACTGCTGGAAAAAGCCAAGGCTCAAAATTGCCGCTCTCCCAGTGCGGGAGCTAAACCGAGTTGACAGATTGACGGATGAAACAGACCGAATCCGGAATTGTCCGAAAACGAGATGCGCAATAAATGAAATAAAAACACGCATATGTAGACCTCCGGCTTGACTGTTTTAAATGCCAACAGTAAGCAGTGTGTCGGCAACACATTAATTCACGCTTGCCTAAGTAAAGGTCGACAAACCGCAGTTTCAATACCCTACATGGTTGCCTGCCTGATTATGGACTATTCTTGGAGTGTAATTAGCCCTTATTATGCATACGGTTCATCTTGAGGACATTGTGAATTAGGCAGTTTGGCTACGATAACAACGACTTTTATATTCCCGATAATGTTGAACCGATATCCTAAAAGCCCTAATATCCCACCTCACGGCCTCCAGAAAACCATTGACCAAACAGCCACGTTGCTGAGAAAGCACGTTGGTGGGTCTCATTTTTAGTGTGACCAAAGGTGTACTGAAGCAACAGTAAGCAAACTTTGATTACAGACGGGTTACTAAATGAAATGGAATATGATCGTGCGATGGGTGCGACATGATAATGACTGAACTGTGAGCCAAACAAGAGATCATCACAAACAATCTGAAATGTTTTATCGACACCACACTTGATATCTTCACAAAAAGAATACTGCCACAAGCTCCGAGCTGAATTGCATTAGTTTGCACAGCTCAGCCTCTGGAACTTAACAATCACTGAAATATGCTGCAATTATTTTTCGCACACCTCGCACATTGAATGCAACAATTCATGAGCGTTTGTATTACTCACCATATAGACAAGCTAATTCTTGTGATAGATGATCGAGAACTAGTTGAATTTTCCTTTCACACTTTGGGCGTGGATAAGTGAAACTGCTCTATCAGCTCTAGGCTTTATAAGGTGTTTCACATATTTGGTGAATACCACGTCCATCAAAAATAGGTGCACAGCATTGCGCAACGATCTAAGGAGAGTGGTTTAAAAGCAATTAACTCCGTGAAATATGAACATAAGGGGTTATGTATGAAGGGTGAACTGGGATATTGGTCATCTGCCCGACAGAGTAGATAATTAAATGACAATCGGTTTCATTCGTTAGAGAGTGCTCAAGTTCGACAGTTTATTCTCGGAGATAATGCAAGTCCGTCAACAAACAGTCACCACATTTACTTCCTAGCCACTCGTCACATGAAAAATAAACCGCTGTGTTGCTTGAGGGTAATCGGGAAATAATGGGAGGGTAGTGCATAATGATACATGATGTACTCATTGTCCTAAATCAATCTTTAGCAACAAACTCCATTTGTTTTTGGTCGTTTAATTGCTGCTTTCTGTGATCAACATCTTTCAGTGTGGATTTGCAATGCATCTCCAAGTCTTTCGACCGAATGTTTTCAAACGTCAAGCAGTAAGTTTTATTCATGAATGCACTTTTGTTTTTTCTGCATTATGTTGTGACCTTGAAATTCCCGCAGCATTTTATATCTTCCCTGCCTGAGTTTTTTGTGGGTGACATCGCAGTTGTGTAGTCGTTGAGCTTTATTCATCGTTTAATATAACCACGCATAACTAGGTGCTCGTCAGCTATAATTGCGACCAACATAGCTGTATGAGTCAATAGTGCTCTCTCTTTACATCGGCCTACTCAGCTTGACTGTCTTCTCAAAACTAAAATTGCAGATGTTTCAGAAGTGAATGGTTAGCTTAGAAACGTAGTTCAAGATGGCGATCTAATCGGAGACAGCCGGCTGGATTTCCAAAAACAATTCTTACTACGCATAGACGTAATACCATATTCAAAAGGTCGCTGAACAAGAGATTTTGTGTGGCTTCAGGTGGGTCCCCCGTCAAATCTAAATTGGTGTGCATATGCTTGCGTGATTCGCATTTCGAGCAATTTGAACTCAAGTAGAATGTTAGGTTGACGAGCATTCGCAAACTGCGCCTACCTGATGACCCACAGGGAGGGCAAAATTGGTCGTTGGTTGTCGAAGAGCTTTAAGAAACCTTATGAGTAGAATAGGTGCGATTTATTGCGATGTTTTGTATATGAAACATGAGGAGGCCTGATGCGACCCACTCAGTTGGAAGGGACATCATATGTAAGAGATTCATCTGGGTTCCGGTTGAGTTCTCCCTCAGAACCAGAGTTGTATGCAGATGTATATATGTCGAACCATTTACTTTCTTCGAAACGACTGCTAGCATTAAAAATGAACAGTGACATTTAAGCTGTTAACAAGATAGAGCACAGATAAGCGCTCCTCCAGTAAGTCGAATTTATGAACCATTTTACAGATCTTGAGATAGCTTTGTGATTAAGGTGCTAGCTTACTGAACGAAGTTTCTCTGTTTCAAACCTCACCCCGGCATCACAACCGCTCCTGTTTAGGTCTGGACAATTTAGCAGTGGCTTATTTTCCGGCCTCAGCAGTGCGAAATTGCGCAACTGTTATAATGGAACCGGCTGTGTGCCTTAGTAACGTATTCCACGTCCCATCTGTTAAGCGTAACAACCTGAAGCCAACATCTGTCCAGTAAGGATGATTGTATCGGTTAGTAGGATGCAGTCAAGATCCCCGTTACCACCTGAACGTTGTGGTGATGGGCGGCTCTCCCACTTCGCGCAGGGCCACAGTGGTCCGACTACTGACGGGCTTTTGACGCCGGTCGCTTATGGATTCGTATGCAAATATAACCCATTTCGGGCCTATACACTTTCTAAAGGGTATCAATGAACTGTCGATGTGACTGGCCAAATAAGGAATAGCTTTCACGTAATTCTAGTGGTCCTTCACGAAATCTTGAGTTATGGTTTGCACTTTTTTCATTTAATCTAGTCATCGGATGGCCTACTTCCGATAATCACAACTGGGCCACAGACATTCCGGCGCGGTGCCAGCTTTGCTAAATAAATAACGATCATAATGCCCGGCGTTATGTCAACAGTTGACTGCTGAAATTTGTCGAACGGGATAGGTCGTGATTCGGTGATACATTTCGCTATTGTTTTATTGTTCTTTGTGTTTGTTTCACAGGTTATGATTATCTATTTCAAGTTAATTACAGTTAATGTGTGGCTTCACCGGTAGTGTAGCAGCTATCGTCAATGCATCACCACGGGTAAGATATCTGGTACGAATAGTAGGAAAATTCCCGTTGTGTAAAAAACTGCAATGCAGTGGAGAACCTAGAAAGATATGCTACACTACGGTATGAATGAATGTGAAGGTTCACTGAAGGTTCATTGTTTAAGATTAAAACGGAAGAGTCTAAGAAGTTGACAGGTTCGTTGTAACCGCGGATCATTTTTCACTTCAAAGCAAGCCAAGATAGCTTGCTCAGGAACAGTATAGCTTGCAAAGCAAACTTTCCAACTGCACGTGAGCTAGGTCTCCACGCGTCTTCTCGTGATAAACGGAGGTGTGGTTGAATATTTAGATAGGATGTTTGACATCCGGCTCATTAGAGACCTTGTTCTTCTGCCAAACACATTATCCTGAGGCTAATCACACAGCCACACACCTGTGATAAAGCTATATACTGGAATCTTATAAAAAGTAGATCATACATTTTTTCTTCAGATGACTCGACTGACGTACGTATGCTTGCTATTAGTTATGACCTTGTCTTGTGTATCACTAAGTAGTTCCCCGTTCACTGATGATGAATCTTTTTTGATCTTTTAACATCGCGCACTGTGGGTTTCTCGTACATAAGGCTTGCCCCCTTAAGTGCCCCTTTACTATCAGGAATTAGAGATCCTGCAATCGTAACCATGAGATAATGAAACCACTGAAGCCACCGCCACACCAACAGGTTATGCTCATTTAGCATCGTAAGCTACCGAGGGCTACATTCTTGCGCGTCCTCGACCAGTCATAACTTAACTTAACTACGTCAGACAAGTCACCTCAAGAACTTTTAGTTGACTGGTTAATTAGTTGACTCATTTCCATCCGACATGATCTGCAAACTGGTGGTGACATGATCCATAACCTCTGGGTACGACTGCTAGGGTCGCAAATCTTGTGCTGAGGAACAATAGGAAGGAGGCCTTGGTCACGCGTAGTAATACACTGTACAAACTTTGGTCGTATTATTGGTTGTTCATCAGATGGCTGTTGATCTGTTCGCCGAGCTTGGCAATTGACTAACAAACGCTTCGTCACCATACGAGGAGACATCATCCGTGCGCAGTTGGGTGGGTTGTACTTTTTTTCAAAATATGTTGTTTCCATTTATCTCATTGCAACCCTTTGATTATAATTTTCACCCAACCTGAAGCCCAAAAAATCTATCATATTATTAGTACATCCTACGAGAGAATTAGTTCTCAGCTTGTCCTGTTGACTTTTATTTCCTAGGTGATTGTCCATTTTGTTATTTTCCACTCGAAATTTATGACCCCCCGGGGACCTGACCTATCCCCAGAGAATCCTTACTGTTGTACTTGTTTACCGTATACGACAGCTACGCAGAAATGGTACATTAACCCTGAATTTTCTAAAAGAACTAGTGCATTATATTGTTTAACAAACCTGGACTTTATACATCATAAAATGCTCTAGTTGCAATGACATAAAGCGCAAATATAGGTTATTTCAAAATCATGGGAACTAAGAAGGTAGCGAGCAATGCTTGTTTTCTGTGATTGTTCCTCTTGGCTAATATATCAAATATTTATATGGTGACAGAAATCACGTGGAAAAGGTCAAGATCGGAGCAATATACACTTTAGAGAAATAGAGATCCAATGAAGGGGGACTGGATGAGGAATAGGTCAATGGGTCCCAGGATCAGGTAAGTGACGTCAATGTCAGGCAGACTTGTGGGACCGGATGTTTCGTAGGCCAGTTGAAGTTCAGAAGCTGCACAAGTTTCTTTTGGATGCAAACTTGCGGATCCAGCAGTCGGATTCCAATCGTCTCTGCAATCGATAGTAGTCTGGATCGTACCAGTCGTGATCGGTTCAGAGGTACCCGGTATATGATGGTAAAGGCTTGCTCCTTGTCTGTGACATGACTGGTTTCGGTCAAATATGATGCAATTGCGCTTGAGCCTGGTTTCTTCCCACTACCACTCAGAGATACGAGATTGTGTTCTCGCATTCTGCCCGACAAATGCCTTGTCGTATGCTTTGTTGTATGATGCTCGGCACGAGCGCACAAATAAGTACACACAAAAGCTGGTGGTAGAACGTGGCAATTTGTCTTTCAAGCAGAATCTGATAGTGGGGCTGGAGTTGAGGCTCAAACATAGATTAGCGGCCAAGTATGTCGTATCAACGGAGTTTCTAAGCCTTCTGGTGATTAGTTCAGCAACCGAGTCACCTTTGAATGGAAGCCTCATATATACGGGCTTCTCCCTAACAGAACATTGTGTAGGTTTGGGCTTGACGGCTTCCATAGTCTTCAGTACGAACCTTTCAGGATATCCGTTCTGCAGGTATGTGCGTCCCAAGAACTTTAGTTCTTCTTCTAAGCAGTTGGGCGAGCATATCCTCATTCCTGTCTCATTCAGGCATCTAATCAGGTTGCGTCTTTGTTGCAACGGAACGAAGCTATCACAGTGAATATACTTTGCCTGCTGTGGACCTTGCCTTATATGGTCCCGTCAGTCTTATTTTTAACATTGACATCGAGGAAGGTTAACTGTCCGTTCTGTTCCGATTCGATAGTAAACTTGATATTAGTGTGGACTGAATTGAAACTGCTTAGTACGTCTGTTGTGCTGATGGTTTCGTCGGCAAGTACCAAAATGTCGTCCACGAGCGACGATATAATGTTAACCGTCCAATGAGTGCGTCTAATTTTTGAGTCTCTAGCTTGATAATGAAAAAACCTGCCTATCTAGGTACGTATTCCATGGTATACTGAGACTCCATTTTTGCTGAGTGTACAAGGACTAGTAGTAAAAAAACTGAATAAAATAAGCCTGATTGTTCGGTTGGCTGTTAGGCTATCTATTTCGGATTCTAATTTCTGTAACGGATATCTATGAATTGGCGAGCGGCGGTCGAATACGGACAGCTAGCGATCGTATCTCAGGGCTCTCACTTACGGGGAACCTTCAGCTACATTTAAACCTGTGTTGTTACAGTAGCTTCTCTGTTTCTACATCTTACTGCGGTGGTTTGACGTTACGGGCATCACTCCGTCACTATTTATTATATTTATTTCTTCCTCCTCATTGTATCTGAATCCTTGAATGTACGTTGCCAGATATGGCTTTGTATAAATTTGTGACGTCCTTTCCGGGATCAGCGGTTACGGAAAACAATCCTTGTTTTCTGTCTACCTTCGTCTTACGTCCACAAATTGTGTGAACACAGTAATGTTTCTGAAGACCCGCGAATAGCTAACAAGAGTGCATTTGAGCGCATCAGGAGGGCATTTTGGGGAATGACTCTAAAGCATTACAAAGTATTACAAAGATATACATGTATCGCGGTATTTCAAATATCGTAGCGACTGAAACATGAGGCGGCCTGGTGCAGCACATCCAATAGCCTGCGAACATCATAAACGAGAGATTCAGCTGGGTTCTAGGTGAGTCTCTCGAAAGAACCCAATTAGTTTGCAAATGAGTGTATATTCGCCAATTAAGTGAAAATAAGTAAATCTCGTTGAGCAACTCGGTTGGAATGGTAGGTTGTTTTCAGTCGATTGCGCTTGTAACGGACGTGATATTGCAAATTCCACTAAAAAAGGCCACTTTGTGGCCAGTTTGTGGGGAAGAGGCTGCGTCGTATTACCCACCTAGTCGGAAACCGCATTCGAAAAAAATATAAGATGACCAAATAGGGATCCTGTGTTACGGAGTAAACTTTTTCGATTTACAATGATTAGCTGCGAAAGAACAAGTTGGCTTCGTATATGTCCCTTGACACTGCCAACCAACGGTAATTAAGAAGCATGTTTGCAGGTATTAGTATGTGCTAAGTTAAGACCACCACCCCAAAAATTAAATTCAGGTCGCTCCACTTTCGGTCAGTGAAATGGACTGAAATGAATTAGAAAAGTTTCCTTTCAAGTATCCGGAAAATCTGGTGGAAGCATTAAAGTCCTTAGCGATTCCAGAGTTTTGGAGCGCAGATCTTAAAGCTCTGCCCTGTGACCATCGAGGTGAACGCACCTTAGACACTAATGAAAAAACCCAGGGAGTATCAAGCGCGAAGCACTAAAATTTTGTATCTCTAGGTAAACCCTGGGAAGAGGAAGGAAATTGCATGAGCTATATTGGAAAAGTCACTAGCATATTCAAGGCTTGCAATCCAAAGATTGCAAAGACACAAAATGTCGAGTTCAGAATGAAAAAACATTACCTCCCAGCAACAGCGAACTAAGGTATATACGGACCGTACGGTTGGTAGTGCTATAAAATTCAAGCAGTGTCGTCGTCTGAGAAGCCTTTCTATTTTTGAGACGGTTGCCAATTGGTGCTAAGCCAGATGGCCCGAAGTTATTCCCAAAAGCCTCCACTATGCGTGTTTGTATGTTCCTCGCCCAACCAATGAGGCATGTGACAGTTGTCAAAAATACTTCACCCACACTTTTCTCCCGTCAAGGCGATGTCACTATATAGTGCTGCATCTATTTCCTATGAGGGGATGAGTCAGTCTTATAGAGATGTTCCACTGTTGCGGTCCATGAATGGAAGTCACCGCGTTGGTTAGATCAAAATCCAGTTCCGATTCTGGAGAGGTCTTCTATGTACCAGACCCAGATCGAAACCCTCCAAATCTAACGTGATAATGCCGATACAGCTTCATAGCTACCTTCCAAGACTTCAATGTCAGGTGGATATGGCGAAGGAGCTAGTACACAAAGCTTACTTTTTAAATTTCGGTTTACTTTGAAATATTCTATGTTGTAGAAGCTGGCTGAGACGTGGCTTGCCCAAGCAAAGCATTCCTGACTACTGAGTAGGACACTTTGTCAGGCCACCAAATATTCAAACTCCGCCCCTGGATAAAAAACACGACTTGTTTGGAAGTTTTGTTTGCAAAGGCAGCCAATTTATGCAACTGTAAGTGAGGATTACGCAGGTGGCGCTTTGAATGAACGAGATTTAATTCACGAAGTAAATTCACATTTTCTCCATGGACATTTCGAAAAGGCTCGTTATGCCGAAGTAAATTGAGGAATAATTACTTTAACTTGTCCGCCAAATGGAGTGGTGGAATCCAAGTACCGAGACACAGTGACGCGTTCAACACCATCTCAAAGTGATTGCAATTCCGATTATTGCTTTCTGGCAACTAGATCAATCAGGAAAAGCTCGTGGATTTTGTAAGTCTTCGCCGAAGGAGACAATGCCATCGGCATACTCAATGATCGTCATCCAAACTTCTGGGCTCGTTTGAATGCCCGGTATTCTCCAAGTGACTCCGGAGACAGCCAAATAATTACGTAGTTGAATAACTGATGATCCACAGCACTCTAGTTTAATACCGGAAACAATATCGAGGTTGGAACCGTAAAGCCGGATGCTTTATTCGTTGGCAGTGTAGCCCATAGTAACTCACGGTGATTAGGGTCGGACGCAGCGTAAAGGGCAATGACGCATTCACTGGCTTGATGCTGGAATTTAGCCCGACGACCAAGAACTCAAACTTCGATAAACATCTGAACCACATGGTCTCTTCCGTGGAAACAGCGACACTAAGTTTGGGTCATTTACTTCCGAAGATCTTCTTACGCGTATCAACAGCTACTCACCCGGGGAAAACAAGTAAAACAACCAGACATTATTGACGCACAGCCGGTCAAGTCTACATTGGTGCTTCCAGTGGACCTCCATACCACACTTGTAGCGTTTATTAGTTGGAATGTACCTTTACGCCTCTGTCATAATGGCAGCAAGCTATTCTGTTCGCCTTTGTCCTTAGGTCCTCCACTAGCAACTCGTTTCAATTACCCATCACCTCAGTCGTCAGTTGCGCCTCAGCCACTACCAGTACCAGATGCACCAGATACTCCAGGCTCAACTGGACGGTTGCTCTGACCAGCCGCTCACCATTACATTTTTGGGATTGCTTGCTTGATCACATCAGAGACAGTCATTTCTTCAAGTAGGAGAACGCCGGCGAAGAATAAAGAAGCATCTAAACAGCACAGCCGCCTCTCGCCTGTGCCCACTCATTTACTTCGCTTTACAGCGATAACGAAGGCCAATTCACCCGTGCTTCCGGATCGCTTCATGTGGAATGTTCATTTGTGGAATACCTTGTCATGGCTTTACTGCGACCCAAAGTAATTAAACTATCTAACTCAATAATATTTTCCTTAGCCTGACCCAATGGTTTGTAGTGGATGTTTAGATGGATCCTGACATGCTACCGCACATCAACCTAGCTCCATACGGCTATTTGAAATGTGCCGCTTCCTGGAAGGCAGGGTGTACTTCGTTTACGAAAAATACATTCCCTACCAAGGACTTGTGCATGATATCCACCTTATTTCCAGTAGATTCTTTAGTTTCACACTGTATTCGTGTGTGCCTACGGTTTCACTCCAAAATGTGAAACAAGCCTGCCTCTTTCAGGTTCTTAATACTGATTTCATCCCTCAAGTCAAGCCAGTTGATTCTGAAGAGCCTAGAACCACTTTGGGGCTTTCAGTCTTACTGGCATTAATCAATTGTGCGCATCTCATGAATAGCTAAACAGATTTGGACTAGCATTCTCTGTATTTTTAACAATAGATTAAGGGGTTCGCTCATAGGTGGCTGATTAGCAATGTGATTAAAGTCGCGCCACACATCCATCAATCACGCATCCGCTTGACGTGATCAGTTGTTGAATGTCTCTTTGAGCGACGAATTTTCAGACTGAAAGCTCACTCATCGTGTGAATCCGTCTTTTTTCTGAGCTAAGTAGATCTTGATGGCGGCGACTTCTAGTGATTAAGCAGCCTCAGCATCTCACCGGATTAAGAAGTCCGATTACTGTAACTCAATAAACATGAGAGAACAGTTATAGACTGGCCTTCTTCAAAAGTATACTGTCGGGCACATCATCAATTTGCTGGTCCATAAGGATTAATTTCAACAAACTTCGAGTTGCTGGCTCGTGTTACTTATGCTCAGAGCTGGACAATATTTTAGGGGTATTGGTAGAGGAACACACTGAGGTGGAAGAGTTTTTCTGTGGTTCTTTCACACAACTTTCTGCCTGATGTAGGCACTTGTTGAACGACCAATAAAGCCCGATTTTCTTTGGATAGAACAGGTCCAGCTTTCTGTCCCATGCAGACATGACATTTACTATCTGAAAAGATAAGCTCCTATCACTGTCACTGTGCAATACACGTGGTCTTGTTTCACACTAATGAGATTTTCTTTGTGGCACAGTGCTTGTTCTGAAATATGGTGCCAGAAACTGGGGCAAATGATTTCCACTTCTACTATTTGAGTAATTCAAGTCACAGATTTTCGCAAGCTCCATATACAGAAGTTCATTGAAGCCATTTTATGTAATCCATGTTGTTCTGTAGCTGACGACTAGTTTCATAATTTATACATACCGATTATTGCGGTTATTATAATCAAAATGACAGACCTGAATGACGCGTTCCAAACATCTTCATTGTCAGAAATTACACAGCCAAGAAGTGTTTCGATTTTTCTGGAGGCGTATGTTACCACAAGCACTGTGGGGAACTCGGATTCTTTGTCTGTGTTGCCTGTTTAAGACCACAAATGTGTCACCACTACCGTGAACCCGTGCGTTTTAAATTTTTTCGGAGCTGTAAATGACGGATATCCAGGAACATTGGAAAGGATACAGTCAATCTAGCACTGCTAAGCTGTAGGTTCGAAACTAAACCCAAAATGTGCATCACATAAACATAACTCAACTAACGCTTTAATAGTATTATCCTGTAAATCAGTTCAGTGAAAACAATCGATAGCTGGTTGAGCAATACAACGTGATAGCTAATTAGAACGTCCACATTGGCAAAGCCAGACAAGGTGAACACACTAAGATGAATTTCGTTTAACTCACCTATCTCCTTAGCCAGTGCAATCAGTAGCACTCCACTTCTTCGTAAATAAAATTTCAATCCGTTTCACAGACTAATAAGGTTCAGTGCGGCTATATCAAACCGGGGGCTATATTTTTCTGGCAGACATTTTTAATTTCAGTTGGTGACTACAGCACTTCGCCGTAAAACCAATCTGTACTCTGCAAACTGAAGGTTTTACGCATATAAATTTAACTCGTCTGAATAATGCACTTGATACTAAGCTATCTAATTTACTTGTAAATATATATACTGGCAGCTACAATCTAGGATTACTACTGAAATATCTTATTCCTCCTACTACGCCTGTGGTATTCTGCAACAGTTTTCCACGTTAATCTCATCGTTCTTCAAAATTTCCCTCACTCATCACTGAACTTCCGTATGTTTTCTTACTCACACCATGGAAATCGTCATGAAAATCTCATAAGTTGATAGATTTATCGATGGGTTTCCCAAGGCTCCCTTAAAATTCCTACGTTTCTGTCACTCAAACTGTGTTTGCGGCTTTCAGCAGATTCACTGTGGTCATAAGTTGATAGATTTACCGATGGGTTTCCCAAAGGTTCCCTTAAATTCCTACGTTTCTGTCACTCAAACTGTGTTTGCGGCTTTCAGCAGATTCACTGTGGTAAACCCTGTTAGGTCACACGCATTATTCATAAACATACGTCAGCGAGACACGGGCAACCTGTGGATCATTGCAAACCTAGGTGAACAGTCATCGAATTTCATTCGCCACCGATATAGAAGCATAATTTCCTGAATGCTGTGCTCGATTTTACTTATTTTCGACCCTATTTTATACAGAATAGCACACAAATCAAAGTTCTTCAAAATCGGACACATAAACATAAGTGGTTTTCTGATATCCAGAGTCCATATGCTGTATCCAGCCAGATATTCAGAGCAATTCAAAGTTACTTGGTAAGATTAGAAACTTAAACATTGTCGATTTCCTCGCCAAATACTTAGGGACTTTGTAGTAAAACATGAAGCATATCTCCTGATTCACTGGGACCAAGAATGCATCATCATTTACTAAAGGTCTAACGTCAATTGACGACAAAGATTAGCATCGAAGTGCGCTCCGTTTCACAGTGTCTAGTTCCGTGGACGTCGAAAGTTAGATTGCAGAGACTACTACTGTGGCCTGTTCTGCAAAAAGTACATTTTTTACACACATGAAATCCTCATCCCGAATTCACGAAGTAAACTACCCCCGCCCAATGATCTTTATCAAAAAAATTACTCTGAATATACTGCTAAATAGAACAAATTACTGTTACATTTGATGAAAACCCAGCAATCCTAAGCTTTACATTCACACTGCGCAATGCAATATTCCGAATATCGGACCCACTGAAATGCGAGGCTTCGGTTGCAGTATATTCAGTAAGAGATGGTTCTCATAATGAAGATATTCAGTTGAACTCCGTTCTGTCCTGAATCAAGCTACGAATAAAATTCTGAGAACTGAGTAATCTAAACTTTGGATATTATTCCTTTTTGAATCAAATATATGATTCAGCTGGAAGACAAAAGCAACGAATAGGAGCCAGGAAGCTCATTTTCACGTAAACTGATACAAATTTCAACGTATTTAGTATTCGGTATTTCACACCGGATTTTTCCACTAAAATCCCGAATAAGTTTTCCAGCACATTGAGTTAGAGGTAACTCAATCGTCTTTACTTCACTGATTTAGTCTGGTAATGTTAAATTTTTAAACGTTGTTTTCTTCACCCCTCAAATATAAATTGTATTAGCTTCAATGTAATTTAACTCAGTATTGCAAGGACATTGTTGGCTAGCAACTTGAGATTCACGAAATC
Organism: Opisthorchis viverrini; assembly: GCF_000715545.1. Classification (NCBI taxonomy): domain Eukaryota; kingdom Metazoa; phylum Platyhelminthes; class Trematoda; order Opisthorchiida; family Opisthorchiidae; genus Opisthorchis; species Opisthorchis viverrini. The sequence goes on from NW_008751663.1 coordinate 2,022,081, forward strand.
CAGACAAGAAGGTCTGTTTGGATCATAGGCTATGGACCGTGAGCAAGGTTAAAAAAGTTCTCATCATTTTATTATGGTTCAGTATGGTTGAACGAATTCATTCGCTAGTTTGGAAAACATGAGAAATTTTGTCTCTTCTGATGTCATATGGTTTATCTTAATTCTTAATCATTTGCTGAGATTTCAACAACACATGCTTTCTTGCTAAGATGTGCTCCGGAGAAGAACTGACAGCTTTTTTCGAAATCCACTGAGCCGTTATTCTGTTTTCGCGCTGTAAGAAGTTTTACAAAACTCGACTTGGTGGGATGTTTTTCAATCCGGTTGTTTATTTCCCCCTTAGATTGGTCCAGTGATCAATCTGCCTGTTGTACACAACCATTATATCCATCTGAATTTGGCAAAATTGTATATCGCAGACACGTGCTCGGGAGTATAGCAATTTAATATTCCTTCCATTGATAAATTTGTATGAAGAAACGTCCAGTTATAGAACAGCACCAACAGAGATTTGTTTGTACATGCGCCTGACGACCACATCTTCATGCCAGCTTATTCTTTGACACTCAGTTTGCACTTTTGCGAAAAAGCTAATCGCTAATTAATGCAGATTTTACTCGTGATTAAGACAACTGTACAGAATCCTGAGTGCCTCGAATGGGCCAGATGCCATATATTTCCCAGGATAGACAGGAGAGGTTGGCCACACCACGTTCATACTATTTACCCATTTTTCGGAATGCCAAAATACGAATACCAGAATTTGTAAACCCACGAATTTTGCACCGCCTGGTCAATTTTACTTGTCAGTAACTGGAAAATATTCAGTTGCATTTTTCTTTACAAACTTGTCTGCTTAGTAACGGATGATCCGTGAAACCTTTATCATCCCAAAAAAGGGGTTTATCAGTTAGTTACAGTTCGTGAATAACCAGGAACGGTAAACATTGTACCAGTTACATCGATTACGTTTGGACACTCCGAATTTGGGTGGCAGAGGTCCAGTGACTTTGTGGACTTGTGTGTACTGATAGCTGAAATGGAAATCAAATTCAGCTAGGGGATTTTGCATAATAAATGTGGTACTCATCGACTGAGCAGGCAAGCGTCCCTCGCCTTGCTGTGCGATGTGGTTTTGTAATCAAATTAGAGGACGATTATTTTCCGTGATGTTGAGTCACCTACCAATTCCGCTTGCGGTACTTTCGATGTAGGTACCCTTACATGAATGTTTTGGTAGCCTTTTAGTCGCTCTCAGATCAAGTTTCAAATGCGCATAGTTCTGCCATGTTAAGTGGCTCTTCCACCGCTGTTCAAAACTAAAGCCACTCTGTTTTGTCTGGCTTGCGCATAAGGACGATCTTGGATGTGGGCTGTCGTAATGCAGCAATATACTGTTGTTTTATGGACAGTCGTATCTGAACAGGATAATGACAACAGAGTTCTTAGACTTTACTTTCATTTCTGAATCAACTAAAGGTTTTCGTCATCGTTAGTTGCAATCCAGGGAGTTGCTCCGACTAGTTTGCGAAAGTTTGTTCGAGTAACCACAGGAAACAGAAGAATACAGGACAGTAAACAACCAGACGGTATTCGTAGTTGCACATGTCGAAATGTGTTAACCAGTGGTTGAGGAAACTGGCAAAAAGCGGAAGGCTGGTTTCATTCCTGATAGAAAAAGCTTTGGTGAATAATGAACATACCAGACAGCTGTTGGGAAAGTAATAATCTGACCAAACTGGACAGATGGAAGCTTTATCCTGTGGTACTGTGACGGAACTACTCCCGATTTTTAAGGGTGCCCCATGATACATGTCATCTTTTTTTCTTTTGACACACGTTGATAAACCATAAAACAGTCACCGGAAAAGCTGAAACCCCTTTGTGCTTTCCTGTACTAAGAACGCTACAGTTGTTGAAGACCATGTTGCTAATATAACATAAAAGTTTAAGAAAACAAAATCGGCGGGCCTTTTGACACATCCCTGGAAAAGACAACAGCCTAGCGTAGCCAAATTCGTGCAATATTTGGCGATCGGTGTGACAAACGTGACAATATCACCTCAGAGTATAAAGTCCCCATCAAGAGGATGATAAAATGTGACTTCACACATGCCTTTCCCATGTCATTTAGGTGTTTCGTGCTCATGACACTTGTTCTTTGCAACAAACACAAACGCACACCTAAAAGGTCTACTCAGTACCAAAAAATTGCTTAGCTTCAAACAACCTCTTAAGGAGACAAAGGGATGCGAGCACTGAAAAAGCCGATTTCACCAACTATACGCCATACATTGACGCAACTGCGGCTCGCGTTTTCCATTCAATCGTTTCACGGCTAATAGTATCAGTCAAGAGAGCGGCAATGTTTTTCAGCCATTTCACAGTACGCCTACCAATTCGCCTTTGTAAAGGCTGAAAGGCCAACCGACCATGCGACTGACATGAAAAACATAAATCGGGACACAGCAAAATGTTGGTCTGTAGAGTGATTCAGACGGTTCATCCAAGCGACTTCAAGGCATATATTCGAGACTAACAACCAGAAAAATTTGTGGACACAACTCCAGTATAAAGGATTTTGCTGAAACTCTCGATTGCCTTGGACCTGCCTGGATTTATTTAACCGCGTATGGTGATTCGATCATGACCGTTAGCCTGTTCTTATTTGTCTTCTGAGTGTATCTTCCCATCCATTCAGGATTTCGCCCATTAGACTAATTTTCTTGAGTAGTGTTCAGTCAGTCTCCGTGGCGTTCTTGTCTGTTGGAAGCAGGTGAGTAAGTATAAAATGAATTAATATAGTAAAGTTCTACGCTTAAATGTTTTACTTTACCTCATCAAATGAACCTGATACATTAACAAATGAAACAAAAATGGATTAAATACCAGTTAACAGTTTTCTTTTCACCTCTGGTATGACCGCAGACTAGTACGTATGAATTTGTAAAGTATACGTCCATCTGAGTTTCCGAAAAAAAATTTGTCTCATAAAATTATGTGAACTCTGGGGTACTTCATCATTGCTTTTTAATGATTACACCGATTGTTAAGGTTCATATGATGAAAGTGGTTAAGATATTTTCCAATTTTCTTGAGTTGTGAAATCAGCCGGGTCTTATTATCCTGATAAGGAATTTTCAAAGAAAAACTGCCCAGTAGAATTGGTAGATGGTGAACCTGAGTCAACCGTCTTCTTTCAATTTCGGACATGGGGACAAACCTCACATTCCAGTATCCCGATGCTAATGGGGTGAGATAAAAAGAAACCGGTAAGTAATGACCACTGTCAAACTGATCGTATCCGCTTACCCCAGTGGAGTGAAACCGAAAAGCGGAACGAATTTGATACAAAATTTTGGATACAGTTGTATCTGTGTGGAAGAACTGACTCAAATGATCAAAAGGAACGGTCTTCCATAAAAAAGAATTTTATTTGAAATACTCTTCCGGGGTAATCAGGGGTAATCCCTTTTAGCGAGTTTTTCGTCTGAAAAAAAACTATTTGTCTTACGATTGCTGTTCACCTTTTGTTGCAGGGCTTTTCAGCTGTTGGGTAATGTAGAACAGTTTAGCCAACATCAAAGTTGAAAATTGCAACATCACGATAAAACACATTAGTGTTTTTGTTGTAAGTCATTAGAGGATTCAGTGGTTTGTCGTTGTTCGTCTCAACTTACGTTCCCAAATGACTTCCAGGGACAAACGAATTCATCTATGTGTAGTTGGGCCGTCATGATCATCGGAATTCTATGGAGCACATGTTAAAGGCCTAACTGCAAAAATATCAAACACTACTCCCTTTGAAAGTGGGAAGAACCTGGAAGTCCAACTTGAAGAATCAAGAAATAATCCAACTGTTTTGTGATACAAGAACTTATTTATTCAATTGGGAAAGTTTGGAACCTATTGAGAAGTCCTCGGTTCAGAAGGGCTTGGTAAATAATCGGTAGGTTTTTCTACCAAGCCCTTGTTTACCAAGCGCTTATGAAAAGAACGATTTTAATTGTGTTGAGGCAAAGTGTAAGATATGGTCATTTGTAAACACGCGGAAGCGGGCCGAAAATAGATGAATAGCCAAACGTTCTCAAGTTTATTCGATCTTGTTCGGTGGTTGTTTATTTTCCACACATTTAGCTTTTGGTTACTTTTTCTCGGGTATACACAGCAGAAATACTGATAAAAGCCCAGGGTTCGTCAGAGAATGAACTAACAACAGAGTGCTTTCATTAAGGAAACTACTTACAAGGTTGCTGAAGACACTTCGACAGCCCACGACCGGTTCCACCCTTCATCATCAGGTAGGTGCAGTCATCGAATTTTGGTCAACCTTATGTTCTACTTGAGTTATAAAACAGAGCGCTTCGTCTTCGAGAAATACACTCATTTGCAAATCAATTTGGTTTTCATGAAAGACTCAACTGAATCTCTCGTTTATATGAGTAGTTTCCCCCATGAAAATATACTGCGATATCTCGAACATCGTACCATCTGAAACATGAGGCGGCCTGTCTGTAGCACATCCAGTTGTAGAACATCACAAACGAGAGATTCAGCTGAGTCTCTCGTGAAAACCAGATTGATTTGCAAATGAATGTATTTCCCGAAAACAGTCAAATTTGGGTTCAATTAGAACATAAAGTTGATGAAAACTCGGGGACTGCGTCTGCCTGATGAGCCCCAAGAAGGGCAAGACTGGTCGTGGGTTGTCGACGAATTTTCAGCAACCTACCAACATGATTCTGTACAGTGCATCTGAGTGATTGAAAACTTGGTCACAACGTAAGGGTTGTAATGCTGTCAGAATATGACCATTTGGGCTTGGCTGAATACGCCTTTGCCATGCTGAGCTAATTTACATCGTACCTAGAATAAGTGATTCTGAAGAAACACTCAAAACTTTGGTCTCGTATGAATGTTTGTTCCCAGGTGAAACAAACCAAATGAGAAATGAGAAACACCATATAAAAGAATTTATCCGAAAACTCTTAAATCCAAAGTGGTTGATATGAATAGAAAACGAAATGGGCCCAGTATAGATTGTTTCCAGCAACCGGTTGGGCCACGCTGAGTTACGCGCATAACCCAAAATTCAAATCGTTCAAATGGAGGTTTGTAGACAAATATGTTACTATGAATACAATAATGAAATACTGTAATACTGTAATACAGTAATACTGTAATGAAATAGTAAAACTGTACAAGCCTCAAACCTATGGACTACGATACAAACTGGTTTATGAACTAATAATTCTTAAGGGATCCAAAGTCCATACCGACTCACAGAAACGGAGTTATAATAGATTAAAACCACGCACTGATTTTAGCAACACGTTCGATGACAAGTTCAGATAGCCGTTTACGTTCAGATCGAAAACAAGAAAGGTGGTATGGGCACAAAACCGAAATAACAAAAACGCGAAGCCACGCTGTACAAAATAATAATAGAAGAAAATAACCAACACAGAGAAAGCGAATCCTGGATGAGGCCAGGGTTGCCACGAATTCACCAATTTATTCTAATAATCTAGTGCAGGTCTACGTGCAAGATGTATGTGATTCTGCGTTAGCTTTATCTAACGACGTTAAAACAGTAGTTGTACTGTGACGATTCCTAAGAATCCTTCATTTATTAATTAGCTAAATTGGGCCGCTGAACTAAACCACACCCGAAGCCCACCAAATACTCTCTGACTAGGAGTCTCTATTAAGAAATTAAACGCAGTTATTGCTACCAATGCAAACAGCGAGATAAGTTGATTCTTTGAAGAAGCTGAGACTCTGCTTTTAGGGTCCATGATGAGAAATTCCTCCTATGTTCAGGACCATCGATAGTATCCAAAAAGTGACCCCCATAGCACAACTTTGGGAAGAAACATTAAAAGTTTGCGTGGCACACTAAACGCGACCGTTTGACTTACGATGGCTCAGGCGTCCACTTTGAGCTTAGCTTATTGTCAACGGCTTCACGGTTGTATTAATCTCTCGAAATTGCTGTTCTTAGATATAATCAGTTCTGACTGGTTTCCTGTAGGCTTCGATATTCCTCCCTACCCATTCGAGTGGACCCGCTTCGTTTGATGTGTTCAGGCTGTCTCTCCATCGAGCAGATTACTATAACACGGATGAAAAACAGTTAGCAAGCCCGTTAGTTATGTCCGACGTCAAAGGCTAGGTGCACATGCAGGAATTTTGTGCGCAACTTTGTAGCGAGAAGTATCTGCTGCTGTGAAAACCGCAGGTGTATTCGTTGGGAGTTGGAAGTTTGCTCTCAGGAAGCACCCATTGCAGATTGAATCCCACAGAACACTACAACGAGTGTTGTTGTTCCATGGTTCCGTTTAAAAGCATTTTCGGTGTGCCAGTGCAATTAGGCCGCAAACTGAAGTCTGAATTTCTGCAACCAAAGACTGGTCAGAACGCATTTATGTGTGCAAGGGTTGCTCTGATCTGAATGCCACGTGTCTTGCCTCCAGTGCCCGCTGTGTGCATGCTTCTCCTCTGAGTGAGTTGTCGTGCCACGCGTTTTCTGTGGTGCATGCGTCACCCGTGTGTCGTGAAGTTGGCCGGATTAAACGACAGCTAAATCAACAAGCTGTTAGCACGTGAGAACGTCATGCGAATAGCGAGCGATGGCCAGCTTGACCAGAAGGCCGTTAATCTGTTTTTCCTGCCGTAGACAACCTATTCTTCGCACAAATCGAATCTCAAGCATTGAGCAAACTGACAATCCTCCGAGAGTTTAGCTGAGATACACGGTGTCACATTTGCTGTGATAAAGGTGTTAAGTAAACCATATCTCAAGGACTGTTAACTGCATTCGTTTCATTGTGGGACATGAGACACAACAGGACGATTGTTTTGCTTGACTAGAACCATATCCAATTTCAACCACATGTCACGAAAAACTTATGCAATCAGATCACTACTTAAACTTTAAATCTGATCACCCTTCGAATAACAAGGAAGCAATAATTCACATACCCGCGTTGTAACAACATAGCTTTGTCCTAAAACGAGGTTATCCATGTGAAACGGACGTTGAGAAGCAATACATATCCGATAGATTTCGCCGGACACATGCTTCAGCCACCCAACCGAGAGTTAAACTAGTTTCTGGGGTGCGGATTCCGTACCGAATTCAGTCACTTGAAACTATTTTTTGTGTAGTCTTCACTTTCAACATCCACACTCTCTTCAAAATGGACAACGTTCCGCCGAAACAACTGGTTTGCCTGAGCTACCCGCTTCAGCCGAATGAGTGCGCACAGTGTGTAGGAGAATCATTTTGACGACTGTGCATTAGGCACACCGCCACACAACTGAAAGTTAGAAGTCGGGCCACCCCAGGAGAGGCAAGCTAGTTGAACAAACCGGAGCGTGACTCAGTTGGTCCATGCAGCGCTAGCATTAGCCGAGTACCATGAAGTCATAGAAGACAATTTTGGTAGCTCAAATAACATAGATGGTCTTTGGTGTGAGCTGGGCAGTTTGATTCAAACGTTTAATCGCCAATCGAGGTGATATCATCAGTGCGTTGTTAGCGAGCGTTTTCAGGGAGCGTATCAACAAAGGTCACAATTTGGAACCCAGAGCGGTCAACGACAGAGGTCACTTCAGCATCGAACAGAACACGAGAAAAGGGGAGGCCAGGCTCACATTTCGCGTGGTCATCGATCAGTCAGGACATAGGATAACAGAAAAACCAATGGAACCGATCGACCGAAAATCCAGTCGTGATCGACGGGCAACCATGCCTGGCAGCATGTATATTAACATACACAACACTACTCAACGCGCAACCACCAACCCAGCACTACGCTCTACAACGCGCCCTAACAACGCACGCTAAAAACGCATTCATGATGTCACCTTGATTGGTGATGAAACGTTTGCAATCAAATTGCCCAGCTCAGTGAACAAACCAACGACCAGCATTAAGTCATTTTCGATAACTGCGAAATCTTGGCGTATATGAACAGAGGCGCTGCACTGAATCAGCTGCTATTCCCTTGACGCAGGGCAGAATTCGCTTTGGAACAATCCTCATCTTATCCTGGTTGTTCACACGAAGGGGGAAACATTGAACCCGAGTTCCGCTCTTATTAGAACGCATAGGCGGTGTATTTCTTTTTCCGTGCCACTCCGGATACCTGACATATGAGGCGAGCATGATACAATTGCTGCCACAACAACAACAATTGCCATGTCTGATTAGACGATTTATTCGCGCTTGAGCGACGCGATCGCTTTGAATTATCGGTCATTTAGCACATACTAGTTCGCCATACAATGAAACCGCAAGAACGAAAGATTACAAATGATAGGACAACTCACCCCTAAGTTCAGGTGGTAAGTATTCACACCGTTATACGTACTCACAAACGGTAGGACTCATGATATTCATGACATCATGACCAATCTGTGACTGGTCACATTGATAAGTTCCGAACGCCAGTCATCTGTCCCCTTATGCATGGCGTTCACCAGTATTTTCAGTATGAATCAACAAGCGCCTGCTCTCTTTGGAATGATCACAATGGATATACGTTTTTCCACAGTACCGTAAACTTTGCGAGCTATTATCGCAATGAGAACGTGCGGAAACATTAGCAATGAACTAGTGCATAAAGAAACACTGGTTCATATAAACTACTTGTCCAATTTTCGTACATCTACTCAGGATCATTACTGTGTTGATAAATTTGGTTCCCAACTAGACTCAACTGAAAGAATTGGCGCTTTTGACTCTGGTTTCTCAAGTCAGGTCCCTTATTGTAGGCCAAAACCTAATAACAACACCAACTGTTTCAGCTGTTTACCTTGGTATAGAGGTCTAGAATACACTCGATTAAATCTATGGACTTCTTGTGAGCTTTGAAATTTTTTGAATAAAAATGACTTGGTGAAACGCGCTCAGAACGTAGGAGGTTCGCCAAACTCGGGTGTGCATCTTACGTATGTGATTACGTCCCTAGTAACTTCACAACTGGAGTTAATCTCTCACCAAAACTGGGGTTTCGTAACGACATTCTCCGGAAGTTATACAACTGACTAGTTTTCCCACTTCGGCCGCTAATTTCCGAGCCCACATTCTGAATGGATTAAATCGGATCCAACAAAGAGGTTGGTTGTAAGCACGGTAGCTAACAATTAGCATATATTACAAAACGCGCATGAGAAAACTAAAACAATGGCTTTCTCTGCTCTTCTGAGTTAGCGCGTGTAGCAAAAAGACTTTCTACTCGATCGCCACTGGATTTAAAGTCTGGTTGTGGTAATGGAGAGCGGATAATTACCTCACCAAAATCGACCGAATGTTTTGATCTGCAAGATGTGAATATTCAGTCGAAAATTTCAATAACAACCATAAGACAAGTGAAAAGTACGTAAGTCGCACGTGTAACCCATCGTTTTCCGAAAAACTGGCTGTGAATTGTTCAGGTGTTTGAGCGCATATAGATGGACAAACCATTCACGACCAACGACCGCAGCTCCTGTCGTTGGCCGTGAATGATTTGTCCATTGTTATATATATATATATATATATATATGTATATATATGAGCAGTCCCGTAGGCCCTTGTAGACTGGCGAACGGCCAAATCATTTATTAGGCCGAGAAGGCGAGGGTGACGTCTGCCAACCTCCGATATTTGTGGCACCGACATGGCATCAGTTTTTTGTCAAGGTTAGGATGTACACTGCATCCGTACCGGCATCTCTCTTACTTTATGCGTCAGGGAGGTGGCCACTGTATATGCATATCTTCGTTTTACCATCGATGCCTGCGATGCATCGCGTGGCTATGGTAGGAACATCGGGTAAGTCATGCTGAGATGCACTGGACGGTTTTCGGCAAAGAAAAATACTTATTCCTCGACAGATCAGCTGATCGCTTCATAGCTTATGCTGGCTAGGCCATCTAATTCATATACCAGAGGACCATGTTCCCTCTGCACCAGCCACGTATCGGAGGAAGATCACCCAGAATCGGTCACTCCATGACTTGGCAACGAGGTCGCATTGATACCTGCCGTCTTCCAGGATGAGAATCCCGGTGCGTGATAAATCATCGTTTAGTGACTCTGACACATATCGTCGTCTCACTTAGTCAGTGGTGATCCTCCATCGAATATGTTACCCTACTAGGCGTAAAGGAATCAGCTGAACCACTGTACCTTAGCATAGGGTTTATAACTGAATCTGCATTCACATCAATGTCGTTTGAACACTGCTGCTCCTGTCCTGATGGACCACTTTAAAGAGGGAAAGCGCTGAACTCTTGTGGAACCCATCAGCAGTGCATATCCTCCNAGCACCCTTCCGGTGCCTAGCTGCCCCGCCACCCGAAGGAAGCACGAGGGCTGGGATACTGCCAGGTTGCCCAAGCCTAGACAGGGGAAGTCGAGTGGCGGAGGTCGGATTCGAACCACGAACCTTCCGGTCAGTAAACTCGCGCTCTAACCGCTTGGGACATCCCGTCAACTTTGTACCATGGAATTGCTGGCTTTGGTTTCTCCATTTTGTGCATTGGTCTAAATGTGAGCGGCTTTCTGATCTTTCCGTCGTGAGCCTAGTTTAATACAACTACCTGGTCATGATCATCTTGCGGCTATTACCTTGAGCCTTCATGGTGACGATGATGAGGATGAGGACGACGGGGAAAATGAAACCGCTGGGTGATAAGGTGAGGGGTTGTAGGGTGCTATCAATGAGAAAATGCCACTGGGAAAGCCGCGAGAATATCGTAACTTCACCTAGTCCAAATAAACACGGCTGAAAGCCAGGATAGATGAGATCGTGTCGAAAACTGGATGGTGGGCTGGATCTTTTCTCCCCTAGGGGGAAGGGGCTTCATTGGCGCAGGTCGTGAACACTCCTATCGTTGAAGTCACGATCGTAGTTTTAGGCATCACGGAGGCGTATATGAGCGCCGAATAGGGTCTAAACGCCGAGTGCTGACCGTGGTCTCCCATAAGCAAGTGCCAGACGACGAGTATATTTTACCTTCCTCACTGACGTGAAGAACATTCCAAATAACCGTTCACTTGTAGCTCTCTACAACAATCCAGACTTCTAAGACGTACTAGCCACAAGTGAGTTGTTGCTAGTGCGGAGACATCTTGGCTTATCAGGTGGTGTGATCAACAAAGTCAACAGATATATCTGATATTAGAAGCAGAAACACGTGTTGGCCGATGCCTTTCGGAAGCAGTGGTTGAAAGAATAAAATCCACCTTCACAGTTACGATGCAAGCCAGTGTGAAGCTACCTACCTACCTACCTGTCTGAGGACTTTGCACTTCACAGTTACGATGCAAGCCAGTGTGAAACTACCTGCATTTTCGATCTGAGGACTTTGCGCTATTCAACAGCAAAATTCCAAGTCGCGGACGCTGGATAAGTGCTTCCTGATGAAGGCCGCGGCCAAAAGATGGCTATACTCAGTTGGTGAGAATTTAGTTCTGATAGGAGAACCGGATCACTGTTGGCAGCTTGTATCACCGATCTCGTGACCGCCGCCATGTGGCCTAACCTAAGCTTTCCACAGTGAACCGCACTGATTTCGTGACTGACAGATACTCTGCTTTCACCATAGTGTTACGATGCATGAGTGCACTCGTATGGTCATGTTAACCAGAGTCATTCTAAACACGGACCCAGAAATTCGCCCTCTATTAGGTAGATTCGGAGAGACTCTTGTCCGTCGGATGCCCCGTGAACGTATGAAAAACACTGTACACAAATTGAGTGAGAAAAAGTGAATTACACAAAAAGCATAAAAACAATTAAGTTACACAAAACAACGTCGCCACAGTCAAACGTACTATAAAGTAAGAGATTAAACGTAAGTTGTTAGTTCAGGGACGTATCAAGCTTAAATTTCGTTGCTTATTCGACTCCCGACATGAAATCCTGAACCCATAGCCTTGTATTAAATGACAATCACTTGGCAGAATTATTTTTTACCTGACATTTCCGAGTACGCCCCCATCCATAGAACTAAAACCGATCCAGACAGGAACCCAATTCATCGACAGTTGAGAGTGACTGACAGACTACGGCAGTGAGTTCCGCCCAAATCACTTGTAACATCATGTGTAGATCGGTGACTAGTAAAGAGTTACATCGGCACCAGAAATACAGCTAGCGTTCCCATAGGTTAAAGTCAAAAGTTAAGGACAGACTGCAGGCAAAAAACAAGCCCCCTTAATTCCATAATGAAAACGTATTACGGCTTTCGTCCACACTGTTTAGTAGAAACACCTGTGAACACAGTGAATTTAGCAATGAGCAGAAACCGAATGATAGTAAATGTTGTTGGGGCATGTCGTGGATTGTCAGAGGATTGTCTGCAGTCCTGAGACAAAGGAGGACAGATTTTACCAGGAACTATCATGACTGCTTTGGTCAGAAAGAAGGACGGAAACGGTAATCCGGGCGGTCGATATGAATACCCAAGTTGGAAGAAGCACAGTTAGCTGGTAAATTTGGTGTCAACGCTCAGCGTAAAGAAAATTGGGGGTAACTGCTTCATTTGTACACTGATCGTCGAAACCCTGGTCTTGAGTAGTGTGCCGGTCTTATTGAGAGAAAACTCTAGAGGAACTCAAGAGGTCTGAATAGAACATCGAAATCAGTCCGCAGTCAATAGTGGAGGCCTAAAATTATATATACCAGCCGCAACAGGACAAGGTACCTGACACCCTACACCCCCACAACAAAGGTGGTGACGCCCTGACGAACTATCTTATGCTCATGATATGGAAGATTTGAGATGGCAGCAGAATACCAGTTGAGTGGAGCTCTTCTACCGTCATTCCGTCTTCAAAAACGGCATAAAATCATGCTTAAGCTATTCTGGCATTAGCCTCGTGGCCGTGGTATCCAAGCTGCTCTCAGGCATTATTTCGCATTGGCTGATCGATCATCTGGAGAGACAGGTTTGTGAGAATCATGCTCGTGAATGCTCGAAGATGTATTGAGCATATCTTCACCTTGATACACGTTTATGAACGGCACCAGTCTTTCAAACGTTCCACACTGACCGTTTTCTTGATCCAAAAGCTGTTTGTGACCCTGTGATTTGTGACAAACTTTGGCGGGTGACTAGCGACCAAAGGCGGTTATTTCCTAAATTACATTCCTTGAGAGGGCACTGTATGCCAAATTCTTCGGACGGATACAAGTACACGACAAGATTCTTCGTAAGTTCACCGCGTCCAATGGTGTGAGAAAAGGCCACTCTCACGTATTCCTTCTAAATATTTGTTATTGATATGGTGTTTTAACTTTCACTGCCCGCATTTGAAACCATAGGCGTCGAAATGCCTGCGTGACATTCGCTCAGGAATATGAAAAATAGCCTAACTAATTCCGTCGCGCGGTTTGGCACGCGTTTTACACCTGCTAAATGTTGCTACATCAAACCCAAGCCTCATGCAGGCGAGTTAGTCGACGTGGTAGATAAATTCATTTACTTGAGAAGTTGTATAAGTTCGGGTAGATTAGCTGGAGAGGATATTTCTTCCCGAATTGGGAATGCGCAGGCAGCTTTTATCAGCTTCCGAGGCTTGGGACAGCGACAGGATTTCAGTTTGTTCCTCGAGGACAGAGCTTAATCCGTGGCAGTGCAATCCACACTACTTTGTGGATCAGAACCGTGGCCTTTCCGCGCATAGGACGTACGAAAAACATTAGTGTAACCGAAGTGTTGGTTGGAACATCGGTTTAATAATGATGAGGTATGCCATAAGGTCCGGGGAAGAAAGAACTCTCTCACCCTCTCGAAATATGAACTACTCACGCTTCATAGGTTACCCTGGTTACGACAGGCTTTCTGACTCACAGAGCTCATTTTCCCCAGCCTCAGGCTGTTGAGCAGCTATGACCCGATACGTATAAAAGCATCAACCAGTAAAATGATTCGGGTCAACTACTTCCGCTACCCTGGATGAAGACCCAGGGGCCAGCTCACCAATTGTCAATGTCACTGGCTGAAATGGCTCGATCGCGTAGTCAGTGGCGCTCATGCATCAAACCCATCGCATTGAGTGCATAGCTACCTAGTTCTCAAACCAACCGAACAAGCCATCGCTTCCAATGTTTGGCTGTATGTCCCACTCTCCAGTGATCAAAAATCCAGCAGTTAAAGCTAACACACTCATGATACATCTTTTGTAGCTGATAAAATGATGACTGACTGATCGATTTCACGGAAATAAATTTCACTGAGTTGGAACTGTTAATTAGCCACGTGTCAAGATACCCGACAGTGCTGAGTGAGACAGACGCTTATCACTTCAAGAAAAAGGGAATTTTACAGTTTATTCACTCGTTTATTGAACATAATTTAGCCTAACGATTTGCTGTAAATGTGAATCCCAAAAATAGGATGTCTGATCCGCGACCTGGTTTCTCAGGCCTCACAAATGCCGCAAAGTCATGGCTTGCCTATGTCACACAAACCAACCAGGACCAAATGATAAATTAAATGTTTAATTTCATAGGATGATTCTAATGCCAATGACATAACACATTTTGGAAGAGATTCCAAGAATGGGTTCAAGAACAAAATTTGAACCTGAAAATGAATTCATGTTTCATTGTCATACGAGCTTCGGTCGAACCAAAAAATACAAAGTAATAGACCCATGCTTAACAATTGTTCCCTACAGAGAGCTGTAGTGTTCTCATTTATCGGGAACTTTTTCCAGGGAGACTTCGCAGCTTGAGAAGCCTATGGGTTGACATTTTTTGTCTGGAACATGGATTTGACATCTTACCCGTTTGAGGACTCAGTTAAAATGATACCAAATAATAAACCCACAACGGACAGTGAAAAATTCATTCACAGGTTTGGTGCGTTCTGAAAAATCTACCTGTTGGGTACCTTAGTCGTAAGAGCTGTATTTTAGGCTTTTGCTGTGGAACAAAAGCCACTCATTGTTTTAATATTATTCCTTTGGACATAGATGGACATAGACGGTAACGAAATGGCAGAAAATAATGCTGTTCTGAAACTAGAATTCACTGTTCTATAACGCTGTCTTTATTGAGAATTATGTGAGGGACATAATTTGTACCTCGAGATAACTTTTAGAAATTTCACTAAGTGGATCTAATATATTGAACCTAGATGCAGACTAAGATGTTAGATTAATTACACGACGTCTTATACCTTGCTATGAATCCAGTCGCTAAATATACCTGGCATATGACAGCTGCAAATGACGGGTTGTCTTTGTTTTTGTCGACAGGTCAACTGTCTGAACTGACGTGCCATGTGAGTCTGTTGATCGGCGGTTTCTTCTGCAGAAATATCTAATTTCTGTCTGGCTGGTTATGCCCAACGGCGTCGAAAACCGATCACTTCAACTTTGACTAACTAAGGTGGCTGAATCAACGATGAAAGAGGGTTTTTGTATGCGATTATCCTAAGACACTAATATCAACCTGTTCTTCGCATTAATTATTAACAACTTTGACTAACTAAGGTGGCTGAATCAACGATGAAAGAGGGTTTTTGTATGCGATTATCCTAAGACACTAATATCAACCTGTTCTTCGCATCAGCCTAATTATTAAATGAAGCAATACAATTCGATGTCGTGATGGTCTCCCACCTACTAAACCGATAAAATTTCATTAAGTATGCTTTCGAAATCTCATTTATTCCTATACCTATAAGAAAGACGAAAACATACACCAACAATTCCGATCTGGTACATTTTATATCCTATCAGTGTTGTACATTTTTCCGAACTCAAACTTCCATTTTCGTTTGAGGGGATAATAAAGACCACCTACGTAGTTGGTGGCATACGGACTCACATTTGATCACCCATCTGCTAAGTTCTAATTTGATCTATCGCGTAATGTATTAGGAACAGTTAGACGATCGAGAAAAGTCGCTATGGCAAGTAGGCGGATCCAATCGTTTTCTTAACTGTATAAGATGTGGGAAGATTTGTCGCAGTCTGATGACAGCCTGATGACATCCGATTCAGATTCATCAGTTGTGTATAAAATCATTAGAGTTCATTTCTAAGAAACAGCTGAAGAGCATATAGGACCCTTCGCGTCGAGAACCACATTGTTGCTCCCCTGCAATATGACTACTCAATACGACAAACTGTGACCCTTCTGTTAACCTGGAAACCTACTTTCTATGATTCCTGGAGTGTAGTTTGGGCAAACCGCTACTACCATTCTAGCCACCACTGACAGCTCTAAGAAAGCGGGTAATACTGTAGCCTTATGTTCTTCGCTGTTTGTTTTGAACGAATTATCTTCTAACTTACTGTCATTAGAGATCAGTGTGAGTAAAACTGTGTATAATACTGATGCAGCATACTGGTAATCTCTACCTGGTGTTCAAAATCCGCCTCGCATCTGATGGAAGATGAAGGTCGTCAGGGAAATTGTGGGACCACTTTACATTGTCTGTTCAGAAAATATCTTGGAAAGTATAAGAGCAAGCTTCACAATGTTCACCTATCTAAAGCTCTGTGCAGACGAGATATTTGCTTTCGCGTCTAGGTAATGAAACACAAAAAATTTAACACTTTCTGAAAAAAGCTCTGTGCAGACGAGATATTTGCTTTCGCGTCTAGGTAATGAAACACAAAAAATTTAACACTATTCTGAAAAACACTGCATCAGCTAAATTCTTTCGTTCACCACCTAGTAGACACTTAGTCGCGAAGTATTTGAACATTTTAAAGTACCCTTTTGGAGAACTGCTAGGTACTCATACTCCACAACGTTGATCAAACATCCTAGAATGGACTTTGTTCAATTTCCTGTTCAGCAATCATCTGTCTAGCCAAAACAGGAGAACGCAGACGTTGACGTCCGAAATCTGACTGCCAGACAGAAAAAAAATCAAGTGATAAAATTTTCAGAAGATTTATCGAATTTTGAATTTTTCAGCAGTTTGTCTTAGTGCAAGGCAAGCTAGGATACCAAATAAGTTCTCGGCTTGAGTGTGGACAAGCGTCAAAAAACGGTAACCGAACAGCGAAAGAAGATTTGAATTACGGTCATCAGACTCCTGAGAAAAGTCTGCCTGATTGCCACATGAAACTATTTTTTTCACAGAACGTTTTAAAAATCATGACTACTATAAATTAGCCCTTGTGCTCGCACAGTGCTTGAACTTTTTAGCAATAACATCCCGGGTGCCTACAAACGGCTGTTTGGGCACACATTGACCAGCAGCTCGTGTCCGAATGAGGAAGTGTTCAGACAATTAGCCCAATGGTGTAGTGGGTGCGTAATCCCTGGAATTTTTTCGAGATATGCACTACTGATGCGACTGCATTAGTAGGAAACAGCCGTACCTTCACGTACCTTCAGGCCGGATTAACCGTTGCCTGGTGTTGTAATCCTGGGGCCTTATTTGCCGGATACAGCTGGGCGGATAAGCAAAAATGCCACCACTGAAATCCAAAGTGAGTATGCTCGTCATTCAAAGCACAAATATAGTCGCTTTTGTAGGTGTGTTAATTAGGCTGACTCCAGCGTATGTCGGTAGGGCAATTTGTACACGGTTGCCTCACAATTTAGATATTCGGAGTTCATCTCCCAACCTAGCGAAAATCAAACACGGTCACTGAAGTTTAATGAAAGTACAAAGCCTGTTTATTTTATGGCGGAGTTCATCTCCCAACCTAGCGAAAATCAAACACGGTCACTGAAGTTTAATGAAAGTACAAAGCCTGTTTATTTTATGGCGAGGACACAAGTCCAAGTCTCAGGAACACATAAATCCTTTAGCTAGAAAAGCCTTCAGTCAACAAAAGACTGGCCGTAATACATCGGGTGCATGAGTAAGATGCAAAACTGCAGTTCTCCAGTCCGACTATCACACTGAAAACATTCTTGAACACTTTTTGATACTACTGGCGATGGACTGATTTGTGCCCACAGTGACGTTCAAAAGACTTCAGGAAAGGAAAGTTGAAGCAAAGATGAACTCAATGTGAAAAATTGATGTATACTTTTGTAGTATTTGTTACACATCCAAGATAGTGAAAAGCTTCCAACCTGAAATGCACTTTTCTTTGATGTTCCACTCAGTGGACCTTTTGTTATAGTGATAGAATTTCGCCACCGTTCGGGTGCACATCTTTAGTGCTCTGTGGATTGGCGTGACGTCACAATTCTACCCTGTCTAAAAACAGCATGAATACATACCTTGCAAAAAAAAGAGCGGCAAATCTGATGGTTGATTTTGTAGACGCGCATTTCGTTGGTAAAAAACAATTCCAATGTTTCTGCTTTTATCTTGCAAAAATAAGTCCAGGGAAAATAGTTTGGACATTCAAAGCCCGTAAGAATAACTCGGCGCTTGTGTACTATTACTGCAGCAACAAAGCTGCAATAAGTCTTTGAACAAAGCAGAATTTTAGATTCCAAATACGGACAATTGTTTCTTTACGTTTACTAGACCAATGCATTGTATAACATTTTGCTCATGTTGTGTTTGCAAATCATTCTCAGACTATAAGCGAATGCCAAAACCCCCAAATTCACACACACGACACCTTGGGATCTCGTTCCGGAAGTCACAGAAAAAAGGCAAAACCACGAAACCAATGTCATTTCGAAGCATATTTCCTGTCCGTTTTATGTTCTTAAATGATAATAGCCGGGATGCATAACTGACACCTTTTTCCACATCTTCCTCCATTTTCTCCTTATGGCTGGATTGACACACACACACACACACACTCAGCTCAGGGTTGCAAAAAAACATATGGAAAAACAAAGCTTTTCCTTTTGTCATAAAATATAAACTACTTAAATCAATAATTCTGCAGGATAATGAAGCAAAGCACATAATAATGCAAAGAAATGCAGATTTGTGCGGTTTCTACAGAATGCAGATCACTCCAACATACGTGTACTGTATGTAGGCGGATTTTTCACGCTCCAATTTAGTACAGTAGATGAAGATTTCATCCTGTAAGCGAAGCCAATCTATGCTGAAACGTCTAGAAGCACTGTACAACATAGATCAGTTTTAGTGACAGAACTATTGAAAATTTAAAAAAAAATCCCACGTCATCACCAGTCTGTATGTGGCTCAGATGAGAACAGATGAGTGAGACTTCCTTCTGATCCCTCAAGCTGTTAGCCGACACGTGACCAACCAATGTGACTTCCTTGATTGTTGGATGAACAGCATTGTCCTTAGTGAAAGCTAATCGCATTACTAATCACCCGCCCGTGACCTAATGGCTTCGTGTCGTGGGTTCGGAACCTTATAAGTTTCTTGAGGTACGCATTCATGATGATTCCGGACAACGATGGAACAACTGTACAGGGCTCCACGGTCTGTCAACATGGATTAGCGTCACTGACAGGTCAGTCCCTAGTAAAAATTGCCTTATCTGTTCACATCACATATTCATGTTGCTTCCATGGCCAACGTATCACGTGTTGACTTATTCGTTGCTCAACTTTGTGAATTTGTCCAATGTATTCTGACAGCAGATGCATCTCAACAGCATAAAGGTTCAAGTGGGATTTTAGCCGTCATTTTTTGTTCCTGTTCTGAAAAACATACGAAGGAAGCTTTTTCACTCGGCAGCACTAGCCTCAGTCAGTCACTTAAATGTACATCAAAATAATGAGAAGAATGGACTTTAGTCATTTACCTCACAACTAATCTTTCCGATATAACTCTGAGGACTCCGAGCTCATGAGGATGTAAAAAAAATAACTTATTCAATTTAATGGCTATAACAAAAGGTTGACAAGCTGGCAGAGATAGTTCAAGTCAAATAAACTATTGGAAACGTTGCCAAAAAGTAATTTCATATAATTATTTACTTGCGAATCCTTATTTTGGATGTTTAATGTCTCATCTAGAGGACATATCCTATAAGTTTTAACTTTAGGTTACCCAAATACGGTCAAATACTACAACTGAGGTTGTTGTTTCTTTTACCACGAACTTATATGCATGTGTGAGTAAGGGTCATCCAAAAGGGATCAAAAGCACTCTTTGTTAAAGAGAAACATTCTCATGCAATATTGGCTCTTTGGCAAATAAAAACACAGCACATTGACACGCATGAGTTCAACATTTGACAAAGACACCTCAGTTTGTACTTCAGATGTTCTGTGGGTTGACTTGAACTGTCCGACGACTGTCTTCACAAAGCCTCATTATGAATTTTCCTGAGTACGTAGTCTTCCGGAAGGGTAGGTTATGGACACTATGAGAACAAATACATTAGCTGACAACACTATTACCATGAGGGTTCGTAACTGCTATTGCAGGTGTTTTCTAATGAGCAGTCGCATTTATTGTCACCGGAGAATTTACGGTTGATGTTTTAGCTCTGGACGAATTCGGCCGCCCGGAGCTATTCATGCTTCCCTGTTCACAGGGATTCGAGAATTGTCTTGTGTATATTCACCTGTCAACTGACTACAAAGTCGACAAAATTCATTCCGTATATTCTTCACAGCATGGCACACTCCATTCACCCACTTCATCGAAGGTGTCAGTTATGCCTAAAGAACGTCATTTTATAGGGGTCTTTAGATAACAAATAAGAGGGAAGCTTGAAGCTCACTCCTCGTAGCTCAGTGTTATCCTACCCCACATAAGGGAACCATGCCTCAGAAAATAGCATTGGCTGAGTTGCTTGCTCCAATTTAATGCATCAGTTTTATTTTTACTGTACATTTGTTGAGTTTATGGGCGATCAGAATTTGGTAGGTTGGATGGCATCAGATAAGTGAAGTTAAACGACAATAAAGACAAACGTCATTTCTTCTGCAATTGATCAACCGGTGGAGGGGGTGAATAAAGCCTGAAGTAGTATTGTAGGATAAAGGGCATTCGTTAAGTTATTATTAGACTAAAGTTCGTGGGATTTAATCACAAGGACAAGTAAATTTTCCTTTTCTGACTATTTGAAGCCAATTGCTGTGTTTATTCAGGTGGCATATACTCTCTTGTTTCCGTCAGCGCCATTACCCGTGGCGTTTTGAACTCATCGTGCAAATGACGTGAGTCGAATCCCCAAATGTGCATACCTGTGGCCTAATCTCAACGCAAAATAAAATGTTTCCCCGTTTGATAGACAAAAGGATAGAAATTTGAAGGGGGATATGAAAATTGAGGCCAAAATGAACGCTGAAGGGAATTATGAATGTTTACCCTCATAGCCTCGGACCCTGTACACGTGATTACTTGATGTTATGAACTGCTTGCATACTACCCAAAGGAGCTAATGGCCTAATAGACTCGTGATTAAACAGACTCCACTCTGTTAACATAAACTCTTTTTTCAATGCATGGTTACATCAAACAGATTATAATGGTGACCAACAGCTTATAGGAATTCCATCCTTTGCGATAGACGTGATCATATGCACTGTCGGAAACGGTGGGTCAAGCTTGTTCACCACACGTTATGAAGAATGTCAGAGTGACATCCATCATCTTTCAACTAACGATGATTCAGAGTGTTATCCATGAGGAGGAATTTCATAATTGGAGCAGTTTAACGGAGTCAAGAACAGTTGGTGGGCCGCATAATAAGCATTGTATAAATAATGTTTCCACTCCATGATTATTATCTGTCCAGGGTAGCACGAAAAACGAGTAATAGATAGCAACAAATTCTCTACTGCCAAAGATGCATTAAATGGCGAAAGGGACATAATATGGTAGATAGTTAAACTGTTCAGCAAAGATGTATAAGTGGAACGTTAGGCTGTATGCGACTAAAAGAGACGGACACCCCGAAATTAGCCAGTAATTTTTACCAAAATTCTTATTTTCGATAACTTTTCGTACAAAATAATTGACGGACAATAATTAGGAGTTAACACATTGAATGCAAGACCAATTTTGTCCAAAAATATGCCGACTATTTACCACTACAAATCAGTGAGCAACAGAGAGGCTCATTCGATGTTCAAGTGATGGCAGTGTGAAATGCATTCCAACAAGATCATCATCATTGAGAGCAACACAAGAAAAGAACACTGGTGGTTCACTGGCAAAAACACCATGTCAGTTTACCTGAATAAAGCATTATAACCAAAAGAAGAATGAAATGGGACAAAGGTGGGGAACCAGGGCGAACCAATTACAATCAACTGAGGTGCATTCTTAATCCGGGTAGAAACTGAAAACAACAGCATCAGTGACGTCGTTTATGCGTCATAAGGTTCAGTGTCTCCAAATAAACCCAGGCAAATTTACTTGGACTCGTTCCTTGACGGCAAATGGCACCAAACTTTTCACACTATCCCCCATTCCCTTCGGCCATCCGCATTTAGCATGGAAAATAACGCTGCTCTCGAAAGCCGATAATTTCCAATGCGTGACACGGCCGAGCCATCTTGACTTGCAGTACTAAATGTATTCTTTGAGTAAATTAACATCAGGTTGAACGGAAACTCGTTTTCTGTTCAACTCATTCCGAATTCGCTAGTTTCAGCCGATTCAAGCCAAAGTCAACGGCCTGAAGATGGTCAAAGTTGGTCAAGGCCTGATGTATTCCGGAATTAGCCATGTGAAAAACAGCCCGCACTGTAGTCTGATGCACACTCCCTTCGAGATCTGACGGTCTCCCCTTATAAAATATGCTACAGTGAGCACATATATGCTAGTTGTAATGCGCTTTTAGTGCCTAGCTGACAAGCTATACGAAAGAGGCCTGGATTAAAAAAGCCTAGAGTAGAACAGTTGAGATGTACTGGTGGTGTTCAAACCGTGAAACTTTTGGTAAAGTAAATTCGCACCTGAACAAATGAGTTATATGTGAAAAAGTTAATCATTGCGTACACTTATCGAAGTCAGTGCGGGACGTAGGGATAGAGCAGTGAGATAGGCTTCAAATACTGGAACGGAATGAGACATGTAAATGCAAATATTCTTGTCTTCCAGCTAGTATATCCAAAATTATCTGAAAGCATACTTTACCAGACAAGCGTCCAGAAGGAAACAGTTTAAATGCAACGTGAATAGTTTTAGATGTGAATTGAATTCACTTCATCCTAAATGCCTATCGTTACCGGTAGCTTTAGGACCTGCCTTATGTCTGAAAAATTTATCTAAATTAATGATTGTGGCGTAGAGGGAATTGCTTGTCTTATCTGTCAGCATCTCTTTTACATACTTGACAAACTATAACGAATCAGACTACTGAAATGTTCACCCAACAGCTGTGTAAATTTGTAATACAGCTGCAGGCCACTTGTACTATGCATTTACATACAGCCGTAATGCAATCACGTTTTGAGCAACCACAATTGATGCGGGTACACCAGAGTTTCGGTATACTTATGGCTGCGTAGAGGATTTCACTTATGAAGGTCGCTCAAAATCGCAATCAAACAGTGGACTCATATCGGTGTTTGATCTATGTTGGCTTGTTCACCTCACTTTTTTCCGATCGCTTGCGACACATTAATCATTTGTTTGTGCAAATTTGGCCACCGTCAACGGTTCATCATTCAAAACTCTGAGCTTTCCTATGGGGCTTTGATTACTTATCCTGACGTAACGTGGAACGACAACGGTGGTGCGGTGTCACCCCACAGGACTTTGTCCTCGTGCCACTCCACTCTGTGCTTATCTGGGGAACCAATGGCTAATCGATGTCAGTGACGTAATTGTTTGCAGCTTCCCTCTCAGTTATCTGGCTAACCGTTTGTAGGACGTTTGTAGGCATCGTACCTTGTTTTACGTCAGGCTAAAACCCGGTCACTTCACCCATTCGTTCCCATTTTTCAATTTGAGGTTTCCAATATAAGTGGATTAACTCTGTGCGTGTCTCTGTTTTCGATTATATAACCCACGAATTAAGGTTCATACATAAGATATTATGGAGCTTGCCGGGATGCTGAATAAATTTTTAATCGTTTTCTGCAGATAAATCTCGCAAATTGGCCACCCAATAAATTCGTGCAGTCGATTGCAACCATTTTTGGAAAACTGCTTACTGCGAGCTGCCAGTTCTCAGGTCTTTTCATCAAAGTATAACTTTTTCAGCTGCCTCATTACTACATGGCTCAGTCACATTGTTTTAAATTAGCAGACGATATCTAAAATGCATGAGGTGATAAGTAGACACACTGGAAGAGTAAATATCCATCAGGTTGTGAGTAGACACATAGCCCCCTCAAACTGGGACAAATTAGAACACCAAATGAGTGTCTTGCTTTAAATGTATCAGATTTGGAAGCCGAGTAGAAAAGTGAGTGAAGGAAGATCTGGGAATTGCATTTGCCTATTAGGCCTCATGTTGCGCGAAAAAAGTAGTAGTGAACGACAAGTTTCTCCCAATATAATAAACAATGTGTTGCATGAAGCATTTGTTTGATTGAGAACGACAATAGTAGCTTATGGTTCATGATTTAGAAGAAGTGAAATTGTTCAAAAGAGAGTTTGAAAGTAAGCAACTATACCGCAAAAGACGAGAGAAAGTGGGACCGAAGCCTTCGGGGTGAACGTTTGAAGAGAAATTTCTAAGTGAAAGATTATCTGCCAATTAACTAAGACTTTTACTTACCGAAAAAAAGCTTACTCTCTATCCTCCAGAGCTGAAATCAATTGCGTTCTCCGCGGCCAACTGTAAACTGGCTTAACGGATAATCTATGCAAGCCGACTTTAATCTACCCCCGTATTTTATGAAACTTGATATAAATCGATTTCCGGTAGCTGAAAGGAAAGCTCACTCAAAGTTTGCAAGTATGTCCAGTTAGAATAATTCTTTCCATTTATAATTAACTACGGAACATCTGTAGCTCCGAAAATTACTTCGTAGATAAGTGGACATCTCAATGTTGACTGTTCGGCAATTAGCGTTTCCGGTAGTCTATTTGGTTCCGAAAAGTTCAAAAAGTGTTTCCCAGGAAATAAACCCATGAGGGTAGGAAATCGAACAAGTTCGAAACGTACACAATATCTTGACACAACTAACCCTTACGATATATTAGATTATTTCATTTTGAAACCGAATCATTTACGTGGTTTGCAAGTTCCCCTTGACCTACTATCATTTATTTTTGAAGAGCATGGTCACAAACATAAAAAGTGAATGCGAAAGAGTAACAGGAGAATATTGGAGAAAAGAGAGAAACGTCTCATTCGAAATCATGCCAAGAACAGTGCCAGTCTGATGAGGTGAATCCCAAAGTATCTAAGGATTTTGGCATGGGAACACGCGTCTAAAGACCAACAATCAAAGAAAGGACAAACAATGGTGAATGCTCTCCAAGGCGCAGTGTGCGCTAGCACAGTCAAGACTCGCACATCAGGCACAAAGTGCCCGTCATACTGGGTCTGGTGTGAGATTAAATGGCAAAATGTACCTTCAACGCCATATGCCACGCATAAAATTGTAATAAGTACGCAGGGAGCCCACAATGGCAAGCAAACACAAGTCACTGACTGCGACCTTGGGAATTCCCAGTCCAAAAACAACCTTAGCGGATTGAGGAAATCAGGTCCCTCGATAAGAGATGATCATCGGTTGGTGAACCAAAAAACCGATATCACAACCGATGGCATGTAGGGCTGAGATTATGGCGAGGGAATGTTCATCATCTACTTCTTCTCATTCCACACTATCACTCCGCGCCCATCCGAGACTATGCTGACGTCTATTACAGTTGCACGGCCATCTCAAACAGCGATTAGTTCAGGTTTGATGAACGACGTAGAAGTAGGGGCTCTCAACTCCTCGAAGACGGTGTACCCCAGTCGACGTTGCAAGTTCCCTTGCAACCCGATTATGACGAGCACATCTGGCATCATGCGTGATCCAGCAGGATTGCAAAATATGCACCAAACTCTCCGGTTGGCCACAGTTTCCACGACATAAGATCGTCTGGCCACCATGACCATGCCGAGCGCTTCTAACCCTCGTCCTAAGCAGGTTGCATCGGAGCTGGATACTTCGGATAAATATCCGTGGAAACACTCGTTCTGGGAATACGAGCCATCGATTCGAGAGAGGCGAAGTGACCAACTCTCGTAAACCGCGACCGTCAGCGCTGTTGTGCAGACTTTCACCCCAAGCAACCACCAGCTCCTCCTTGGTGTTTACGCATGCTCCATGGACTCGGATCGGAAGGCTGAGATCCCGGACAATTTTGCCAAATGCGGAATCGTTGACCACATTGCGTAGTACTCGGCACTGAGTAGAAAGGAGCTTTTCCATACGTGTTTTCCGCTGCGTCGGGATTGTTGCACTCAGACTTGGGATACCAAGTCCCCCATGTTGTTTACCGGCGTGGATGTAGCTGATCGGGGTGTCCTTCGGTAGACGTAGCCAGCCACGAATATATTGCCTGATGTAGTTGTCCAATCTTTTTAGTGTGTTCCTGTGGACTTGGCCGAGCACGAGCGAATATGTCAGCCTTGGTATCAGGTAGTTCCTCGTGATATCCATTCTTTGATGCGGCTTCAACGGGGCACGCGTCACTTCTTCGAGCAGTTTGAGCAGGTGCTGTCGGTGGTTGAAGACCCCTTTCCCCTTGGAGGTGAAGGGAATGCCCAAATATGTTACAGTGTCTATCGGACCCAGAGGAGTGATTAGTTCCTCGGCAAAGCGAAATGGTTCGACTGAGACTGCTGTTGCCCGATGTTTCCTGTCCCCACAAATAACCATCACTTTAGTCTTTCGGGCGTTTATTTTCATGCCAGCTCTTCCCAACTCGACCGCAGCAGCTTCAAGCTTCTCTTTAAGGCGTGCCTGACTTTCTGCACACACGACCCAGTCGTCAGCGAAAGCAAAACCATCTACTAAGGTGTCATGGAACTGGTATCCCAGTTGCGGCATCGACAATCCAAGAACCTCATCCATTGCCATAATGAATAATAATGGGGAGAGTGGATCTCCTTGCCTCACACCTCTGTGGCAGTGAACCTCGGAACTGGGGAAAACTGCTACAGCATTCTCATAGGACTGTGCGATGTATCGAACTAGAGGTGACGGAGCTCCAAACGCCTTGGCAGATCTGACGATTGTGTCATGCGAAACCGAATCGAACGCTTTCGAGATATCGACAAACGCCAAGCTGAGGTTAGAAGCAGTCGCTGAAGAGTGACGAAGCAGGGCATGCAACAGCGATGTGGCTTCCAAACAGCCGTCTCGATGCAGAAATGCAAACTGAAGAGAGGGCAGTTGCAATCTACGACACCAGCGATCAGCAAGCACCTTATGGAAGCAACGGATAAGAATGGATGACACGGAGATCGGTCTCAGTTGATCAGGTGAAGTCGGATGTGGGACCTTCGGAACTAGCGTAATACGGGCTCTACACAGATGTGGGGGACAACCCCCAGATAACAAAAATAAGTTGAAATACCCAGCGAGCACATTAGCATTGAACCGGCGGAGCGTCCTGGGTGTGAGCTTGTCCAGGCCTGGGGACGAATTGCCCATTAAACGGATCGTACGGCCAACTTCCTCTCCTGTAATTGGCTCGATCAAGCTCCAGTCGGATGGTACTACTATGCGACTTGGTCGGCTATCCGCGTGTTTTGGAGCTGAGAGCACTTGTTTCCAATACTGTTCGGCGTCCGTAGGTAGGCCGCAGTTTCCTTTGTATAAATCCTTCCATGACCCATCGAGTACAGCAGACGCTGCATCTTTCCGTCTTTGGTGGTATAGAGTCTGGATGGCGGCGTAGTTGGCTCGGCGGATCTGCTTTCGGCTGACCGGGATCCGATGGGCTAACTGACGGCGACGTCGGGAAACAGTTTTCCAGGTGTGTGGAAATGTCCTGGAGGCGTGGAGGTCCAGAAGCGACAGGACTTGCTCCGGTGTCATGATGCCAGACTGCAACCCTCGGGCAAATGCCAGAAGGTCAACACTAGCGAGCGAACGGTCAAAATACTCCTTTCTTTTAAACCATCACCGTCTGCTCAACTCAGTCAACTTCGGGGTTTACCACAAAAAGCGAACATCCTACAACCGTAGCTATGGTATCCTTAATGTACTGCAGCGACATATAGTGGTTTATTGCTTCGTTATTGGTCATAAAATGTCCAGCCTGGTCTCACTGTTCCAACGTCCCATATGGTATGTGGTAGATCGGTTAATGTACGGTTGACAGCTGAGGTTTGTAATTTCCATAATGCAATCTCTACTGGCCAACTTCTCAATGCTAAATATATTGGGTGCTAAACAGCCTGAGTTCACGGCCTTAATGCGCCATCAAACCAACAAACGTTTCCAACAAATGCACTCCTTTGCAAATCAATGTGGTTTTCATTGCAGACTCAACTGAATCTCTCGATTGTGATATTCTTCGACTAAATGTTCTGAAGAAAGGCCGTCTCATATTCCACTTGGTACGATATTCGAGATATCACAGTATATTTTCAATAAGTAAACTCCTCACAAGTTTGCTGAAAACGATCCGACGGCACAAGACCGGTTACGCCCTTCTTGGGGCTCATCAGGTAGACGCACTCTCTGAGTTTTATTTATTTTCGTTGAGAGGACTTGGTACTGGTCTCTCCCTAGGAGTCTAAAATGCTTATACCTCAGTCAGACAATCGGGTGAAAAACCGATAACCCGAAAGCCATTGATATCGACCAGCCACCATTTCTTGTATTGTCTCCAGAAATGCTTTGGGAGGGGGGGGCTCGGAGACTCAATCCCGGATGGTGGTCATTTTACACAACAGAGCTTGTCCTTCGCCTTCGTTTCTAAAGATGGGGACGGTGTCGTCTACGCACTTCAGATCGACATAGTTCTTACCAGCAACAATTTCAACTCGGTGGTTTTCAAGACCGTCCAGTGTTTGTCTCATTGTTTCGTCAGTTGTAAAATCGAACAACAACGGGGATAGTGGACATTCTTGTCAGAAACCACCTTTTAGACATCCAGAAGTATGTGATGTATATGCCGAAATATGTCCGCGAACTTATGAGGCATACCCCGTTGGCCGAGTATGATTAACAACACTGACTAACGGGCAGAATCGAAAGCACCCTTGGAGTTAATGAAAACCAAGCTCCTGAGGAATTCACACGCACGGCGATGCTCAACCCCTCGATGGATTATGACGTGGTGGTCACCGCAGCCTCTTCCGAAACCAAATCCCGCCTTGTTTTCAAGATTCAGGGATTTGCGTGTGCCGTAAGACGTCGAAGAATCAGTGACGCCAGAAGCCTTGTTACAATGGTGTTCAAAGTGGCACCACTGTGGTTACTAAATTCACCGCAAAATGGACACTTTTATTGGCTCATCGCAGTTATCTGTGATGATCGCTTTCTTCCAGATAGGTCCAAATGGGCTGGACAAACTTTGACCGCTATCCTTCGACACGGCTAGTGGATGGTCACCAGATCCAGGAGCACAGTGCTGCTTGGGTAAATATATAGACATTTCTGAGGCTGAGATAGGTTCCATTTTCACATTCAGCCTCTATGTTGGAGGCCGCTATACAGGTATACCCGGTGACTATCTAAACTGCTGTCCTAAGTACGGTGCTCAAAGTTCCAAACATCCTCCTTTTTGGGATATCAGACAGCTGTTCCGGTCCCAGATAATTTCGCTGACGAGGCTTCCGAGGTCCAGACAAACGAATCAATTAGAATAGCCCGCCGACTCTGCCACCATATTTGCATCTTCCATTTCATCGGGATTTCGGTTACACCAAGCTTTTCAGTCTGCACGGACGCTCAGTTTTACCTGGTGTAGGCCGTTGAGTCGAGTGGGATTGTGGTTGTGGCCAGGAGAGGTCTGTTGGCTGGATTCTAGCGAATCCACAGTCCTGTCAGTAATGTAGTGTTTGGATGAGATTATCTGGGCTGACTCACAAAACAAAATCTCATCTTTGACTAGAGCTTTGGATATCTATTCCCAGTGACCGTTAGTATCCAAAATAGTGCAGCCTGTCGAGAATTTCATCATCATAGGTCCATTTGGCTCGTGGGAACAGTAGTGGAGAGCCTTTTGCCTTGAACAAAGCGCAGCAAAAAGCAGCGGCGGACAAATGTTTGGTTGATTTATTCAGATTGCCTTGGGGTGAATCATGGTTGCAGAGTGTGTGCCTGAAAGCGCAGGAATGAATGCATAAGCAATGACATTTTTCTGCCCACCCGCTGTGCTGATTGCAGAAGGTAAGGCGACCGGTTTGTGGCACGCGTCCGAAAAAATTCGTGTTTCCCCTGAATTCCAATTGATCTGTAAAAATTCCGATCCTACATACTTGTCTGACATTGATGCAACTATATCGAATATGATCGATTGACCCGTGTGCCTGTAATCCAAACCCTTCCCTTTATCTTTGCTTTTCCCTCACTGAAGCGTCTGTACTCCTGTTTTCCACATAGCTTCGTCATGTAATTTCTGGTATCACAAACTTCTGGTATCTCAGCCAAAAGGAGCAGGCACAGAAAACAAGCATTGTTTCTAACCTTCGTCCAGTGCCATTTTCAGACAGGTTGGGCGATTTCAAAACAGATCAACAACTAGGCCAATTTATCTCAAAACAAATTGCTTCGCCATTCTGGATTTTTCTGCAACTCAGAATTTCCGGTAGGATTTGTGAAATTGCCTGAAACCTAGCCAATGTTACTGAATAGAGTAGGCGCGATGTGTGCTCTAAATACTGGTTAACTTCCAAGCTTATCATTCGACCAGTGCATGGTTTCCTTTGCTCTTAATAATGTACGAGAATAACATGCCAATCCCTTCTCATACTATTTCTGTCACAAATTTTTATCAGCTGGGTGCAGCAGTAATACCAGGTTTACTGAGAGACTTCGTATGCTTTCATATGGCAACAGTAGTTTAAAAACCAAAATCAAGTCTACAAAGGTTGACTTGCCCTTCCTCCATTTGGGACCTTCAAGTGTTTGTGAGCATACGATTAACTTCGCTTTTGATATCCGTTCGCACTAACTTCGGTCATGTTAGCACTGTGATGACCCCGAGCACACGAGGTCTTTGTGAATGTAGAGCACGTGCAAATCAGACTAGAGTCGTAGTCGATATGCAGACTTTCTGAGATAATAGCACTAGGTGTCTGGAATGAGGGGGATCAACATAAAATATAGCGTAAACATGGGCTACTTTCAAGATAATTTTGGCCCCCTTTAAAACCTATAATTTGGAGGAAGGTGGAGGGTAATCTAGGCACCTTGCAATAAATGAAGGGCTTTTTTCAGGCCTCAGCCTACAAATGAACGGGAAAAGACCAGAAGGATTATCATCTACCACTTGTTTGGTAAAATCATGACAAAAGGTTGACGATTACTCCTTTAACCACATGAATTTCCTAGCTTCTGCTTAGTTAAATTGGATGACGCAAGTGCTGATGACACGTTCCATCTGACTATTGATTGGACGACACCAGACTCAAAAACGTTGTGGACGATAATTACCGGTTCATTAAGAGTTATGGAAATGAATGGGTCGGATGTTCAGCTAAGGCACGCTTTCTGTGCCTAACTGCCATGTCACCAGCAGGAAGCGTATGGGATGTAATACTGCCAGGTTTCCCAAGCCTAGACTGGGGAGGTCGAGAGGCAGAGGTCGGGTTTGAACCACAGACCTTTCGGTCAGTAACTTCGCGCTCCAACCACTGAGCCGCTGGCTTTGGATGATAATATTGAAAAAATACAGAAAAAAGAGCTTCAACAAAGAGAATGAAAGGTGGATAACAACATAATGGGCAAATAGACTACGTTGTGAAGTACTAGTTGCTTTGAACTTTATGGGTAAAATGAGTTGAAATTGTAATAAAAGCATAGGGTTCCTGCGGAACAGAAGATTCTCCAACTGCGCAACGAAGCGTGCTTAGCTCTCATGAAAAACACTGTTTTTCGCAATCAATCTATCCATGATAATCAAAGCTGCTTGCAAAATTTCTGTAACGAATTCACTGTGCCGAGTGTGAGGACGGTTTTGCAACACTTTTTCTCACCAGCGACTGATCTCATCAAACAGCGTGCATTCGCCCCTAAACTGATGGTAAGGTCTGTGAGATTGAGTTTAATGTAATCCCCCCTTAGATAAATCTCGTGAGTTCATGCTTCTTGTTTTCGAAGCAAGAACTAGCATTTCACATTTCGTTGCCAAAAAGGAGCATTTCCTCCTGCATTGTTTTGCAGCATCTTACGAATGGAATGACTTGTTTAATCCACTCTTCACGGCTGGACGATTCAACTTGTGCAAGAACTCGAATCCTGATCAGGCTGAATGAAGTTCGACAACCCTATCGCTATTGATGTAATAAAACGACTGTTGAGTAGTGATAAATACCTGTACACAAGAGGAAAGAAAACGAAAGTTTTGAACACAGTAAGGGCGAACGGTAAAGTAAGATAACCGCCTTTTGCTATCCCCTGGGTATCCTGTGTATCCACTAAATTGTGTAAACAGAGTCTCCAAAGTATGGGTTCATGAATGCAGCAGTTCTTTTGGCGAGAAAAGAATATTTATAGCCAGGGTAAACAATAACAATAATAAATATCAAAATATAATGTGTAAATGTGGCAGAACAATATGTACATAGCAGGATAGTGGTGGGGACCAGGTGTGGTTTTTTAACTGTTATAAATGGAAGCTACTACCATCAAAATTACTTGGGTTCATTCTCATGAACTAACCATCTCAAAACACATTCCTGTGGTTTATCTAGATTTGCTGGTTCAAAGATATCTAATATCCCGCATTTTTTAATTCATCTTCGGAGTAAAAATATGCTTTTTGTGTATTCCTGAAGAAAACTGCCCAAAAGAATGTTGAAATCTATTTGGCAATCTATGACAGATTTTGCATTTCTTGGGGCTCGGAAGTTGACACAGTCTCCGTGTTTCTGCTACCATCTCTTTGAACACAAAATGGCAAGAAATTAGTAAAATACACTCATTTGCGCGCCGCTCTGATTTTTAAGGAACGATCGCCTAAATCCCAGCTGGAATTCTGTTTTATGCCACTATTCAAGTAAAAAGACTACACACAACGCGTCTCATGTTTTATTTCATAAGATGTTCGAAATATCGCGGTGAATTATATTAAAGGTAGCAACTTACTAGGTTTCTTAAAAATTCCCAACCGGTTCAAGATTGGTTTCTTTCTACTTCTGCTTTTTTGGCCTTAGCTTATCAGGTAAGCGTAGATCCAATCCTTCTTCAAACCAACATCCTTTTTGACCATCAGATTGTGCACAACTGGTGAACTCCACCCTGCCAATTATGTTGATAATAGCGCACTAGCCAAATGAATCCAAGGCAAATCTTCCGACCATGCCATTTATCAACTAAATGCGTTGTACAAACGCTACTCTGTGTTTCAGTTGCTGGAATATTCAAGACACCCCAATGAATTTTCCCAGCTGAAAATAGCACGAACGAGAGATTCACCTGGGATTTAGGTGGCTTTAGTAAAACCCGAATTCATGTGCAAATGAGTGCATTTCGGCAGTGACTTTTATGTTCTTTCTGGCAAACAATGTTTCCTTGTTTTCATCGATCAGACATTTCTCCACGGTCGATATCTTTCTCCCTTGCTTAGATTTCCAGACGTGCCAATCAACATGTACCGCTGGAAGCATACATTCACATGGCTGATCAATAGTCGCATACTCATGTTTGTATCTAAATTCTTTGATGGGGCTTATTGCCGCTAGTTTGGTTGTTGGGTAATTGTAGAATTTGAATTCTCTTTCATATTAATACCCCAAGAGAAAGTGGTAAATACGGTTATACTTGCACCCCAGCAGTAGTCCGGATTGATCCAGAATATCCGTGTTTATCTGGTTTGCCAGAATATGATCCAGAAAATTTTCCCGTGCCACATGGTAGACTGATTCTGAGGTGGTTATATGTCCTCCATTCGCTTAATTTTCCTCTAAATACAGGCACAATAATGATTTATTGCTGAGTAGCATCCAGTCTTCCTTTTTACACATGTGAAATCTCTGTTTCGTAATTGTAGGACTGTAAAGAAATGTTTTTCCGGACGGTGAGTTTGTCAGATTTCCAACAAGTGGTTGAGGAGTGTGATGAGTCAGATCTTTCGTGTGTTCCTTATATATTTCGTCTTTGCGACCCTATGACCTTTGTTCGACCTGGATATAATAAGGTAAAGAAACAATCAGCTGTAACAGCCTACCGATTCCTAACTACCATGCTAACTGAATGAAGTACGATGGCTAAGCCTAGACAGGGGAAGTCGACAGGCAGAGGTCGGTTTCAAACCACGGACCTTCCGGTCAGTGAATTCGCGCTCTAACCACTCGAGCCGTCTCGCTCTCATTAGATTAAAGAGAGTGGGTTTGGAGTCTACAAGCTTCTTTCAATGCTCCAAACAACTCCTCATTAAAACAATGTTCTGTGTGCACCCTGAGTTATTTGCTGTACTACACTAATCACTCGTTCTTTATCCCATACTGATATATCGTGAGGTTGCTTCATTTAATTCACAATTATTCTTGCCTGGAAGAGTTTCAGGGGAGCTGTCGATGTCTGTATAATCTGTATTATATAATATTGTATTACTACTAATTTTTGATCACTCATTACTTTAGATATTGTTTCGATAGTTTCTTGGACAAGATCTCATGGAATTTTGTCACAACGTCCAAGTTTTCTTCAAATTCTCGACTTTCACCAACGTACACTGTTCGTTTGTTCGAAATTTCGGTTTCCCTCAGTTTGAGCTTACTTTTTCTTGTCATAGAATGCTGTCCAGCCCCACGAATCGCATTGTCAAGGGTCCTTGTGAAGTTTCGCTATGACGCCATGACATGATCAATAAGATTTGCTTCCCTACTTACTCAGGTAAGTTCACGTGCGTACTGAGAATTTCTGCGCGTTAAACTACGTGTTATTGTTAGCCTGTTTCGAAATCATGTAAACCGACTAAATACTTTCGACACTGACATAATTTGATGTAGTTCCAAAAGCTTCAAGACTTTTCCGGAATTATTGAGTCAGGACCAACTCGATAAGTGAAACCTTCCACTGGGAAAGGTAGTCACCAGCAAATAGGAGTGAATGATGTTTAACTGTCGAACGTAAATTTGGCAATATTCTTCCTAATAAGATGAAACCTAAAAGCTGAAACTACCTGCTGTGGCCAACCGTTAACGCCAACTTTGTTTTTAGCTGAGTATGCACGTTTACATAATTTGAGTTTATGATGAATAACGAACACAGTGAGGAGATTCCCGGGAGTAGATCCGTCCAGCGAATTCCGACCAGGATATATATATATATATATATATAATGAAATACGTCACCCAATTAATTAGTGGCTTTCCATAGATGTGCATCACTAGCTAATCAAAAAGTAATAATTTCCGC